>NW_022995744.1:3369318-3931045 GCF_900245975.1 Drosophila guanche | reverse complement strand
TAACTGGCATGTCGGCCGTATATAGGGTGTAGAGAATTGGTCCCAATACGCTTCCTTGTGGGACGCCTGAGTTGATGAGAAGTAGTGATGAACTATCGGTTTTCTGCTGCACGTAAAAGCATCTTCTAGCCAGATATGATTTGATTAATAAATAGTACGGAGCAGGTAGCCATTTCTTTATCTTGTACAACAAACCTTTGTGCCAGACTCGATCGAACGCTTGTTGAACATCAAGAAATTCAGCAGTGCAGTATTTTTTGTTTTCAAATGCCGAAACTATATCATTAATAACCCTGTGACATTGCTCAGGGGTCCCGTGACCCCTCCTGAATCCGAATTGGTATTCAGGAATGATGGAAAGTTCGTCTAAAATTGGTAACATTCTCTTCAATAGTATTTTTTCAAACACTTTCGAGAAAATTGTCAACAGACTAATGGGACGGTATGATGTCAATTCCGTTTCTATTTTGTTTGGTTTTAGGATNTCGAGTTCTTTTATTGTGAATCTTGGTGGGAGATAAATCGCTGTTATTGATACATCTGCGTGCATACATTTTATCTGAATTGTGGCAGCTTGCATAGCGTTTTCCCTAGTACTGTCCATGATTTGAAATTTAAGGCCCTGCTTGACAAGAATTGCAGCACCTCCATGAGCTCTATCTGATGGATGGTCAGCTCTTACTGTGTCGTATCCAGTAACTTTAAAAAAAGATTTGCTAGTGAAATGTGTTTCTGAAATAAGCATGACGTCAATGGCATTCGTTTTTAAAAATAAAGCTATTTCATTTACATGGTTGGAAAGCCCATTGGCATTCCATATTCCTAAGTTTAGATTTATTTGCATAGCTTATTTACAAGTAACATTATCATGTTAAGTAAATTATTGGTAAGTTGAGATTGTTTTTCTAGAAGCTGTTCTATTCTTTCTAGAGACTTGTTCGAGTTACTATTTCCTGCAGCAACTTGAGCGTATGATTGGTAATCTTTGGGTTGTTGGGTCGAATTATTAGACGGAGCAAATGATTGATATGTACCATGGTCATTTTTATTTTTGTCATCTTTGGTGTTTCTCTGGTGGTTGCGTCCGCTTACTATTTTTTTTGATATAAGATCCTGATAGACTTTACACCCTTTGTAACTAGCAGCATGATCTTCGTTGCAGTTGGCACATTTTGCTGGTTGCTCTTTATCTTTTGGGCAAACGTTGCTGGGATGGTTAAGAGAGCATTTCACACATCTGTGAGTTTTGGCACAATATGACTTTGTGTGTCCAAATTCCTGGCAACGATAACACTGAACGATTTCTTTAGTTTTACGGGGTGGTTCTATATTAACAACTGCGTTACCAATGAGTTTAACTTTGTATATATCTAAGTTCTTATTGTTGGGCTCAATGTCTAAGTAGAACAAATTCAATGGCTCTTTGGTTACACGACTTTTAATATTACTAATGTTTCTAACAGCGTGACCTTTGGACTCCACATCATGCTTGATTAAGTCGATATCCGCTGAGAATGCTCTCTCATGTTTAAGCTGGTATGTGTGNTATCTGAATTGTGGCAGCCCGCATAGCGTTTTCCCTAGTACTGTCCATGATTTGAAATTTAAGGCCCTGCTTGACAAGAATTGCAGCACCTCCATGAGCTCTATCTGATGGATGGTCAGCTCTTACTGTGTCGTATCCAGTAACTTTAAAAAAAGATTTGCTAGTGAAGTGTGTTTCTGAAATAAGCATGACGTCAATGGCATTCGTTTTTAAAAATAAAGCTATTTCATTTACATGGTTGGAAAGCCCATTGGCATTCCATATTCCTAAGTTTAGATTTATTTGCATAGCTTATTTACAAGTAACATTATCATGTTAAGTAAATTATTGGTAAGTTGAGATTGTTTTTCTAGAAGCTGTTCTATTCTTTCTAGAGACTTGTTCGAGGTACTATTTCCTGCAGCAACTTGAGCGTATGATTGGTAATCTTTGGGTTGTTGGGTCGAATTATTAGACGGAGCAAATGATTGATATGTACCATGGTCATTTTTATTTTTGTCATCTTTGGTGTTTCTCTGGTGGTTGCGTCCGCTTATTATTTTTTTTGATATAAGATCCTGATAGACTTTACACCCTTTGTAACTAGCAGCATGATCTTCGTTGCAGTTGGCACATTTTGCTGGTTGCTCTTTATCTTTTGGGCAAACGTTGCTGGGATGGTTAAGAGAGCATTTCACACATCTGTGAGTTTTGGCACAATATGACTTTGTGTGTCCAAATTCCTGGCAACGATAACACTGAACGATTTCTTTAGTTTTACGGGGTGGTTCTATATTAACAACTGCGTTACCAATGAGTTTAACTTTGTATATATCTAAGTTCTTATTGTTGGGCTCAATGTCTAAGTAGAACAAATTCAATGGCTCTTTGGTTACACGACTTTTAATATTACTAATGTTTCTAACAGCGTGACCTTTGGACTCCACATCTTGTTTGATTAATTCGATATCCGTTGAGAAGTGCAAATTCTTAATAACAACTCTGAATGCCCTCTCATGTTTAAGTTGGTATGTGTGAAATTTGACAGAATCTTTAGTAAGAGTTTTAACAAGTTTCCTGTATTCTTCAATAGACTTTACCATAACTCTCACATGACCATCGCGTTGTACTTTATAAAAGAAAAGCTCTTTTTTAATTGTAGTCTCGAGGTAAACTAGCATTCCTTTTATATCACTGACTTCAGATAAGAATATAGGTGGCGGCTTGGCAGATTCAGTTAAGCTATCTTCAGTTATCATGTCCAGTGCTTCGTTTTCATCTTCATTTCCGTTATTTGGCGTACTGTCGCTTAGGAGGGCATATTGATTGGAGCTGGTTCTGGGTGCTAAGTCCAGAGCGATTTTTTTCTTTAGTAGAATAGGAGAGACTTGGTTTTGTCTCTTGACTGCCTTTGACTTCAATTTTACTCTCTGCCAGTTCCAAACCGTTGTGTCGTCTTCGTCGTCGTTCATGATAACAACAACACTTTGTTATTGCTTATCAGTAACCACTATTTTGTTTGCTTTTGTTTTGTGAATCGAATAGTACTTTTGCTTTATATTTACGAACTGAAAGTTTTTGCTAAGGCAACTTCGGCTCAAAAATTTACTTTTATTTCCGAAATTTTATTTTCACTTTCTCTCCTAGATGTTGCTCCTACGAGCAGCTCCGTTCGACTGAATAAAATGTAGCATTGCTAAACATATTTCTGCCATTTTTTGTTTGACACACTTTAAAAAATCTTTTAAATCCTTTGATTTTTAGTTTTTTGTAGTAATTTATTTATTTTGTGAATGATAAATTATGCACTTCCCTCTACAAATCATAGAAGAAAATAAAGGTGGTCACAGCAAACAATTAAGCCAATATTTTGCTCGGCTAGATAATAGATGGAATATCGGAAATAGATGCTCACAGCACAAGGACACATACATAAAACCACAATAACAAGACCCAAATGCAAAACCATTATGATGATAAAGATGATGCTCAGCCTGCCGATGATACCGCCTCTAGGCTTCTTCTACCGTACAACCATTACCAGCCACTTCGTATCCATTTATGGCGATTCATTTTAAAATAAACACTTGGCAAAGATCGCATCATTTGAATTGATTCATTTTACATTTCAGTTGAAATTTTAAAGCGGGCGTGGCTGTGGGTCCGGGCCCAACTCTGACCACCCAGGCAGACCCAGCCACATGCCAGCCCAGCCCAGACAGTCGTCAGTTGTAGGCCTTTTGAGGCATAAAGATAACTTAAGTTGTTCCCACCGGAGGGAAAAAGTTCAGCAGGAACAGCATTCGCACTTTGTCTCAAAGGGAAGCACTGGAGTTTACCTTTTTACGCCAACAGTTGAGGGGTGAACGCGTTGAGGAGCATCCCAGAGAGGATACTTACAGTGACACGTGAACGTGCTAAGCAATGAGAGCTTTTGTGACGGTTTGGCTGGCAGCCAGATGAGCAGCAGCTCTGTGGCGTTCAAGAAATCATGAACTAAAACTTAGAAAGACAATTAAAAATTCTATTTGTGGCTGCGTTGAGCAAATGTGCCTCAGACACAGTCCTGGAAATATGTGGGTGGCTAATGAAATGACTAAGATAGTAGACAGGCATCACAGCTGGCTGTGTACAGGGAGGACAAAGAAATGAAGATACATATTCTCTCGATCGTACTTTTGATGTATTCGATTTGAGTAAAGGGAATAACGCAAATCCAAGCTAAATTACTAACAACACTACTCATCAAAATCCAACTTTTTTTCCGCTTCTAACCAAACCTACTTTTTCTGATAGACTGAAGACTTTAATTTGTTTTAAAGAATTATGGTTTTTTCTATATCAGAACATTTTTTTAAAGAATTTTTAAAGTCTGGTTTTTTTTGTATTGGTGTTTTTTAGAGGAAGCTATTCTTTTTTTCACACAACTCAAGTATCTTACATCTGGTTGTAATAAATAAAGTAATTTTTTGAAGCTAATAAAGCTATGCATTCAACCCAAGCACTTTGTGGTTTTAGCTTATCGTTTAGACGGACAGTTTAAAGTTGAAAGACGGCGAAGAGTCGGAAAAGTATATCTGAACAGGTGGATTTCGATGTTGACCAGCAGAGCGACGACAATTTGTGTCGAGTGCTGTGCCAAAAATAAAATGTTTATCGTGCACAGCTCTCTTGAGTACTTTTTATGGGTAGAGTCAATAATTGTTTCATCTAAAAGAGAGCCGGCTCCATCTTTATGCCGCAGCAATTGAAACAGTTGTAAGAGGCCACCTTTTGGGAGTCTTTTCAAATTGGCAGCTGGAGGTGGCACAAGCTTGAGTCCTTTATTTATTTATAAGCTCAGAGGTGGGGCCAGACCCAATGCCAAACAGACAGTCGGAGGAATCGAGGATATTTTTTGGCCATATATTCACGTGCCAGAGCTGACTAATTAATTTTACACCGTTTATCGTTGTGTTTCACGAGCACATAGCTTAAGACATACAAATCAATCACCAGAGAGGTCTGGCATGTGCAATTGGAACTCCCTGTACCCAGAGGTCGAGTCAGGTCTGGGTCGGGTCGGTGGCCAATTAACAAAGCATACACACAGTACACATGCTCTTTGCATGGCGTCAGGCCACCGCCAGGAGTACGATGGGAAAACCACGACAACGTCAGCGTGGTAAGCACTTAAGACAGATGAATGAAGTGGCAAACATGGCGGACAGATCCAGTACGAGGGCCGAGCGTCCAGCTCAGAGGCGTCGACTGGCCGCCGACATTTACAAATCAGCGCTCATTATTTATTGGGCTCCGAGCGAACCGAACATAACAGAATAGAGCAAGGATTGGACACAATCCAGAGACGGTTTTAATTGATTTTAGCAAAGGTTTTCCTTATCAGAGGTCTTAAATTTCTAGAGAATTTCATGTTCCATATGAAAATTAACAATTCCTCGCATGGGTGTCAACAGCAGTTGGAGGGGATGAGAGTATGTTGAGGACTCCAGCCAAAACAGACACTTAATAAGCAGAAAAAGTTACCGGAAAGAAATATTATGCAAAGTTCAGCAGTTAAAAATGAAATGTTGCAAAAAATTTAAATGAAATTTGGATATGATGAAGTCGAAACTTTCTGCCAGAAGACAGACTGCGGTTATGACTGGGCGCGAGACTGCGACTTCAACTTTTGATTTCTTGATGGCAAGACTTGCGATAAGTTTCCCCTGCTAGATTTATGGAAGGGAGACTCCTTAATGGCAGTCCCTGGCCCCTTCCTAACGCAGTTACAGCCAGACAGTCACTCAACATGAATAGCGGCTAAAGGCTAAATCGTTGACTGCTAGAGATCTCCTCATGCTCTCACACTCTTGGCCCAAGCCTAACCAGCGTTTACAATCTCTATAAAAGGAAGGCGAAACCGAGGGAAAAGATAGAGAAGTAAAAGAAAAAAACGGGAAAAATGCAACAAGAGGAGACAGAGCGAAAGCAAGTGCAAATAAAATGGGAAAACCAAGGCAATTTTTCAGCTTCATTAAGTAACCGCAAAGTTTGTTTTATATGCGGTGAGGTTACAGGCCAGAAAATGGGGAGAAAATCTGAGAGATTCAAGAGTGCTACATATGAGGAAACCAGAGCATGAAATTAAAAAAAAAGTTAAAGTTATCTGCCCATTAGACAACGTAAACAAAATATTAAGCATACGTCAAGTGCTTCAGAGTGAAATTTATGAAAATGGAAATAAATTGACCAAGTAAACACATTTAGTCAAGCAGGAAAACCCCTCACATAAATAGAGACATCATCTCTCTTCTCTGGCCAACAATCAACCGGGGAAACAGAAAGATTATCAATGTCATCCGAGCAAGAGCTGCATAAAATGTACGCCAGAATTATATGCAAAATTTCTAGCGCACTCAGAACTCGAATCACTAATATACTCATAAGGAGACCGGAAAACATACTCCATTGCTGGTAGGGGCGCTGCCAATGCCCAAACAGTTTTGAACAACAGACATTGACAAATATCCAAAGCGGCAGGAATAGAACCACAGTCATAGCTAAAATAGACTTGGCCAAAGGAGATTGGCTGCATTTTATGTTTACTCAGCAACAATTGTTGGATTGGAATTGGAAGGTGCCCTGCTCCCACTTTGCAGATTGTTCGGTTTGGTTGGGGCTATGCTTGCTGGGGCGTCAGTTCTGGCTCTGGGTTGGATTTGGATTGGCTTTGGCCTGCCGCCAGGCAGGGAGGAAATTAAAATTTATATGGCTTACAAAGCGAGGCAGATGCTGACTGGACCACTGATGCAGGGATATTCTGGCGTTTTGCTGTTTAGCATGCCTTGGTCGTGGCCGACGCGGTGGAAAGGCTGGAGGCGTAAAGCTTGGCTACCATTAAGCTGCCAATCGACCATTGCCATTTCACTGCCAAGTTTTTGCCAAAAGCTTGGAACTGGGTTAAGTGATTTGGCATTCAATCAATAATAGTTTTTTTCTTACCACAATTAAAGCCTTTCCCTGTACGAACATTGCGTACATTGTACGCCATGTGGTCTGAATGTATTTGGCTAATCAGCAGTTGGACGGAAGAGGGGGAACGGCTGTGTTATCTGCCAGCATATCAGCAGATATAGCGTCCGGCGAGTCCTGGGAATCGGACACAGGACCGGGGCTCTTTGGGTTTTATACTCCACTCCCTGTGCATGCACAATTTAATTCAATTATGCGTTTGGAGCATTTTGCAAATGGACGTTGATGAACGGAACAGGAATAAGTGCAGGGAACCATTTCAGGAAAATTAATAAGGCATGCAATTTATGGGCTGTCTGTTCTTTTCTCTCAGCTAAAAATAAATCCATTAAAATCAAGAAGCGAATATTCCCCATCGATTTTTACCAGTCTCTGAACATGCATTTTGTGTGACGGTTGACTTGAAACGAATTGCCGCACAACACCCATTTCTGTTCTTAAAGAAGAAAAGCAAAGACAGGCTCCAGTCCTTGGCAAAAGTACACATACAAAATGAGATACCAAATTCGAAACTACGTGATACATTTCAAGCAAGAAGCTGGAAATGTAGGAGGCGAATGAAAACAGTTGCAGACGCTGCAGTGACAGTGGCACACAGAAGGCCGAATGTGGGATATTGATTGATTTATTGATATTGACTCTTCTGGGGCGACAGCCTCCGGCTCGCTTCTTTTGATGAATGTGTTGGTAAAAGTAATTTCATAATGGCTTTAATAAGAATAAACTTTAAAAATATACCCTCTGGCCTTAAAACCTTATTATCTCTGATTACAATTCTCGAGAAAATTGAACTTTTTATTTAAGCCTAGTACTTAGAGGCGCAAAAAATTTCAAAAAACGGTAAGAAATTAACCCTGTTTATTGTTCGACACTCACGAAGCAGAGTGTGGAATGAGAGAATGTGCAAAAAATAAAAAAAGCTGATGGAAGGGGTGGGTTTAGCCACTGCAAATTATTTCTTTATTCTGGCTATAATTATGATCCAATCCGATCCCAATTCGTTAATCTGATAGTTTCTTTTGTCTTTTGTTGGGAAATTTACTTGTAACAGTGCACTGCAGTGTAAGCATACAGAAGTCTGGAGGCAGAAGGAGTTTGGTGGCTCTAGCTCTTATTGTCTCTGAGAACTAGCCGACAAACAAGACGGACAGACAGACAGACATAGGTGAATCGACTCGGCTATTGATGCTGACCAATAATATAATAATATATGTATATACTTCATGGAGTCGGAAACGTTTCCTTCTGTGTGTTACATTCATCCACTTTTGTACACATATACAAAATACCCTATTTACTCTTCGAGTACCGGGTGTAAAAATTTATTTAGAAAAATTAACCTTTTAAAAAAATAATATATGTATATATTTGCATTTTTTTAAGCCCCACTTTCTATGCTACACCCTCGTGCCCTACGGTAACGTTTAAAGCGATGATGTAGGGCGGACTGGCACCTTCAAATTAGTGGTCTAACAACTATGGTTCCTCCTCCCACTGTGTCACTCGGTTGGTGCCGAGTGACATAAATCACTGGGAGTGCCACGCAGTATGCAACATTATTTTTAATGCAGCATTGTAAATACCCGCTGCAGCTTTATGGCTCTGAACCTGATAACGATGCCAGGTCCAGCAAGTCTTTTTCACCACACGCACTTGCTAAAGTTTTGTGTGGTTGAGAGGAGCAGTTCCATTTCTGGGCAGGACCTCTTGTCTGTCGTTGGAACCACCACGGGGCCAAAGCGAAGACCAACAAAATCCTCGAATGCACTTTATTAACCCTCTGTGATCGATTGCCTTGAAAGGAATAAAACTTGGCAATAGTCGCAAGTTTTTTCGCAGACTTGAACGTTTACAGCTGCCACTAAATAACAAGAATTTGGCTGCAGATCGTACCTTTCATTGGTGAAGAGAGCCAAACTAAAAAAAAAAATGAAGAAAACAAGAAAACAAAACTGTAAAGATAAATTAAAACTGAATCTGGTTTTCTGAAACTGCAATAGTGGGAACCATCACGCACATATCCAAAACAAACAGGATAGCAAATACCCATGTCCAACTACAGCCATGACCTGGCCAGCTCACACAGAACAAAAATAGAATGGAAAAAGCACAAGCTCACGCATGTTTCTCAGATGCAGTTGGAGTTTGGCCCTTTCCTGGAATTTTAATCAGCTGCATTCCATCAAAATTCAAATACTCGTCTCCTGCTTTCGTTTGCATGCGTGATGAAGCAGCCAGAAAAAGGTAACTTCGTGGGAACACACACTCCATCCCACAATGCACTCTCTTCCCACCAGATGCCTGGTGAAAATGAAAGTGTGGGCTGGATTTGAGGCAACAGGGACCAGGGAAATCACAAAAGAGCTAATAATTCCAAGCTTCAAACAGCAGCAAAGTTCTTTCATCCTACTTAACATGCGGTGAATCTTTCCGATGAAGATGTTATTTAATATATCTTAAGTCAAACCCTAATAGCTCTCAAGTAGAAAATATTATTCGATTAACAGAATCAAATTGTCAGAAAATAGATAAATAGAAAACAAGAGAATCTGGCGAGTGCTTGTCATGGGGTTGGAATGCATACAATTACACGCAAGTTTATTAACGTTGATTTACAGTGATTAACTAATTTCCTAATAATTACCTTCTTCTCAGATCACCAGTTGTAATGAAACCAAGACAAGCTTCAATAGCAGCAACAATAGCGCTTATGACATGGATGAGCCGTCATTCATCTGCCTCTAATTGCAAAAACAAAAAGTTAAAGGAAGACTGGACATTGAGTACAGCTTCATCTATCAGCGGGAAGATAATCTTATATCACCACCGCTGCCCAAGCATTTATTTTTTGTGAGTATTCCCAAATTCTGTATTACGGCAGGATAGGATAATATGAAAAAATGACAACTAATAACTAGCTATTTTATCCTTAGGTGTTTCCGGAATGGATTTAATTTTCCGTAACTTCATCCCATTACCTGACCTCTGAATGCCATTATCATAGAGCGAGAGTAATGGAGCCGGAACAGTTTTCAGTGAAATGAGTGCACGGCGGTGTGCGGTGAGTTCTCGAAAAATCTATATAGAGACTATATGGTTAAACGATAACTAATTCATCTACTTTTATTCCCACAGCTGTGCATTGTCAGATGGCCGGCGAGTGCATCGATGGAAATTTTCAAACCAGCGAAGATCTTCTTAGAAAAGATGGCTACAGCAGAGTGTGATGGTAGAGCTCCCGGTGTCAGAAATATACATTTGTCAATCAACGTGCTTCGATGGGATTTATAAGACTCCTCGATAGCACACCCCGATGGACTTTTGGAGAGCAAGTTTATTGATGTGGTGGAAAAGAAAAAGAATCCGCACCACTGTACGCACAGAGCCTACAACAATGTGGAAATGCATTTTAGTCGGATAAATATTACTTGTTCTGTAAATGCATGGAATACCATACATACATATGTATACGCTCGTATACAAACTGAAGGAAGGCTTTTCTGGCAGCAGCACCGGTTATTCTGCATTACTTTACTTTTAATTTTACATTAAATCACTTTACATACTATTCAATAAAGAATGTAATTCAAAATGCTCTTAAAATAGTTAAATTTGTATTGAAATCTTTCCTTTAACAAAAACAATATATATGCGGAATAGTTAAAGGATCTTGATTGTAAACTTGCAACTGCCTTCTGTGAGTGTCTATTTCAACCATAATAATATATAAATTGGTTTTGCCGAAATATTGGTCACACACTCATTCACCCTCTGCTTTTGCAGTGTGCGGCCTCTGCCTCTTCCGTACCTCTGCCTCGGCCTCTGCCACGAGTCTGTCTCTGCCGTGAGTCTGCCGTGAGTCTGCAGTGAGTGGGTCTTGGGAAGGGGGGCGAGCTAAAGGAGCGTTTTGGTGTGAGAAGTGTTGTGGATGTAGAAGACAGATGAAGAAAAAATGTAAAATTTGACAAAACAATGCTAAGGTGCAGATGTAGTACTGGGTACCGGGTATATAAGTTGTGACGCCTAAGAAGCGTCTCACACGTCTCTTCTCGTTTTAGTTTTTTTTTATCTTCAAAACAGTAGCTTTGGGAGGTTTTAGTCCTTTTGCGGGGGCGCAAGGGGGCGGGTCTAATTTTTTAAATACACTTGTAACAGTGTGAGCATACAGAAGACTGGATGCAAAATTTGGTGGCTCTAGGTTTTATAGTCTCTGAGATCCAGGCGCTCAACAAGACGGACTGACGGACGGACAGACAGACAGACATGGCTCAATCGACTTGGCTATTGATGTTGATCAAGAATATATGTATATACCTTATGGGGTCGGAAAAGTTTCCTTCTGTGCGTTACATCCATCCACTTTGTGCAAAAATACAATTTTACCATATATATTCTTAAAGTACCGGGTATAAAATAGGCAAACTCCTTGGATTAATCTGCTGACACTGAGCCACTTGAGTTCTTGCTTGTACCGGCACTTACCCACGTCAGATTTATCTGCTATTAAAATAGTGGCCATGAGTATGAGATGCATATGCATCCATTTCATGCCTTAATTAAATTAATTATATGCCATATAAACTATGTAAATATCCTGTGGACGACTGATCTACACTATACTGAACGTAACTTTTCTTGCCCGCCGTCGATATTTTGTGTGCAATTTCCCGGACATTTATGCACTTCTTTAACAATATTGTTTGTCCCACACTATCCCACCGTCAGAGTTTTGAGTTAAATGTAAGTCAATTTATAGCAGCGCCTGCAGAACCACGTAATATTTGCCTCTGACACGCAACCTTGGAAGAGGGGTTGTAGCAGATTGCACTTTCAGAGTGCAACGTTGTGGCACCTTTGGATAATGTTCTTTATTCCGTTCCGTCTCGTCTAGTTCCGTTCCGGCTCACCCGACCTGGCCCTTTGTCGGGCTGTTTATGAAAAGTTTGCGGCTTTCTGATTCCGATTCTGGTTCTGATTCTGATGTTGCACTTAACCTGTTCCTTGGCTCGGCCTGACTTGCATTTGCATTTTAATAATTAATTGTTATTGTTGGTCGTTCGCTTTTTACTGCCTCTTTACTGGTAACCTAGGACAAGCTTCGGTATCTACAATGCTTAAATGGAATTCGAATTTGTATCACTCTGGAATGCTAAGCAAGCTGTGTACAAACAAATTGAAATTTGAATAGAAAAATCATAATAACACCCCTGCTGTTAGGGAGTCATACTGATTAGTGGGTAACCCATTGTCCTTACTCTTGTTTTCTGTGCGCCCTCTTACACTTGTGCCAGGGACAGCAACGGGAGCAGACCCCGGACAGGAGGCGGCCATAAAAATGCGTGCAATGCAACTGCATACGAGGGACATAATAATAATAACGACAAAGACGATGACGTTGTGCGGTTGACATTAATTTATTAACTGCGCTCGGAGAATGGCGAGCAACAACAATAAGAGCAGGGTGGAAAATGGGAAAGATGGCTGAGGAAACCGCAAGGTCTGCACTTTTCTTTCAGTGAAATTTTGCACATTCATTGCCTTTTATTTATTGTATGATTCAACAATTTACGTAAGTTAGGCGACGCGAATATTAAATTATCCTATTGTGCATACTTAGGGGGGGATAACGGGAACAATGGAAGCCGGAGGACGTGTTCTCTTTGCTGGAATGGGGACTGGCAAAGAGAAGTTCCTGGCCGAGCGGTTCACTCGTAATGCCATGCTAAAGTACCTGGCTCAGTTATTTTTCCGGCCTCTTGCCAAGTTGTGCATATTTAATTTGTCCTTTTCCCCGCTCTGAAAGCCGTGGGGAAATATGATATATACTTACATCCTCCCAGCTGGCACTGCTTACAGTCCCTGCACTTTGAACAATTTTCATATAAATCCATCCCCTTCCAGGCGAGTGTAGTTTCAGCAGGCAAGCAGGAAACTATTTCTCCATCTGCAAGTGCCAAGGAAATAGTCAATTAAATGTTTGACTTGAAATGCCATGAGATTATTAGACTCCTAATGGGGCAATTATCAGCAGAAAGTCGTGAAAGTGCTGGACATGGCACTGGTAATACTTTTAGTGCAGGTGGACAAGAACAGAAGATGGAAAAGAAAGAAAATCAGAAGACAAATGAGGATCATAAAGAAGTTATCACAAGTTGATTGTCCAAAAATATTACACCAGAGGAGCAACCTTTGTAAAGATCAGCATGGATAACCAAAACAAGCGCCAAGGAGTGCCTAATAATATACGAACCAAATCCACCCCCGGCTTAAATGGGTATCCCATATTCAGAGCAACGATGAAAAAAGTAATCTTAAGCAGGAAATTAGAATCAAGCTGGGCAACACACTGAAATTAACACAGCGACAGGACAGGCACTGAGAGAGAGAGAGCATACCCAATCGATATGCAATCTTCCTAAATACCAAATAGGATGCAGGACTGCCAACGGATGTCGCTTAAAAAATTCTCTAAAATTCAGATATCTCTATTAGGTCGTGAGCCATTATAATGTACTACAAATGAACAGCGAAGCAGGAGAGCTCGGAGCATAACGAGAGTAGAGCTGGACCTGGCCATGCTGCAAAAAGTCAAACATGGCCATTTGTTGCAGGTTTCAATTTCAGTTGATTGCATACACAGAACTAGGCTAAGACAGAGGGAGGAGAACACAGGAGGGACCTTCAATGCCATATGATGAAGAAATTGTTGTATATATTTGGAACTTCAGTTCAGCGCCAAAAAGGAACACAGACGGACGAAATCTCTCCCTCCTTTGGATGCTCAGACATATGTAGAGCTCACATACAAAAATTATAAGGATATACGCTACGTGCAGTCAATAAATAAAACAGTTGTGCAGCAGGATGGAGCACTGGCTCCAGAAGCAGTACAAGTCCTTGCACTAAGAAAAAAACACACTGCAGACGATTTCCAAATAACTGAATCGGGTCTTCAAGTTTTCATAATCACGATTAAAGAAACCTTTCATGAAATTTTGACTGGAATGATGCTCGGAACTTCCAGGATTTATTACGAAATTAAAATATATTTATTCCAGTGTAAAATTCTTGGATAAGGCACAGACGACTGCTGGGAACGAACACGTTCGATTTAATACAAATGCGCTTAGGTGCGGGTGGCAGGATTACCTACTCCCTGGTTGGATTTGAAGGGACGCTCTAAGTCTGCGTCGCCAGCAACAGCTGGTGCAATGGCAGGCCCCATCTCACATTGGCTGCGCTTACAATAGTTATTTTTTAAAGTCATTGCTGTATCTGGGATGCTTGGTCATCATTCTCGGCCGAATTTGTTTTGCGTAAAAAAATGGCAATGCCATTTTATTGTCTCTTTAGTCAGAGGTTCTTATTTCAAACGATTTTTGAATTATTTGTTCTCGCAATTGTCAGAGCTAATCTATAACACAGTTATGGACGATTCTGCGGTAAAGTCTTTACATACTTCCAGACGAATGTTTTTGTTTTGTTAAAGTAAAACTGTACCGCAAAACAAGATACAAAACTTGAACCCTGAAGGGGAATGAGAGGCAGAACTCAGCAATTCGAACTATCTGATGCGAGCAAAGTTCTGGCTCTTGACGCCGAATGAAATGCCATTTTTGAACTTGAGGCAGACAGACAGAGAGAGAGAGAGAGAGAGAGAGAGAGATAGAGGGAGACAGATATATGGAAGAGGCAGGTCACGAGACACCATTAGGTTGAGCATTGAATTCAAAATACGTTGAAAATGCGTATGGGAAATGCAACAGCTGCATATTGTTTGATAAATAAATAGTAAAATTGCACACACAGTCACACATCTAGAGGAAGCTAAGGCACGCACAGACTTGAAAGTGTACCATTGTGCTCATAAAAATATACTCTTGCAGGAGCATTCTGAATAGTATATCTCCGCACGACATAGACTTCAACAGAACCCATCCAAACGCAGAAAAAGCGTTCCCACTTCGTTGCACTTAACTGTAGGAACATTGCAATAATATTTTGGTGCAAGTTGTTGTGTGGTGCAAGGAAATGCTAGAAGGAGGGAAAAAGATAGATCCAGCTTGTTGATGTTTACTCTTCACTTTTTACACCCGCCCAGTCACTCTTTCGAACCACAATTCAAACAGTTGCCATTCTGTACAATTAAATTTATGATGCTTCTATCAATTTCATTTACTCGTCGGAAATTGATGAGAAAAGTGTATACAGTACTGTTTTGTAGGAGGGCGGCTTCCTTTCGCTGCAGATAAATCATCGATCCCGAAATAAGGAGGCGACACAGTAGAGGTGTATAATATATACAGGTTGTTTATTCCCGGTCACAAGCGCGGTGCGTGTGTAGAACTGTTCATAATTATGTATGTAATTGTATGTGTATGATGAAGCAAGAACTTGTAGAATGTATGTATGTAACATCGAATGTAATGTGTACCGGAATTTACGGGGGTGGGTAGCTAACTAAACCTAGCTTGGCGGCTGGCTGCCCGCCAGCTAGCGAGCGCCAGGAAAGAAGGAGAGCGCGAGAGCGTAGGGAGTGAGAGCGCGAGCGAGCTCCGTCTGTTAACAACAGCCCGCTCCTAACTCGCTGCTGCTACCTTCAACAAGTACTATCATAGGTCCACAGGTAGAGGGTTCCCCAGAGATAATTTAACTAAGAAACTGTTGTAGACTCTGCCTGTCCTCATAACCGCCTACCATCATCTTAAAATTCTTCCGACAATGATAAATAAATGTTAAGAACGTGCAAATTGTTGAACATTTCAACAGCCACATATAGAGGAGAAGAAAAGTTTGCTAAGAATGCCAGTGCACAAATGCAACCACAATTATAATGCCATTACAGATGGAGAAAGAAAAAAATGTTAGAGGGCTACAGGCAAAAGGGGTTGATACACTTGATTACGGATCGTTAAAATTACTAGAAAGGCAAAAATACAGATGGAAATGGCTCCTTTGACTATAGCTCATTAAGAGACCACGAGTAAAATCGGGATTTTTAATAGTATGTAGGTACTCCTGATTTTAAATAGAATACTAAATATCTTTAAACTTTTGTGATCAAAAAATCGTCTCAAAATAATAAGAGTGTACAAGAGTGTACAAACTAAAATAGAAACAGTGAGAGTAGAACAAAGTGAAGGAAGTGGAGAGACATGACATGCGGCTTTTGTAATTCTTACACGCATACAAACAACAAAATATTCACACACATACATCCATATATACATACACATGCATACTTTTGTATGTATATGTAAATGTTAGCGCAATGTAATTTTATATTTGTGTCTGTGGAAAAAGTTGAACATTAAGTTGTCCTGTCGGCTTTTTGTTGCTTTTATTAATTTAGCTTGTTGTTGCTAAAGTGTTTTTGTTGTTGCTGTGAGAATTATGGTTATTGTTGCCGCTGCTATTACTATTATTATTGAGGCTGTCTCACTGCCAACTTTACCCCCAACCCTGTACCATTACTCTCAAAGAGGGTAATAAAACTTGAGCTAAGGAGAGTTAAAGCTAGCAAGTGCTGTGAATTATACAATTTGTGAACTCCGTCAACAAATGTCATCCTCTACTTCTTAGCTGATAAACATATTTATATGTTTAAATTTATAGAAAACCGCTCCGAGTGCTCGCTGCTCCTTCAAATAAGTATTAAAGGAGTCTGAATTCAAATTAAATTGTATGAAAATAAAAGTAGTTACGACTTGCAATAGGTTACCCTAAAATTACCTCACATATAAAGTACGACACACGGTGAGACCTTCGTATCCAAATGTATGCAACACCCACGCCCAAGAATAGTGGTACCATAATCTTGAAACCATTAAAAACGAGAAGGGAAGTGTGAGATCTATCAGTGATCTGATAAATATAGTCCTTCCCTATGGAATGGCGTTTTTAGTTTTTATACGCGGTACTCGAAGAGTAAATAGGGTAGATTGTATTTGTGGGGATTAACGGTTGTACATATTTAACGCACAGAAGGAAACGTTTCCGACCAGATAGTGTATATATATTCTTGATCAGTCTCTCAGTCCGTCCGTCCCACACACTGCAGACTCGCGGCAGAGGCAGAGGCAGCGCCCGCACAAAAAAAAAAAGCAAATATAAGCTGCGGGACGGGGTGGGTTAAAAGTCGGCAGAGGCAATGGCAGAGGGGCGGCAGAGGCAGGGGCCGAGTGAAGCAGAAGCAGAGTGTGAATGAGAGAATGTGAAAAGAACAACAAAAGCTGCGGGACAGGGTGGGATTAGCCACTGCAAATTAATTTCTTCATTCTGGCTATAATAATGATCCAATCGGATACCAATTTGGTGATCTGATAGATATGGCCATTCCTTACGGAATTTTTTCTTTTTCTTTTATCTTTTTCTTGTATCTTCAAAATTGGATATTTGGGAGGTTTTCGCCCTTTTGCGGGGTTGGAAGGGGATGGGGCTAATTTTATAAATACACTGGTTTCAGTGTGAGGATAAAGCCATCTGGATGCAACATTTGGTGGCTCTAGCTTTTACATTCTCTGCGATAGAGGCGCTCAACAGACGGACGGACGGACAGATGGACGGACAGACAGACATGGCTATATCGACTCGGCTATTGATGCTGATCAAGTATATATATACCATGTGGGGTCGGAAGCGTTTCCTTCTCTGCGATACATATGTACAAACATACATCCACTTTGTGCACAAACACAAAATACTCTATTTACTCGTCGAGTACCGGGTATAAAAATAGCCTCTGTGGGTCCTCGAACTAAGACCGAACATAACTCACTCACGAAACTTAAATTCATCTAAACTTAAATTCATCTAACTTCAACTGAAGTATACTTCAGTGAGTATATTATATCCTTTCGTTGAAACATTGCTTCAAGTTTTTGTGGCTTTTTTATGCAGTCGAATCGCGGCTATGCTCGTGGTGACGCTAATGCGGCGCTCATTAGTCGTCATTTCTCCCCCTGTAGCACCGCAGACCCTGGGGTATCACACATGCCACTTGGCTCAGTGGGACTTTTGGCAGCCTTTCTGGGGTCCTGTTTGTGTTGCAAGTTTCTTTGGCAAAATGTTGTTTGTTTGGTGCCAAATACAATAATTTCGTTGCATAATATCCTTTGACAGGATACACTTTCGCTAAGCTTCAAGGAGCAGAGTTCCCTACTTCCTGGAAATGCTATTCAAAACATCGTCAAACATCATGCAATTGTTTTTGGCACGCTGCGAATTGTCGCCTTTTTTAGGGCAGAGCAATATATAGATGCCAGCCACTCGAAGTGGATGCCAAAAGTGTGCCGACGGAGTCCTCCAGCACTTCACTGAAAGAAACAATATCAAGGCCTGAAGTTACATAGCTTTCTTTTTCTCCGTCCAGAGCTCTTTTAGTGTACTCCTCCCCATGTGCTGGTGGTCTTCTTTGTTTATGGCTTGTCTCAATAAACAACATTTATGCATGTTTACAATTTAATATGTTGGGCGCACATGTGTAAAAAAACAATTTGTGTTGTGTTACGGTGGGAGCAAAAAGCGGCAGGGTCCCGGGAATGAAAGGATAATAGCTTTGGCGGCTGTCTCGCATTTGTTGCTTGCTCTTGGAAGGTAGCCAAGGCACAAAGACTACTGCCACTGCTCCTCCTGTTCAAGCTGTTTCTGCTGCTGTTGTTGCATTGGCCACAATTGCAAGCCGCTTGCGGCGAAAACATGCCCACAACATCGCGTGCGTGTTTGTCATATTAATGATGGGTAGTCAAATGGGAAGGGTGTCACATCTGGGAATGAACTGTACGTCCTTTAATTGAGATGTAATCGATAGTAATTACTCAAATATGCGAGTCCTGAATAAAGTAAAGCTTTTAAAGCTGTTGATCTTAGGCCACTGAAAGTCATATGCAATTTCAGCTCCGATATCACATAATTTCTTTTATAACCGTTTACCTCTCTACTGATTCTTAGTACCGAGGAGTATCTATTCCGATTAAGCAACAACTCCGCGACATGAGTTTCAGGAGTTCTATTTCGGTGTGCAAACGTGCATTTCCACTGGTTACTCTTGTTTTCACACTGCAAAGGATATTTTTCCTTTTGCCTGAATATACTAAGTTTTTAATTTTTTTACTTTTTATTTCAACCAAACTCTTAATGCATTTAAGACGCTTTAAGACGCAAGTTGCAATTTAATTAGTCTAATTGATACTTCGACATTTGCAATTGATTACCAATTAAACGTAAAGATAAATGAAGACATTAGAACTTTTGGATTTTGGAACTGGGATTTAGGCATCAACGGAATTGTAATTTTTCCAAAGGATTCTTAATGATTCCAATATACTAATAAAGCCCGAGGTTTAAGAATAATGAGTCTGTTCGAAAGTGTCTGCTCTTCATTGTGATGGGGGACACAGTCTTGAGATAAATCAAAATAATAAAGAAAAGCAAATGGCGAATGCCTCGAGATGTTGTGGAGTATTGTGGAATTTGCAACAATTTACAACAGTCGCAGATAATATTGACAAATGACCTAATTAATTACCAGATGGCAGGTACAGGGGCTGATATAGCCACATACCCTCACCCGACTATCAAATACCCTCCCACATACCTCCACCCACTACCCACCGAGTTGTAGGCATTTAACTTTGGGGTTACTTTCGGCATTGACGGCGGAGAAATGGAAAAGCTGAAGCTAGGGTCGTGATGGTGGCACACATTTCCCCATTTGTTTCGGATTTGGGGGTTAGCGCGCAGGGTGATGTTCGCCTAACTAAGCTGCTGGTAAATAATTCATTAATTTTCGCTTATGATTGTAATCCGCTTTTGTCGACGGCCAGAGACTCAGGACGGGGTCGAGTATCCGCAGTCGAATGCGAATCCTTTTGCTATTTGAACAAGAGCACGAAACTTTAGTTAAACATAGCGGCAAATGGCAAGGCCTCCGGCTTCAGGAGGCTATGCCTCTACCCCATAACCCCCTTTACCTGTCGCAGCACCAGTCCACTCAACTCGACTCCGAAGGGGCAGGCCTGCCTGCCCTCGAGTCTGGCTTCTGGAGAACTGAGTGCAAACATTTACAATTTCAAATTTCGACTATTGTTGACTTAAGCCAACAGTAAATGTGGGTACCCCCTCCCCTGTGTGTGTGTGTGTGTGTGTGTGTGTGTGTGTGGGTGTTCGTATATGTGTTTGCATTGTGGAGGTAACTTTTTGTTTCAAGTCTGTAAGTCTTTGCTGCAAAATAGCAAACTAGGCATTCGTCTAGCTGTCTCAGGCAATAAAAGGCAGAGCAGACAGTCGGACACCGTGCTAGGACCCCCCAAAAAGAAAAGTATGTACATATGTTCTGCTGTGTGCGGCTTTCAAGGTCAAAAGTTTTGGATCAACTTTTGAGCCTAAGCGGCTGAGTAAACCCAGCTAAACCGACGCACACATGATGGCGAGCAGGAACCAGACCTCTGGCATTGGTCATGCGGGCCACGCACACAGCTGCAGGTACTCTTCCGAAATACAGTTACAGACACAACTAAACTTTAAGCCTTAAAGAGTGGGTCAGAGAATCCTGAGGGTTAAGTAATTGTCAAGCCTGGCTGATTTCATTCGTTAGCTCTTGGCTGCCATTTGAGAACCGTGGCTATAATAATAATATATATAATTTATTTTTGCATGTCTCTGCTTAATTCTACTCACATTCAGCTCTTATTGCCTCTCCGCCCTCCGACGACAAGTCACAAGGCAGACTCGTCTTTTAAAATATTCTTTTACCGTTTTCAATTTGCCGCCCGACTTGATATCCCTTTTGGTTCAAAACGAAAAGCGCATAAATATTTTTTTCTTCAATGGCACCGACAGCGACATCAATGCTCCAGCTCCGGCCCTTCTTGCCACCCACTTCCCAACAATTAATTGAAAAATGTTCAGCTCTGATCCAATTTCGCGTTAAGTTGTCAACCTTTTTTTTGTTGTCCGTCTTCAATGGTCAATACATTCGTCAAATGAAGTTTTCTTTAGACTTACTTGGCTTTACTTCTCTATGGAGATATCGCAACATATACAACTGTACGTTAGAACAAATTAAGTTCTATCCGATATCTGATTCTATCCATCATAAAAGAGAGCAGGAGCAATTTAAATTTAATATGATCAGGTTGTCCGATTTGGGAGATCCTTCGAGAGCTTGTAAAGCTTTGCTGGTTGGACAGCCTTTAATGCTTTTGTTTCTATATATTCTTTTTGTGTTGCTTCTAGGGATGCCATCGCGTCTGTGGGCGACACATCAGGTTCTGGGCGTCGAGCCACAAAAATTTGCCAGCCACGCCTGCGGATCCCCGAAAAAAAAGGGGTAAAGGCTGACGTGGACGCCCTTTTTGGCGTCCTGCTGAGCATATTTGCATTTGTTTAATGCCAGGATGGGACGCGAGGCGACGCTGCTTAGGCTTAGAGATGGTTTTTCAACGAGCTGAACTTCTCGCCCGGGCCCAGTGTTAAGCCTAAAATCGACATGCAACCTCCGCCTCTCGACATGCCTCTGTCCTCAGGCTGTGGTCGGTCTACGGCCGCCCACTCGTGCTGGGATGTTGGGATGACGTCCCAGTCTGCTAATGCTCAGCGAGACAGAGAGGGAGACCGTGTGCCAACTTTGGTGGTAAACTTGGCACTTGGCCAGCAGACTTTCACAGGCATAAAGTACAAAATATTTTCCACTGCCAGACTGTTGGCGACCTGTCCCCTTGGTAGCTGCAGCATCTGATCCACCATTTAAGGCTTACTTTTGTACGAGAGCAACATTTGTCGTAAGTGCAATTCGTTGTGGCATCGGACTCGATTGCAATTATTGTGTGTCTACGGGTTGCGCATCGGGGCACAGAACGGTAACGGTAACGGGAAAGGCTTTGGTTGTGGGTGTGGCCACGCCACCTACCAATACTGCTTGGCAGGTTGAAAAGAAGACAAAACGGGGGGCAACTTTATAATATGCAAAATAATGTCATAATTAAGGATTTATATGCAAAAGTTTGGCCATAAACTCAGTCCCACTCACACATACTCTGCACACTCAACACTTTGCACCAAGACTCTCGACACTTTACACTCTTAAGCACTCTTCCAACTTGAACTCTGGCAATTTTGAAGTTGGCTCCCACATACAGATGCAGCCAGCCAGTGCACTGGCTGCAGCCTATAATCAGCCATGTTCTGTCGCAAGTTCCCCCCCTCCCTCTTTCTCTTGTAGTTCGCATATCAATCTCCTGTTGCACCGCTCTCTCATTCTATCTGCTCTGTGTAAAGGCTAGTGAAAAAAGTTTTTTGCTCGCATTCGCGGAAATGACACTGTGGGGCATGAATACTAATTTCTAATTTCGATGCTCCAGCATCGCTACTAACGCTGCCATCGGAGCCAGTGCTCTCGGTGCAGCGCATTAAGCTGCGCGACTTCATCATCTCCTACATCACTTGCTGCCCCCATGCAGCAACCAGCTCCGACAACGACGACAACGAGGACTTGCAGTAAACTAAACCACAAGAAAAATAAATTTGCACTGCGTTGAGCATATTTGGTGGGTCCAAAAGTGCGGTGCGCGGTTACTTCAGGAAAAGGAAGAGGAGTTGGTACAGGCTGCAGCTGACAAAAGTTATGCGTTTGCATTTCCGTCAACTCCAGAAACAAGCAAAGCGGAAAAGAAATGGTTATGGATGGAACATGGAGATAGAAGACGGCGACAAAACAATGCTCTGAAAGAGGAATTCGCTCCACGTGTAAGGTTATGCAGAGTACATATATACAAAATTATGAGAGAATATTAAAAGGAACAGCATATGTGTAAGAGGGATTATAGACTGACTCTATGATTAATTCTCTAGTGTTCGTTCGGCAAACAACTCTTTTTTGAGTTCAACATTTTTAGTAACATTTGTACCTGGTCAATTCGCACTCATCGTCTGCGACCAACCAATTTCGCTGCAGCGATTAAAAAAAAAAAGAAAACGAATAACAGACAGAAGCGATTTGGGATTTTCTTCCAATTTAAGTACAAATTTCAACTTTCAGTAAACCAGCCTAAAACATATTCAGAGGTTAAAACATAATACCTGTCATAAACTGTCTGACAGCCAATGTATCCGCACTTACCACTAGATATACCCTTAATTGTTGTATGACGTGGCGGCCCCCTTTCCCTATCGGCCCTTGCATCTGAAGCACTTGCCACATTGTTGATGCGGTTTCGCTGGCCAGTAAACTACGGAGATCCGGAAACAGCATCTGGAGTCCTAGAGCTGTGGGAAGTTCTCGGTGGCTCACGTTTTAGTGGCAGCCGGAGGCAGCGAACTCTGAGGCATGAGACTGATGCTGTGGTGCATGCCCAGAATTGCTCATTAGGCATTACATTTGCAACCAAGTTAATAAACAAATTAAATGCAAGAGGGCCGAGTCAGTGGCTAGACCCATTCGCATTCCTGTTCCGGCCGACATTTTTCTATTTATGTGTAGACATATTGACAGATTCCTTTATGTACGATTGAGTGTGTGGGTGTCTGTTCTTCTGTTTGTATGTACGTTCAGTCAAATTGCAACCAGTTGACATTTGCACATTTCTGTCTGCCATTCAAATGGCTCTCATGCCCCGCTGTCCCCTGTGCCAGACACAAACTCCATTCAAGCTCAAACCTCCGTTTGTCCCCGTTTGCCCAGCAACCAGAAACATTTTTCCACCCGGTGCATGTCTGAATTTCACACAAGGATATGCTGTATTTATGAGAAAGTAGATGCCGAAAAAATACCAAAAGAGAGTGTTATATTCATACAACTACTAAGGTCTCTGCAGTGTGGTACATTTTGAATTCAAAGTAAATTTTTCGACAATACATAAAAGACTCCTCAAAAATTTACAATTTACAACCCAGCTGGCTCCGGGCATAATTCGCTTTTGCACTTATAACTTTTTTGATTTTTAGGGTATCAGTTAGTCGTAATACAAGGTAATTCTAACTTTCTGTGTTGTTACTGAATTTTGTGAATATTTGTTTCTGCCGTACCCTTATACCCATCCCTTCCCTTCTGCCTGCTGGCCATTCATGTTTAGCTTAAATAACTCAGCGACGCTCCGGGTCTCCAAAACTCTATTCAGGCAATAGAAATGAAAACTTTCATATTTGTCACTAGCCTCACAACAGAGAGGAATTATTGTTGAGCATCTGCCGTTGTTGTTTATGAATTTCATAAATACAAAAGTGCTTAAAAAAGTGACGAGAGATCATCTAGGGATGTATCAGCAGCATCCGCAGGGATGAACTGTAGAGTGTGGAATGAGTTTTAATGCGAAAATCAAATTTCTCAGCTAAGCTGTGAGCACGACTCCATTTGCAGTCGGGGAAAGTACCGAGGAAAGCGAACCCAGCTCCCGCTCCAAGCACTACCTTGCTAATTTGTCAAGGATGAGGGTCGGAGGTAGACTTTCTCGACTCCTCGGCTTGGCTCTACTGGGCCTTGTGATTATGCAAACCGAAATCGGCTTGCCGAGGCATTACAATCAATTATGCATTAGCTTAAATCGTCACATATGCGAGGAGACGCACACACGCTCCTACGTAGAGGGACATTCAGTGTATGTGTATGTACGGAAAACCAATGTGAGAACACACACACAAGCCAGGAAGAAGAGAGAGGGCTCTGGGACCCGAACGGATGGATATGGATCCCTCTGGCCACCCCGCTGCGGCGACTGGTTCTTGGTCTGTGGGCTTTCAAGTGAATTGAATTGATTGCCAAGTGGTCTATGCTATTAGTTGTAATTGATTCTTGAAATAATTTATTTTCTTACCTTATGTCGCCAACTTTAGATTCGTCTCCATCCTACAAAAGCACGCGGATACGTGAAAGTTTGCCTAATTGCAGCAAATCCCTTGATTTCATCAGACACTGCCTTTAATTAATTAGAGTAGATTTACACTTTAGTCGTGATTCAATTTGTGGCAGGAAAAAGGCTAAATACTTTCTAATCAATCTTTCATGTAAATCTGCCACAAATTTTCACCAGGCTTTTTTGGAGAGAGACACGGGTCACACAAGTGAAAGGAAAATCATTGTTCATCAGCATCTCCTCTGGCTTATTTTGAATTATTTATGAGTTTTCCAGCCCCATTTGCCACACAATTATTCCTCGGGTCTTTGGTTCTAGAGCTGTCCTGCTCTTGCAGGCAAATAATTCAGAAGCTGCACTCAAATGGCGGCTGCATGATGCATGCGGCACTCACCTTTGAGCTCCACCCACACTTTTGACCTCCCCAGGTGATATTAAAAATTCGCCTGTCTCAAATAAATATTGGCAGGGCACGGCTTTGACCCATGTTGTTGCAACTACAGTTGCAGTTCTTGCCTCATTGCTAATTCCACGAAATCGAAGCATCATAAAACCATGGTGGCTGGTTGTGGGTCTGCATTATGTTAGCATATTTTCCAGTTTTTCGCGCCGCTCCAGAGCCACTTTGTGCACCGCTTCGGTGCCACCAGACCAGCGCCTCAAAAAGGAGCAAAGCTGCATCAGCATTAGCAGACGACAACAAGGATGACGAGAACGATGAAGCATCGATGGAGGAGCCACGGTTGCTGCTGCTGCTATTGCTGCAATTTATTTATGAGGCTGTTTTGTTCATGAATATTTTTGTAGACGGATGGTGATGTTGTTCGAAAGCCTCCTCAGTAGCATATACCTTCAACCTTCATTTGCTTCAATTCAGTTCAGTTTGGTTGGTTCAGTTCAGTTCGTTGAGTTTTAGTTGGTTTAGTTGTGTTCGTGTCACTTAAAAACTTGCTTTTAATGCAAATTGGCACTATATTTTTTTGTTTTCTTACCACTTTAATAACATGGTTTATTAAATACCTGGAAAAATGTTCAAAATATATGCAGTCGTTGGCTGGTTACAGAATCGCAAGAGCCTAAAAGATCAATTAAAAATTACTTAATTAGAGCACATTTAAAGTGCACTGAGTTTAAGATAAAAGCGTGTTGACTTAGTGGTGTAATTATGGTAATGATGGCACAATGTATATAGTTCGTTTTTAATTTCTTTTACTTCCTTAAAGCCTGAGCAATCATTAGCCCAAATTAGTAGGTTCGCTACTTCACTGTCGGCCTATAAACAAACTACAGAGTTCGCATTATACCAAAATTTAAATTATAATTTCGGCATTATGTTCAATGGTCGCGCTCAGCCCGAGCCCTGGGCCAAAAGTACTTAACATTTATTTTTGGAGTAATCTTTTTGGCCATTCTAAAGTTTGCTAAAAATAAAGCAATTTCGGAAGCGTGTTAAGCTGTTTTACATAAACAGACAGTACGCCGCAGGAGCATGGAGTCGTACTTGAAGGACTTGGAGGCCGGAACGAGGCTTGGACAGGAGATTGACTCATATGCAGTGGGAGGCCATAATTTCGGCAAGGCAATTTGCTTGTCTGCCCCGGGCAGAGCACAGCCTGGACGTGGCTTTCTTGGGCAATATTTAGGCAGTTTTAATGCAAGAGCGTCCACAAACCATAAATAATTGAAAACTGCAGAGACGTGCAAAAAGTGACCATACCAAGGGCTATCGCGCGAGTTAAGCTTCTAAATAAAAAAGCAACCCCAGCACTGGCGCTAGAAATGGATGGAACAGACGATGGCACAGAGTTCAGACCTGTCTGGGGAGTAGGAGGTGGCGCTGTCGGTATAGTCAGCAGCCAGAGAGCGCGAGTTGTTGTAGTGAAGCATGCAAAAGTCCCATTAAGGCTAATAGGCCCGAAAGGACCGAAGGGCCAGAGACAGCTTCGAGACAGAATCAGGGACAGGGACGACGGTGACAATGGGTGAACAAGGGCCGTGGGGTTGCTACGTTGCAATGTCCATTGGAAACCAGGGATGGCACGACCAAAGGAAAACTTCCACATTCTAATTTTTGCATTTGTTGATCATTAAAGATACAGGGGATATACAAATATAAAAACCAATTTTATTTTCACATTGATTTTAACACAAGGAGAAAACGAAGATTAATTGCTTCGTAATGAATTTTATTCCACGCTGGTTAAAGTCAGAGGTAAATACATTCTGCAATCTAAGGAAGATTAATTCTCATGATTATGGCTCAAAAACATCTTTAAACTTTCGAAAAGCAAATGCGAATTGCTTAAAGTAAAGAATTTAATGCTTCTTTCAAAGCTACGCTCCTCCTTTTTGTCGTTTTCTTGGCCTTCCTTTCTGTTTGAATTGTGACCATATATAGCCTCTATGTAGCCACCATCCCTTGTGTTACTATTTGAAGCCAACTGTTAATTTCAGTGCCCGCTTCTCCGACTTCGTGCTGTCATTGGACACTGGTGTTCGACCAAAAACTAGGCTGCAATTTTCGAGCTTTGCCTTGCGCTCCCCACCCACAGCGCAGGAGAAGGTGAGATCCGCAACTGCTGTTTTACATTTCAGCTCGTATTCTTTTTTCCCGTGCCTACTGTGGGTTCTTTCTAAGCGCCGCCAGCACTTTGCAGCACTTTAGCATCGCTTATCCTAATTGTGGTTATTTTTGTATGTGCGAAAGCGAGCTTCTGAACGTAATCCCAAGTCCAAGCCGAGGGCCCTGAGCCCAAGCCGCCCACGCGAAACCTGCATTCCACATGTCCTCCCACAGACACGTCCTCCTCTGTGTGACTTCCTTGCTCCGTCCTGCATATGTTTGTGTGTGTGCATAATTCTGTTGGCTTTTAGCAAGATAATTTTCTTGCCTGCTCAGATCAACGGGACTCTGACTCTGTCCCCGCTGTCCCCTCTATGGCTGCAAAGTTAATGTATCCTGGCAGCCCTACAATATATATAACTTCTCTACCCTTTTTTGAGTTTTCCCCTTAGCTCCCATATTTCCCCCTTCCCGTTCTCAAAATCGTTTTCTATTTATGATTGGATGTAAATTGAGTTGGCGAACAGGAATAAAAACATACCCAGGTTAATGTCGGCCCGATATCCTCCTTCAGCATGTCACGGGCTCTCCTATCTTGACACTGACACTACCGGCCACTGATATAGAGACACTCGCTGTCATTCCTCACACTTTCATGGAGTACTATTTGCGGAAAAAAAGTAGCCACAATGCTTACATGTTCAACAAATTTCAGTGATAATCATTTTATGCATTCAGCATTCTTGTCGCTTCCAGCAGTTACTGTTGCGCTTTTTTGTCGTAGCCTTTGTTGTTGCTGCTAATTTGTATCAGGCAGGTGTTACTGGTGTGTGGCATATAAACGCCACACCCATAACCCCCAACCACCGACTTTCCTATGAGATGTTGCCAAATCAGACGGAAAACCAGACATCTTTGATCCTGTTGTTGGTGCTGTGGGCTTTGTAATGGCAGCAGTAATCAGTGGATGAAGCATGAAATATCCTGCAAATCCATCGTTAGTTCAATTAGAAATGTGTTGCATTTAAAGACTTGACATTTTTTTAGTAAATCATTCTCTTAAATAATTTTGTCAAAATTAACTTTTATTTCAATACATGAGCTGCATAATACTCTTATAATAATCTCTGTGGTACCAGGTAAAAAATTCAATATTTTACTGATATTTATTTATATCTTTGGCCTTGGAAGGCTTGCAATGGGTAGATTATAAATTATTACATATGTTAAAGCAAATCTCCTTTCCTAACCAAGACTCATTCCATCGAGCTATTCGTAGAGCATATTGGATTTGAACCTTTTAAAGCTGAAACGCGCGTTATGCTGGTGAAAAGATGCAGAGCTGAGCAAAAAAAAAGGAATTAAGAGCGGTACATTCAGCTGAATTAATACATATATCACATGGAGATCAGAGATATTTTGGTTCTTCGAGAACATTATTACATAATTAATTGGTTAATCATATAGAGAAATATATGTATAGAGAAATAAAAAAAGCTTCAAATTTCCTAAAGGAATAAAATGTGTACAGGGACAAGGACAAATAAATAAATAAATCCTGATTAATCATCATGAAGAAATAAATACATATGTAAACAAAAATACTGAAGAGCTCGAGCTCTGTTTTTGCGATATCTTGGTATATGAATGATACTAGGACTCGGTCTTAGTTCCAGTATAACCTGAATAGTTTTGACCACCTTTAACGGGATTTAAAGTTCAGAGCCCACGCATCTAGATTGTTGAACATTTTTCCAGCGCCCGTGAATGGCATTTGAACATTACAGAGATAAAAGTGTAACCATCACAAATGTGTACTTGTGTGGGTGTGTATTTGTGTAAATGACACACCGGAAGTAAGAAAGCAAATGGAAAATGTCTGCGTTGCACTTTTGGTCTCACAATTTTCGCTTTTGTTTTGATGTCGTTTTTCGCGCGCGTCCTTTTTGTTCTGCCTCGTCGCACGTTGCGTATACGAATCAAAAATTATTTACATTTTGCTTTGCATTGGGCAAGAGCGACAGGGAGAGAGAGAGAGAGAGAGAGAGAGGGATAGATCCGGTAGAGTAAGTTGAGCCGGATTTTGTCTTTTGTAATCCTTTCCCAGCAACTTTTAAATTGTATGTGTGACGCTGGGCCTTTTCCGCTTTTGCTCTGCATTTGCTTCTACTTCTACTGTTGCCCCTTTCCCAACGTTATTTTATTTCAACGCTATTAAGACGACGAAGCCAACGACAAGTAAAATGAAGTCATGAAAAGTAAAAGCGTTGGGGAAATGGCAAACTGTGGATAGAGCGTGCGGAGACTTTGAAGTATTAAAGAATTGGCGCTATTTTTCGACAGAAATTTTTCAGTTAAAAGCAGCAGTGCCAGGAACAGACCGTGTTATTAGCTACTTTTTTGGATAGCGACTCTCTCGTAGATGTCTATGTTTATTTTCACTTTATGTCTGACACTTGCTGTCATTTCATGTGTAAGTCTGAGACGTTGTTTATAACACAACATACCACGTGGGGGGTGCGTGTCGGCGCTTGTTTCTGCATGCTCGTCACGTTCCACGTTATCTTGTGGTTCCCATCATGAGTATGTCTTAGTTTACCTTGCGTCGGACTCGTTTTTGTTCACTCCCTTTTACGTTGCCACCTCTCCACTGTTTGTAACTACGTGTATTTGGCCTTGGAAAAGGGAGAGCAGAAAATGATGTGCTATGGACCTCAAATGACACGTGTCATACATATTACCTATACGACGACTCGTTGACTGAGTCAAATGTCGAGCAAGGTTGCAGATTGAAGGGTTGCCTTTCGTTTTATTTGCCAAGTAGATGCTATGATGGAAGATCAGAAAGAATGTGTAATGAGTGTGTAAGGTAGGAGAGTCTGATACTGATGACACGAAAATATATAAATGTGAGTAGACAGGGAGGAAATGAGACAAAAGGAAGAGTTTTATGTGGGCTTATCTTTTTAATAGAGAGCATTGAATGGTAATTTTGAATGATTACTCTGTAAAATATAATAATGTTTCGAATGCTTGTCTTCTTCCTTCTTTTATTCCCTTCTCTTGTAGGGCTGTTGCCTGCCCTGCCCAACCTTAATAGCTATTCTTGTTTATATAGCCCAGTCTACTCTTTAGTTCCCCTTCCAATGAATTTTGGTTTTCTGTCTCGTTTTTTTAAGCTTAATTATTGCTGAAAAAATGTATTTTTCAGGCTAGACATAAAGGGTCGGAACTCTACAATAAATATGAGCCAGGCTCACTTCCCATGAGAAGTATTCTCCCCTGCTCACGAGAAGTCGCGTGTGAAGAGAACTTTCTCCACTTTTTTGTGCTCTTAGAGTGAGAGAGGAAAACAAGCAATGAACTTATCGTTTTGGTAAATATTTCCCTTGTTTTCAGACATTTTCCTTCCTTCACATTTTTACTCAATTCACTTTTCGCATGCTAATTTTCACCTTTCTTGTGGAGGACAGCCTCGGGTGGCGTGCAGTTCTGGCCTTTTCCCCTTCGATTATGAAAGTTCACTTCGCATTGTTCCTACCCTCGTTAATGTTATTGCTGCCAGCGCAATTAATCAAGCATGTGACGCGCTCCACTGACATTGGCAGCTCCAAGTTTTAATTCAATTAAATGCATGACACGGCATATAAAAGTTTGGGACCCAGAAATAGCAGCTAAAGCAGAGGCAGCGGCAGTGGCATGGGCCAAGTTAATTAATTCCATGGCAGAGCACGTACAAAATAATAATACAGAGTAAATAATTGAAAAACAAACAAAAATTTTACATTTGGAAGCGATGGGGTCTCTTCATTAAAATAAATGGAAAACCATGAAAATTTAGGTATGTAATGGTATATGTAGGTCTCAAAGTATAAAAGAATACGAATAATTTATTCCATACAATAAACATTATTTTTAAAATACGTTACATTTTGTTCTTACAGCTTTCGTTTTTTGCATATTGGGAATCCATATCGGCAAGGAAGCTGGAAATTTATTTTTTTATCAAAATACTTAAACATTTTATATTTCACTCCGAAACTAAAGATCAATTATGTTGAAAAGTGTCATAGGGAGGCACGACATGGTGCTATTTCTTTTTGTCTTCATCTTGCACTTTCCGTTTTGTTCTCCACTGCTTCAGCGTTTCACACCCACCCTGCCACCTGCTTCCTTCACACTTCTTTTTTCCCCACGTAAGATATCCTGTATTTGGCGGCTGCACTTTTGCTAATAGTTGATTCGATTAGGCCTATTTTATAACCATGACCCACGATGACTATGGTACCATTTGGAGAGTACAGTAATAGTGCGGCGCAGGCGCTAAAAGCAGACTAGAAATAAGCCCAAAGACTAGATCTAAGATCTGGACTAAGACGAGAACTAAGGACTTAGGTTAACTTGGCTTTAGAGCTAAAACTTCGCATTGCACTTACAGCTTGGCGCCACTTCCTAACTAGATTCTTCTTCAGACTCGATTAACTCTGAAGTTGATTAAGTTGATTCGATTCGGCTGCCAAAAGTTGGCCCAGAGTCCTCCCTCTCTGTCGCTGCCTTTTTTTTGCGGTAGGTTAGTGTTAGCCAGCCATTAAAGCGGACGGATTGATGGCTGGATGGCTGCCCTTTCCCTTTGGCCCAATCCCAGACCCAATTCCACCCTCGGTCAAGCCCCATCTCTTTTGCTCTCCGTATGGCTATCTCGCTCTCGAACAGATGTTTTATGGCGAGTTCGGCTGTGGACCCGAAGTCGTGTTTTGGCCTGTTCCGAATACCATTTCGTTCCGCAGGCGCCTGGTTGCACATGCTGACACGGCATCCTGCCGCCTCAGTTGTGTGGCAGTAGCCGCTTTGTACACATTCCTCGTTGTTCATCCTGCGCGTCGTTCTCTTCGTCGCCTTCTCCGTGTCTTGGTCTACGAGTTTTCGTCCTAATCGCTCCGTAGTTATCCACGTTTTCCAGTTCACGTTGTTGCCGTCGTCCACGTCGTCGCCGTCGCGTTCACCTTGCGTTCACTGGGCCCAGCCTGTGTTTTCCCTCCCAAAAGAAGGAGTCAAGTGCCGATACAACTTTGAGGAGAGCCTTCAAAATCGTATCATTTCCTCCGGTGCGTGTCTATGATTTGAAAGAAACGTGTACTCGAAAATACGACCAAGCAAATGTTTGAAAATCATTATCCCAGAAAATGTAAAAAAAAATATTATTAAAAATTTTATTACGAGTTCTATAAAATTTATATTTATATTCCTTTAATGAGTGATTTTTTAGTATAACAACAATGATGTTTACGTGGTGTCCTTAACAGCATATTGAAATTCATTGTTTGCGCCAAATTACAAAATTGAGTTCCCCTAGAAGTCTGTGACAAGTACTGAAATATCTTAACCTTTTAAGAAGACAATTTTGCCCAAATACTCCTGTTTTTTATTTACGACTGTAGTGAGTAATCGTATTAAAGTGTCTAAAGCTATAGATCTTACGGATTAAACACAATTGTGGAAATTACCATGGCATCAGAAAACCACAAAGTTCCTCTTAAAACTGCAGTTGGTACAATTTTTTCGAAGGAGAATCGGGCAAACCGAAAAAGAAAAGAGCTTCTATCTACCTGCCTGCTCCTCTCTCCTCTCCTCTCTGCACCTGTTAGGAGAGCCCTCAACAAGTCCCTGCTACCCTAGCCCTAGGGTGTTAGAGCTGAAAGTTGAACGCGTGTAAAATTCAAATAAATATTATAAATCACTTGCTTAAAAGTTGATTACATTTTAAGAATAGACTTTTACACTTATTTTCTCTAACGCAGCCTCCTCTCGTCCTGTCCCACTCTGTTCTTTCTTGTGTTGACATTACTCAGCGAAACTTTTTTTACGTTGTCCGGCAATGGACTTCCTTTCGATCCCGCGCTCTCTCTCTCTCTCTCTCTCTGTTATTTCTTATACTGTGCTTCTTCTTCTTGGCCATGCATCTGTGTGTGTGTGTGCCCAGCTGTGCAATTGTTGACACCCACAGAACCCACGCACATGCACACAGATACATACTTCTCAGAGTTTGGTCGCAGCAGGAGCAGCGGCAGCAGCCGGCTCGACTCGCCCCATTTGCTCTCACGACTGCTGCTGAAGCTTGTTATGGATACTCTTTTTTGGAGAGAGTGTAATATGGTTCACCCTGCCACAACGTGCCTAATTAAAGCAACAAAATAGTGAAGGAATGAAGAAATACACTAAGATTGTTGTAGAAATATTGTTGATTATATCAAATACTTTACAAATGATTCCAAAAAACTTTTGAAAATTTTACCAAAATTCATAAAAAATAATGGAAGTGAATCTTTTCATAATGGTGCTGGTGTTATTGATCACATCAGCTTTCAAATTATAAGCTAAGTTTGTTTTGTCAATTAAAGTGACGCTGTCACTACTTATTGATAAATTTCCTTCTCATTTTCGTAAGAGATGATGATTAAAAATGAGTTGATATAGAATCCGTTGGTTCTTCCTCTCTCATCTCATAATTTGAGAGAAGTGAATAAATAGTTCGGCCTGATAGAGATCCACCATATTCTCCTTGTTTTTGTCTCCACCTCTTCCCGAGACAAGTTTCTCCACAGCCTGTGGGTACGGCCCGCTCATTGAGTTCATTACCCCATTGTGGTTAGAGAGGGGACCGACCGGCCCACCGCCTGGCTGGAAAATAGCTTGGAATTTGCATGGAAAAATTAAACATACACTAGGCCACATACAATACACATCGTATACATAATATACCTTGCTAGCGACAGAAAGGAACTATTTGATCTGATATTCCCTGCCTTTTTCTACTCCACAATTCGCTTAATATTTTCGTAATAAAACAAACCCTACTCAAATAACCGAAGAAATATTTCAGAGGCTGTAGAGTCTGCGAGAGCAAAAGAAAAAACCGAAACCAAAAAACAAAAACAAAAACAAAACCACTTCATTGGCAAAGTTTTGCCAAACTCCTCCACATTTTGCTATTGATTTTCTTCAAGTTTTCTCGCTTTGCTCTATTTTGCTACAGTTTCCTTTTGCTCGGTTATTTTTTTGGGAGTGCTTTAACAATTTCTCTTCTGCGTTAATTTTTTATTAAACATTTCTCGATGTTCGCCGACGACAGCGGAAAAATGAAAAATGTGCAACCAAGGAGCCAAAACTTTACTTTTGCACTTTTAGTTTGCTTTTTTTGGAATTCACAAAACGTTAAGTAAAAAACTTGTGCAATTAATTGGCACTGTAGTTGAAGGGGTGGAGCTGAAGCAAGAAATTCCAAACAAAGGCTGACTCAGAGGTAACAAGAATGGCGCCTGGCTTCGGTGCAGAAAATTGTGAAAATTCTTTCAGATCGATCGCTTTATTGGCAGCTATGGTGTGTTATTTGTTTTTTAACTTCAATAAAATTTGACGGTATTAATATTAAAATATAAGTAATATTAAATAGAGTATTGTTTGGCTTCTTTCTAATTATCTGAAAGAAAGCGGAAAATCAAGTTATTTTGGTGTTTCTGCCATTACTGGGAAATTGTATCCAACATTAATGGGAGATTTGTTTCGTTGTATTTTGTTCTATTCTGGGTCACTACTGACTCACTACTGAGCGAACAATCATCAGAAATCTTGTTGAATTTCGTCTCAGGCGATAATCGTGTCCAGCTTTGTGGCCAGATAATTTTACAAGATTTTTAAAGCCTAGATCGCCTATAGTCTAATGCTCTAAGATGGTTGTTTTTTAGATTTAAAATGTATGCCAAAGGCATATGGAATGGATAAAATATATGGCAACGTCCTGCCACTGGCATTGACTCCAACTTGCACATCTTTTTGTGAGTCTTCGCCTCTGTCTCGTGTAGCTTTTTATTCTACTCTGTGTCTTTCTCTCTTCTTGTATTCTATTTATATATGTACACATCTAGCTTGCTCATTTTTGTGTTTTTGTTTTGCATTTTGCAACGAGGGCAAACCGCATACTCTCTCCCCCACCATACATACATGCATATGTACATATGTATGTAAATAATCTCACCCACACGTAAAGAGAGAGGGGTAGCGACAGAGATGAAGCAGCAGTGAGAGGAAAAAGGCGTGACAAGTGCAGGCATCATGTTGAACGTGCTTGCCATTCTCTGCCTTTCCATGTGATGCTCTGCACCTCCCCAACCCGCCTTGCACCACCCAAGAGCACGAAAGAAGAAAAAACCTTTAACTAGATGCATATATAAATTGTGTTCTATATATTTATGCCCCAACTCGTAAACTCGTATGATAATGCCTCGTGACAGCGAAAGCCGTGGAAGAGGAGAAGGCACTGCGACTGGCAGAGAATCTCTGTAATTTTCTTATTATGGATGGGGATGTTCTACATCCTTGATCAAGAGATTGGGTTCTAGCTTAAATTTAGATTTTGCCTTTAAAATTTTTTTCCTGAAAATATTAGACCTGACACTAACCCGAGTATTTATCTTTTCGAATCATTCATTGGAGCATCATTGAATCGAATGAAATAATAATAAATTGATACGAAAGGAAAAGCTAATTTTGAAGTATAATAAATATTCAAATTCTCACCTCTCACTTTCTCCTCTCGTGACTTATTGTGATAAATTGCTCATCCTCATCATGGTCTATGGTGAAGAGTGGGACAGAACGGAGAGAGAAGGGAAAAAGTTTTAACTGCCTTCACTACTGTCGAAGTTTTGGCTGTTTTGTTTTTCCCTCCTTAACCAATGCTCTTCACCCATTTTCCCGACGAGAAGACAGCTTAACATTTATGCTGTTTTTATATGTTTTTTATTTCATTTTAGTTTTTCTTGTTCTTGTTTTTGTAGCTGTTGTTTTGCTGTTCTTTTTATGTGTTTTTTTTTTTAACATTTACGCTTTATTGAGTTGGAAAGGGCGGAAGGGGTTGGACAGATGATGTTGCTAAGGTTTACTACAAAAACACACACACGAAAAGGAAGATATGCTAGCATCGGTAAGCGAAGCTATTGATACCCTATACCCCATACGAATTGGATTACATTTTGATCTGTTTTGTATATTATATGATGGTCCGATATTGGCGGTACCATTTTATACTATATTAAATTATTACAGTTTATTACATTAATAAGGTAATATTATTAATGAAAGTGACCTGGAAAACTGAGTTAATAGTTTTCTATAAGTAAACGACGGATCTCGAGTACATCATTTTTTTTTATTTATGGCTGCCAGAATTAGGCCTAACCTCTGAACGGATACAAAAGCTGACTCCCCGAGGGAGCCTACAAACTACAAGCAATATATATGTTAAGAGCACTTCCAATTCCCCTCTTTCTCTTTCTCTCTCCTTCTCTTTAGCTTTCTTCCTCTGTGTCCTCTGCTCCTGAGTCGCATCTTCTGCTCCGGTTACTTCCCCATATTCTGCCGTCTCTCTAAGGCTTTCCCTCATCTTTACGGCTCCCACAGCATTCTCCTTTGGATTTGCTTGCCAACCCAACTCTGTCCGTCGTCCCACCGTATAAATAAAGTAAATGTAGGTGAAAATATACATAAATAATGGCCACATGCGCTGCCTTTTTATGAAGTGTCTGTGTTTTTCTGTGAATGTGTGTGTGTCACCCCTCTATAGTTGTGTGTGTGTGTGGAAAAAAACGAAGGCGATGTCTGTGAAAATTAAACAGACGACGCAGTCATTGTAGCGGGAGGCTGGCAGTGAGGCTACTAAGGTTGGGTCTCCCACTTTTGTGGGAATGTGTAAATAGCAAAAAAGAATTTATCCATTCAGGCGTACAGAAGCCAAGTCATCATGGAGACTTTGCGAAATAAAATGAAACAAGACACAGTGTGGTCTTGGGGAAAGAATAAACAGAGAGAGATAGAGATAGACAGAATGAAGAGCATGACAAATACTTTTCGCGGCCATTTTTTTCGAAATTTTATTTGTTGTTCTTATTATGCGTTTTGCTGAGCACACAACTTGACCTACAAACAATAAATAACATTAAAAATGGATTCCCTAAAACGGTAATGTAGGGAATAATCAATGAATCTTTTAGAAAATGTAAGGAACCTCCTCAGAATTTTCACTATGGAAACATTAAAGAAATATCTCGGAATTCTTATTGTTTTTGTTTAACTTATGGAAATAGAATTTTGTTGTGAAATATTTTGTGGATGTATTTTTATACCCTGTACTCGAAGGGTAAATAGGGTAATATTGTATTTGAGGGGAATAACGGATGTATATATGTACCGCACAGAAGGAAACATTTTCGACCACATAAAGTATGTATATTCTTTATCAGCATCAATAGCCGAGTCGATATAGTCATGTCTGTCCGTACGTCCGTCTTGTTGAGCGCCTGGATCTCAGAGATTATAAGCTAAAAGAGCGTGTTGGCGTGAGAAGTGTAGATGACAGATGAAGACAAAATTTAAAATTTGAAAAAAACCACTAAGGTGCAGTTGTAAAACTGAGTACCGGGTATGTAAGTTGTGAATCGTAAGAATCATCTCACACGTCCCTTCTCGTTTTTCTCTCGTCACTTTTCTATTGATCTAAAAATTTGTACCTTATACCATAAACAGGTTAGTAATTGTTTTGCTAATAAATAATACCTATCCAGATCCGACATCGTGGTTCTATGTGTTGTGGCAACAAGTTTGTCTTCTTGCTGGACTATATCACAAATTTGCACTTTACGATCCATAATCTAGATAGGTTAAAACATTTTGCTTTGTCTGGTTTCAAATTTAAATCTTTTTTTCCCCGTCCTTTTGCTACAGCTGCTCTTGGCCCAGTCAGGACTCATCATCTGCTCAACTTTCAACTTTGCCTCTGGCTGTAGCTGACTTTTTGTTTTTGTCAACATCTCCTCTGTCTCTTTCTGTACGTTCAGTCCCTAGACACTTCAGGTGGTAGTATATGTGTATGTATATCCACACGTATGTATATTGTTCACACGTATTCCTGCCAAAAGTCTGATTTCAGCTACTCTAGCTCTTGGTTGAATTTTGTTTTTTCCTGAGAATAGTTTTTTTTCCCCAAAGGTCTTGGACCCAATGGCGCCATTTCACTTTTAGCACTCCTGCTGAACCTGCTGAATGAAAGAAGAGTTGTGGAAAAATGTAAAGAAAAGTTGCGGATATTTGTCAGCTGCCCGCCTGCGTGCCTAAAGCACATTATTATCACACACGTTACACAAGGCATCGAGGAGATTTTTAAATGAAAATTTATTTCTTTTCTGCTGCTAATTGCAGAGTTTGTTGTTTATGTCCCGTATAATGTTATAATGTGAAAATTTATTGTTTCTGTGCATGTTTATTTTTGTACACGTTGCAACGGCAACGGCATCCCAAAATTCGTTGTGACCAGGAGTACGACCTCGAAACGGAGAACGGCAGCCTCATCAGCCGTATGCAATTTTTGTTTTGTTTTTCAGTACGAGCTGGCAGAAAAAAAAGTAAACAAATATTATCAAAAGTAATAAATGAATAACAAAATACAAAACAAACGCCATCAATTATTTATTGTCTTGCTGAGAAACAACAGAAACAGAAATACCAAAAATAAGAGCTTGCGGCGCATCGACTTTTAAATAATTTATAAATTAATTCAGCAAACAGCAACAGTAAAAAAAGTTATTGTAACAAAAAAGTTTCAGGAAATAATGTAGTGCCTAATGCAATGTGTGTAATGATAACGCGTAAAAAATCATACATATGTATGTACATAAATGAGTAAAGTAAATATCGCCAGTCAGCGACAGAAAGTAAACAAATATTCACAAGGAAAAAAACGGAAAATTATAGCTTTATTCGCTACACATTGAATATTTTTCTGTAGAATATAAAACAAATTAATTGGCGTTGCCCGAACATTTGCATCCCCAAAGACCGATCAACGAGTAGGAATGGGAAACGAAATTTGGTGAGTTCTTTTTTGGGTTTTTTGGGGGTATATTTAAGTATAAAACAATCATGAAAACTAAATAATTTTAGTAGCTGTCTACAAAAAAAGTAAGAAATGGGCTCGAATTTATTCTTGAGATCAAAGTCTACGTATCTGATAGCAAACATACATAACAATGTACATTTCGATGCACTCTAATTTGTGCCCGTGTAACTCACTCATGTCTGTTCAAAAGTATAAATTATTCTATCACTTTTTATTCGAAAATAATACAACTTTTCGTAATTAGCCAGAGTTTTCAATTTCGGTGAGCAATCATTTCCCATACTCCTTGTCTCCTCCCACTCTGCCAAGTTTCAACAAATCTACAATCATAAAAAAGCCAGAGAGACTTGAGGATGCTGGAGGTCTTTTCAATGTCTGTGGCTCATTTAGCCCCGCTGCCAGAGCTTAACTTTTGCTCTATTAACTCACGTAGTCGGTGGCAGCAAAATCCTCCATCCGCTATCATGCCCTTTTCGTCGCATGGAATGTACGAGTATCTCCATCTCCATCACCAGAAACAGAAACAGAAGTACCCCAACCGCAAATGTCACATGCAAATTTAGTTTCAGTTTGCCTTGTAACGGAAATGCAAGCGAAAAGTAGCAAAAGATTTTTATACATAACTTTTTATGCGCCACATTGTTGGTGAGAGGAGATGAGGGTAGCAAATGCCGGAGTGTGTGCGTTCTTTTTTTTGCATTTGCGCCATTTTATTTCATTTTCATTTTTATTTGTAATTTTCTTTTGCGTGTGCACATTTCCTGAGGACGAGACGCAGTTTGCGACTTTTGAACTGTTGCCGCTTCTTTTTCGCTTTCCGCTTTGCCATTTCTTCTCGCCTTCTCCTCATCTAGCTTTTTCTGTTCCTCCTCCTCAACTGTCGTTCTTCTCTTTTTCCCTCTTTACATTTCTAATTACACGCTCATTTTCAACTCGAAACGTAGGCAAACGGAAGCTGCGTCTGGAGGAGTCTGCCAGTTTTTAGTTACACTTTGCCACTTGGCAAAGGAGAGGCAGAAAGAACTGTAGCAGATTTCCTCCTCTCCCCCTGTAGAGGGGGAAACACATTCTGTGCGGACACACTTTGCGGTCTGTCTAGATGGTATTACCTCCTCCCGATGTTGTTTTTAAACGTGTCATTTGCTGTTGTTCTCTCCTGCTTCCTTTTTGATGATAAGCAGACATTTTTGACCAACTTATTTCCTGATCCCTCTCATAATTAGTTGTCCTCCAGCATTCATGTTACAGAAAATGAAAAAAGATGATGAAACCAAATATTCGACAATATTTCAGCGGTTTTCCCTATGCTGGGACTTGGACTAAGTTCCATTGCCGCCAGGGAACCTTTACCTTTAGATACCTTTGCCAAAACACTTTCAGACCCTTGCGAGAGTCGCTTGCCATGGCCAGGACTTGCTCGAGCAATTAAATCAATGTTGCATGCCTTTTGTTATACACAAAAGGGAGCTCTGACCCTTGTCCCTTTGGTGGACTGCGCTTTGTCGGCTTTGCGTTTTAATTTCCATATAACGTGCGGACATGGAATATATCATCGGGTGCACAGAGACCAGAACTTGCTACTCCCACAGCCCTGACCAAACTTACACTAAATAAATTGCATAATCCACAAAACAAATTGGGAAAATGCAAAGCCAACCAAACAATGAGCACACAGAGTGTAAACGAGGCCCGCCGCCTCCGGTCACTGCCTACTTTTGTTGTGTTTTGTTTTGTTGTGTTGTGTCCGCTTCTGTCCGCAAATATTTATGGCAAATAACTCAACTTTTGCTAATTGCATATTTGGTGTTCATTTGGGTCGCTCATCATCAATGGGGGCTCTGTGTGAACTCTGTATGTGACCACCATTTTACACAACATATAAAAGCCAACTGATTGGGTGGAGGCATTTGATACCCTGACAGAACTATGGCTCCCATGGATGTTATAGAATACTGCCATTGGATCGGATCGATGCATTATAAGGAGCTCCGATTATCTCAAGGAAAAAGTTGAAGCACATATTCTATGTACATATGTATGTATGTATGTGGGATACTATAATACCATTTAAGCATCTTTATACTCGGAATTAATATTCAAATTTAAAATTCGCCGTAATGAAAAGTAAATAAAAAAAAAATTAATTTTGGGTTTACGGAGTACCTTTATGTTTTGAAGGCTGAACAAACTTTGGTCACCGTTTCGCCACCAATCACTCAAGCATACAAGAGAGAGAGGGGGGGGAGCAATACAAATACCTTTTAAATACTCTCCACCGAATTGAATCGAATTACAATGATATGATACCCTCGAGCGGATTAAAGAAAAATAAACAAAGAATAAATCGAAAAAAATAATAGCAACAATACGAATTTCTTTTTTAAATGCCCGCCAATTGCATTGCGGTGGTGGTTGTGTGTGCGTGTGTGTGTGTTTTGGATATAAGATTTCTCTTGTTGCGGCGTGGATGAAAATTTGTTTCCATATAAAACAAACAGATTTCCCTCTGTTCGTCATGATGAAACGGCGGCAGCTGGACCTGGATGAAAATCGATTAAGCTTTTGGGTTACAACTCATTGCTTGCCTTGCCACACACACACACACTGTCCCCGTCCTCTCTGACCAGCATCCAGTTGAATATCGCTCCTCATTTTACCGGCTGTTGATTGAGTTTCGTATGGTTGGGGTCTCAATGGAGCAGTTGAATTTAAACAGACATGAACATATGAATATATTTTTTAGAGTTTGTGTATCTTTAAGTTTTAAAAAAAAAAACAGCCTATTTGCCAGAGTGTTCTTAGCATCTTCCTTATGTTTATGTTTCTTCTTATGGTAAACCATCCCATATTTAAGTATTTCAATTTGCCCTGCATTTGTTTGCCATTCTATAGACACCCAACTCCCATGCCGCAAATGTCTTCTCCTCCTTGGCTCATGGCTCCACCCACATTTAACCACACTTTTCTCTGACCTTTTTTTGCCAGTTCTGTTCAGCATTTTCAAGGACATTCACTTGCCTTTGATGAATGATTTTCGCTCAGACGTAACTTTCGTTTCGGGCTTGTCAGTTATTCAATATTTCGAGCGTGTATAAGATTACTAAAAGGGTTATCGATGATCTAAATTGCGGCCTTGATATCAACTCTACAGCTGCAAATAGCTGTCAGTTAATGATTGTTAATGTGCTCTGGGGCAGGAGTAATGGAAAAGAGAAGCAATATCCCACATGAGACTCTGACTGTATTTATCCATCTAGTAGACAATATTCGAATTCATTCATAGCCATTCATCATAAATGAATATCCCATGTTCAAGGCTTCGTTTGCTGCACAGCTGCTCCAGTTTGCAGAGTTTTCTTATTTATCCTCTCTCTAGGCCGAGGAGTAATCCCCTTTGGCATATTCCCTGGCGTTTTTAAATGCATTTCATGTAAGTCTCCTCCCAGATTATTGCATTTCCTCTCTGTAAATGCATTTTCGATTTATGTATGAGACATTTTTATGGGTGTTCTGAAAAAATGAGAGGGAAAATAAAAAATAAATAAATATTAAAATTGGCAATCAAGTTCCTGTGCATGCCCCGTCAAAACATAAACATGCTTACCTCAGTCCTCTATCCCAGCAACGTGTCGTACGCGTAATAAACAGAATCGATTCCGGGAAGGAGGCGGTCCTAACGATGATGGGTGGGCTGCGTGTTTATCGCTGATATTGCCTCAACATCTTCCAGCCACATTCAAGTCCTAGACCAAGGCGCCAGGCACCGCTTTCCCAATCAATGGCAGAATGTGTTTAATAAGCTGAAACGGTGCTACAGATAAAATGGAACAAGGAACAAAGCGACGACACACAGGCCCTCATATAAATTTTTTTTTTCTTTGGATGGAGAAATTGAGTCTGGAGGACATGGAATGTATCTTGTATCTAAGAGCAAGCACGTGATGTGCATTTCAATCTAAATCTAAAAAGCTCTCTCCTAAAGGTGTATGTTTACTTGTTTTAAATCTAATTTAAGTGTATCTTCAGTCGTAGGCTTCGCTGGGCAGAATATTTATTGTATGTTTTAATCCCTGTCCTTTTATATTTGGCTAGTCAGTGGACCCGAAAACAGGACATTGCCCAGAGCTAAGGAATGACTGGCCTCTGCGACTCCCTGGACGCCGATCTCTGTCAGATTCTTTGTTGCTGCTGCTTCCTTTTTCATTATTATAATACTCGCAACAGCAACTACAACAAGTTGGCTGTGCATTCTTGGTTAGTTTTTATGATTCTCAGGCTGCTGGCTGTCTGACAGCCATGTTTGCCGCTGTCTGTCTGTGTGGCAGCCGTTGACCTTCCATTGTCATTTGACATTTTGGGGCAGTCTTTCCTTGGGTTAGCAAAAGGACGAGCATACGGATACATATTCAATGTTATTAGAGCATTTTCTGGCAACAAATTGATGACTGAACTGGAAAATATGATATTAAAGTTAATGAGAAAATGAAAGTGTTTGCGGAAAATTATAAAAAAAAGTAAGCTTGAAAAATATTGCAATAGAAGGTTATTTTAAGATATGTTTACTATTTCCTAAAGAATAAAAGTTCACAATATTTGAACAAATAATTTTTCAAGTTTCCTTTGTTGTTCTAACTTTTTAAACTTTAAATTGCTGCTGTAGGACTTGATGCAGGATAAGATACCTTCCGGTACTCTGTGTTTTTTCTGAAAAGAATGTTTCCAAATGCCTTTAGGGTTTAATCAGTGTGGGCCTTCATTTTATGAGGTGGTATTCTGTTTGAAATATTGAAATTTGAGGGAAAGAGCACTGGAAAAGTTTTTTACTAGAATGGATTTTTATTTTTAAGTAACATTTGTTTTCGTTAAAATCAAGCGTCTTCTTAAGATTGAGCCGATTGAGTCTTTGACTCTTTTTAATTCTGTCCAAAATGTTTCACTTAAATCGCAAGTGTTTTCCCTCTTTTTCCCATTATCAGCTCTTTCCACTTCTTTCCGTCCCCCAGAACGAGTCTTAAATAAGAGAAAAAAGCGAGAAAATATTTATAGAAAAATGTTTATGCCGACATCCCATTTTATGCGAGCTGCGACTGAAATTTATGCGACTTCCTCAGCTTTTCCCCACTCCCTGTCGTTCCTCGGACTTCTCTTTTTTCCTGTTGAGAGGATATCCTCGAACAAATTATATTTGGTATCAGTTTTCGTAGGGGAATTTCCCTGCTGGTTTGTGTGGTAAGATTGCAATCTTTATGACAAAAAAAAACAACTCAAGCGACAAACAAGCAATGAAAAATCACAATAAGCCGATTGGCAGCGGCAAGAGGGAATGCGAAAAGTGTTCACATAAATTATTTTCTGCTGAATTGGCAATTATTTGATGTAATTTATTGCATTGATAAATTTATATGTTTGTAATGTTTTTATTTCATTTGAAAATAATTAATTTTCTGCCAGTGAGAGGAGCATAGAGGGGCTGAATTCAATTCTTCCTGCTGTACGGCAACGTCGTGCCGGGCTTTTCAAACCAATAAAGTGCCCCACACACAGACACAGACATGAAGAGACATGCCCACATAAGCACACACATGTCCATTGTGCATCCTGGCAGCTGCTGCTGCTTCTGGTCCTTCTACTTTTCATCCTGCAGTGCACCCCTACAATATGTAATGACTTAAGTCAACGATGTCAATCATTGTTGTCATCTTCATTTAATCAATATATGTAGGTGTGTGCGTGTGCAGTCTACTGCAGCAGACATTGCATCTGCAGTTGCTGATGTTGGCAGGAACTCAACTCTGACTCGATTAAATGCATCGAGAGTATTAAGTGAGAGAGGGGGGGGGGGGGGGGGGGGGGGTGGGGGGGGCAGAGAGGGGGGCTGCGTAAGAGAGAAGGAAGAAAAAGAAATCACACTCCNAATGAATCCCCATCCACAGCCTCACCTCACCTCGCACTCATATCCTAATACAGCTCTGCCGGGTACCCTGCCGAGTCATTGACGTCAGCATCTGTGTGTGCATCTGTTTTAGCTTGTCCCGGAATTAAGTGTTATTTAAATACACATCTGTTCGATGGTATTCAGCATCATTGATTTTTTGATTTCAAAAGTCTTAATGGATTAAAAGTGCTTTAATACGGGTGGAAACAAAAGCTCATTAAGCATACAAGAGCGGATCGAAGGGAAAGAGTAGGAGCTGTTCAATGAATTAAAAGTGAGAGGTATGAAGGAGTTTGTGAAAAGGTTATGCGATAAGGCAATGCGTCTATCGTGGCGATTCTGATGGAATAATCTTTTTATTAACGATTTGTATGGATGCTTTCGTTTTGAGTAAAAAAAATATACTCGAGCCAAGTGTTAAATATTTTCAGATTGTGACAGCAGAAGTGCTGCCAACTTTGTTACCTATCAAAGCCATTTTAACACTTTCCTCGAGTATATTTTTTTTACTCATACGCAGAGTGCGACATGCATTTATTACAGCTGTTCTGGGTGACCCGACCAGGCCAAACCTATGAAGAATCCAAGTCACAGACATAAATCTTGAAACAATAAAGCAGACAAAAGTGAAACCCAGCAAAAGAAGGACTCCTGCTATAATTTACTACTCCTAGGGTTCATCGTAGGGTCTTTTAATGGCATTTACATCCCCATAGACCGCTAGCTATGGCCTCAATGAAATATGATCTCCGATCGATGTCACTTTGGTGTTTGGCCTTTTACATTTTGAATGTGGTTACGTTCGCTGGTTCCAGCCCACACTCCATGGGTCGTCTGGCAAATTTAATTGCCACGTCGATGGAGCAGCTTAAATCAATTTAACTGACTAAATGTATTTAAAGTGAAACCTAGTTTGGGGCGCATCGAATGAGCAATTGAATCTATGCGCTTTGCATTTCACTTTACACAGCCATTAGTTGCTAAACATTTATTTATGGCCAAATATTTCGCGTTCCATATTAATGCGCACACTTTTATGCAAGCGCCGAAAATTAATGTATGGCTTTGATTAAAAATCTGCATAATAAAATACATTTCGAGTCAGTTTCCCTTTGTGGTCTTTTTTCTGGCTTTGGTCGATCCGAGATTGCGGCGGCGTTTCGTGATTCATTGTGGGAATATTGTTGGTCAGGCGCATACGATACGGTACGGATTAGGCCACCCATTTCATTTTGATTTGCATTATTTGTTAACTTTTAGATAGAACTTACAAACCTGAAAATTATGGGTTAAATAGACTTTAAAAGAAAAGGTATAAAAAAGTATAAAAAAGTAAGTGAGGAAAGGAAACACTTTTCCCTGTCCAACAGCTGCTGCAGCTCTCCTCCTGATCCTGCTACTGTTCCGTGCCTGTTCCTGCTGCCTTGTTGTGGGTATTGCCAATTTAAGCGCAAATGCAATTGGAATTTGCAATGAATATTTAAACAAACGTACACACAGCGAGTGGAGTGGAGAGTGTGGAGTAGTGACTGGCGATGGTGGTTTGTGGGTAGCGGATAGGCGGAATAAAATTAATGCAAGTGTTGAGCAAAGTGCATGCGTAATGCGTTTTTGCACCCAGAACAGAAGAACGCGCGGGAAAAGCCAGGAACAACCAGAGAAACCAGAAAAACGAAAACCCATCGGACGCTGTACGTCACTCAACTTCGCTCTCTACAGCTGCCTGTTTTTTGTTCTCCTGTGTTTTTCTGTGGTTTCGATGTCGTTGCCCTAACAGAATGGAAAGTGGAATGGATCCCCCATAACAGCATAGAAGATATGTAGGTTAATATTTGTTTTGGCTAAAACTTCGCACAATTACAGATCACTGCATAACGTCCTTAAGGTCCTTCAAGTCAATAAGGAAATTCCATTTCATTCTTTCTAAAGAGCAATCAATATTCGTAGCATTTTCCTTAAATTGTAGTGGTTATTTGGGTTTCCTTTTTGATTTCCTTCCTTTGGCAAAATGAGCGTTAAAATTGTAAATAAATTACTAGCACTGGGCAGAGAGCAGAGTGTGGCAATTAAAATATAGTTAATTGTTCAAGTTCCTTTTGGGAGGGAGAGCATGGGGAGTAGGGTACCGCAGAGCCTAAAGCGTAACATACGGGGTACAGTCAGAGGACCCACTGTCTTGGCGGTAGAAGTTTGTGCTTAAATCATAGCGACAGGCTATCCACGTTCTCATAAGCCTCGAGTGCAAGTCTGTGCGAGATAAGGGCTCAAAAGTTAGCTCTACCATTGAGGAGGGAAGTAGAACCGGGAGGCAGGCTGTGTGGTGGCTTATGAGAGGGACGAACAGATGTGCATATGCGCGAGAATGGTGAAGGGGCATAAAACTTATGCGACGTGTGTGACAGAACGGAGAGTCCAGGAAACATTGAGGAGAGAGAAAGAGTACGAAGAGTAGGCACACAGCCGAACAATAGTTTTAACTTTTCAGAGGGAGTGATAAGGATACTCTTTAAAGCGGTCGTTTGGGGTGCAATAGTAGCAAGATAATGAAGATAACTTTAAGTGGAGATATAAAGAGAGTGTGTACGAACAACAAGGAGAAACAGGCAGGTTAGAGAAAAGAGACTAGCATTAAGCTTCAAAAGAAAACTTCTCTGTCTTGCGAAAAGAAGAGCACATCAGAGACAAAAGTTTCGCCGGAATAGAGATACAGAGACTCAATAGAAAGAATCACAGAATATAGAACAGAAGTAACGTCTTGCCGGAGATCAGTTCCGTGAAAAATCTACCCTGAGATAATTATAAAATATTTCCCACTCGTAACAGATTTTTTGGCTTCTTTATGAAGGAGTACTAGAAGGCCGTATATTCGGCGTAGTCCAATTTAATTGTCTTTGTAACTGCCAAGTCCCCTCTGGCAGCTTCTACTCGCTCGCAGTTACTCATGTAGCTACTTCGCGCTACAAGTTCTGCCTCCCTTTCTACCCGTTCTGGCCGTCATTCTCGCAGCTCTTCCCCGTTCTCTTGAGTCCAGACTTTGATTTATGCACGAACAAGCTGGGAAAATATCTTTGTCTGCTTCGTTTGCTCTCTTTCTTTCTTTTTTTGGTGTTGTCTGTGGCTACAACAATTTCAATTTGCGTTAACTAGTCGGCAAAGTCCTTCTGTCTATAGCCTCGCCAGTTCCGCCCTTCTTCACCTCCTTCAGTTGCCTAGGCAGCTTTAGGCCAAACACTTTTGCTGTATTTTATCCTAGGAGGGCCTTGCGACGGGCAGGCTCATCGAATGCCTTCCTCATTGCGATGCCACCATTTCTGTTGATTTGATTTTAGGACGTCTTGTTTGTGGGCGTGATTCATCACGTTTTTTCCCATTGTCCGCCCCACACTCCCTTGCCATGCACAATTTCGCATGTGAAATTTGGCGGCTGACATGTCTGCCATTGCCGCCTAGACTCTGCTGTACTCTGCCGTACTGCCACTCCTTTGCTTTGGGCTGCTCTGCTCTCTTCATTTTAGAGTAGGTAATTTTTAATGCATTTAAACGGCTGTCAAGTGGCCCACACACCCCATATACCCTCCTGCTCAGCTCCATTCTTCCCTTCCCTTTGTTTGTTGCCCTAACAATATGCAAAAACCACGAGCTGTCGTAAGTGCTCCATGGCCCCTACCCGTACAACCTCAAATATCAGAGCCGCACAGAGGGCAGCCGCTCTCGACAAAAACCTGAAGTAAGACATATTCTGTGCTGCTGGTTTGTGCTCAGTTCTCAGTCCACGCAAAATGATACGAAATGCCGAAATAAAATAACATTTTCCATAGGCCCAACCATAGGCTTAAAAAAGGAGAAGTGGAACAGAGTGAAGTAGAGTGGAGGACTCTGCGGAAACACATGCCATGCATTTTTTATACCCTTTAATTGGGCTGTTGCCACATGGGCTGAGGAACGATTTTAACATACTTGAATAGTCCTGAAATTAGGGAACATCTATGTATATAGAAACAATGAAAAACTGTTGAAGCTCCGTTCAGAGAATCCAAACTTCGCTATGCCTGAGCCACACAAATATTAAAAAAAAAAAATCCTCAAACTTTTGTTTTTTTGCTTTCCCATTTTCTGGGAAGAGCAGGGACGATACAGAGACATAGCCAGCGCACATGAAAAATTGAAAGAGAATACTAACATGTTGGAAACTTTTCGCAAAACAACAGCCACTGCCACAGCTACTGCCACTACAGTTGGGTTAGAGCCTACATCAGCAGCAGCAGCGGGAGTGGCAGCGAGGTGGAGTAGGAGGAAGGATGGTAGTCCAGAGAGGAAAAAAGTTTTAACTGATTACGTTTGCTGTTGATAATGTTGAGTGACATTTGGTTTGCGTATTAACTTAAGTGAGCGACAGCGGCTCCCCTGCTCCTATCCAACGCCTGTCCCTGTCTGGGACATATGTGAAGTGCTCTTCAGCCCCAATATACCCACACGTCCCTCTGATGCGTCCTTGGCATGCGCTGCTCCGGCTGCTGGTATTGCCTGGGGGTTTGTATTTCAATTAAAAGAGGAAATGATTTTAATGTGCTTTAGTGCCGTGGAATGACTTTTAGAAATTAATTTCAAGGAGAAACATAACATTCAAACGAAACGAGTCGGAACGTAACATATGTATGTATATAATACCTCAGACCTCAGTGAGCTTATGTGAACATATGTACTTGTAGTTATATGATTGATCAATTGATCAATCAATTTTTGTTATAGGTGGGCTCAGCAAGCGAGGGTGAAGACTAAACCATTTTTTCTCTCCTTACAAGATTAATTGGTTGATTAATGCAGGCTGAGGCGTATTTTGGTAAGACATGGACAAAGCGAACAGCGCATCTCTCTCTGTCTCTTGCACTTGTCATGGGAAAAGACACATCAGGGATTGGGAAAACAAAAAGAGAGAGAGGGAGAGTGCAAGCGTTAGTTGTGTCATAGTGTTAATGAGCACCATTCTGGCTCTTATATTCTAGCCCTTAATTTCAGACCGGATGATATTGACTGCTGGGTATAATCAAAGACAATATAATAGAAAGATGAATAACGCCTTACGAATTGTATGCACTCGCATTTTTCTGCCTGGCTCTAGAACTAGTTCCAGGCTCTCTCCCATTTCTTGTGCTTCTGTCTCGTATTTGTTCAGCGGCATTCGAAAAATATATGTGTGCATACATAATCTTCACTTTATTAATTAATTTGTATTATAGAATATAAGCGAAATACGTTTATACAGACATATTACATACGTAATATATTTTATAAATTTCATGCACACATAGCGCATAGGTATTCAGAGTGCGTCCTGTCGATAAACTAATTGTCTTTAAGCCCGCATTCATGCATAAGTACGTAAACGTGCACAGCAAACAATTTTGTCCAAGTTTCTGATCTGTCTACATTTTTGGTGATAATTATACCGGCTAGGAAATACGTTTCCGAACCCATAAAGTTATATATTCTTGATCAGAATCAATAACCGAGTCGATACAGCTATGTCTGTCTGTTAGTTCGTCTTGATGAGCGTCTGGATATCAGAGATTATAAGAGCTAAAATCACCAAATGTTGTGTGAAAACTCATCACACTGTTATAAGTGCACCTTCCGCCACCTAGATCCACAATTTTGAAGATAAGAGAAAACTAAAATAAAAATAAAATTCCGTAGGGAGGGACCATATCTATCAGATCACTGAAATTGGATTTGATTTTATTAGTATTATAGCCAGAATGAATAAATTAATTTTCTTCCCACCACCCCGTCCATCAGCTTTGCCTACGCTTGTTTATTGTTGTCATTCTTTCTCGCCCGCACACACTGCCTCATACAGTGCGCATCAGTGGAGGAGGTTGGCGAGCTAAAAGAGAGTGTTGGCGGAAGAAGTCATAGATGACATATGTAGAAAAAATATTTTATGTAAAATTCGACTACTAAGGTACAGATATACTGACTGAGTGCTGGCTATAAAAGTTGTGACGCGTACGAAGCGGCTCACACGTGCCCCTCGTTTTATTTTCCAACCAGTCAATCGGAAAAGTATTTTCGAAGGTAAGTCGAAAGTTCGAAGATAGTCTGCTTTGCTCAGAAAGCACACATTGGGATTCGAGTCAACTCACACATGCAAACGCATTCTATTTTTAGAATTGTACGCATTCAAATGTGAGGCACAGAAACCGAGGTGGGTTTCTTGTTTCTTGACTAAAAGTAGTTCATCTAAATTTTGCTTTCATATTGTCATTTGAATGTATGAGTTTTACATATCTTACTATTATATTGTCTGTGGAATAATAATGATGGATACTCCCTCTAGTTGGTCTGACTCTCATGGACTCTCAGATTTGAATTAGAGTTTCATTCAAACTATCAAAATAACCCCGAAAATGTAACCTTTCTCTCTTCGTATTCTCTTATCTTGTTGCTGGTCAGGCAACAAGCTTTCATTACAAGCATGTTAAACATGCTCCCAAGAACACTTTCAAATATGGCCTTCAAAAGGGGTCGTAATGGTGGTGGTTCTGCTGCTACTTCCAAAAAACTTGCCCTTAACCTTAGTCATTGGAGTACCAGAGTACCAGCTTCATTTTGGTGTCGCGCTACTAACTGCATATACTCGTACATACATACATACAAATGTATGTACATATGTACGTATGTATGTACAAACATCTTTTAAGCCCTTTTGCCAAACCAATAAACCAGCACTTAACCACAATTACCCCCCTTTTTCGGCAAACAAGGGCGAACAGTACCGTTTTTTATCCCCACCCTTTTTGCACCTGCCGTCCCTGGTTGTCGACACAAAATCATGTGCACTGCAATCAGTCTTCATTTACACTTTGCACCTGCGGCACTTGGATGGCTCACCACCCGAATCCCAGTTCTCAGCCACACGGATGGAGCATTAGGTGGGCATGGTATGTGGCATGGTTGGGGGTGGGGTCCAAAAACTTTGAACTTGCATGCAACCAGAGCCGAGAACCTGAGAGAAGGTGAGAGAGAGAGAGAGCAAGTTAGTGTGTGTGTAGGTTGCACAGAAAAAGCGACAAATAAACAAGCATATACTCATGTGATTTTTTTGGGGCGGATAGAGAAGGCTTAACATCTCACACGAGCAAAGGTGCAGGAGAGGTGAAACAAGCTGATTATAATACCTGCTAAGGGGTTGGGTATATGCGGTGCACGATGTGAGAGCCTATAACTCGGCTAGCAAGTTCTCACATATATACATGGATATAAAAGATATTCGAAACTATATGACTCGTTTACAGGCAAGGCAGTTGAATCTAATCCGAACGAACCGTGAGATATTCCTTGTCCAAATTTGTAGTGTTTTTTTGTAGTGAAAAGAGTAATTTTCAAAGGTCACAGGGCTTAAATTGTTGGAATACGTTTAGAATTGCAGACTTGAGCTGAAAGACATAAAACATGGTATTTTGTCCATGCTTCGTTTGGCAGCTTGACTTCATGGTCCCTCTCCGAGTAATTCATCTCGATACGGTAATCTTGAAGCGAAAATTAAATATATAATATATATATTTTAATAAAATAAGCAAGATTAGTTATGCTATGGACATGGGTTAAAATATCCCTTGCGACAATCAACACCTTAAGCTTCTTGCAGCTTGTTCGGCTGTATAATTAACGGATTTTAATTTTTAAAATATTTCCTAATTTAATTTCATAATTTGTTACTGTACTCCCCTGGTCTTGTTGGGTATATGCAGGATCTCATCTGTTTAAATTGTTTTATATTTTTAGTTGAACATTTTTTATTGAGTTTTCACATATGACTTTTATTTGAGAGGGCTGCTCTTTTAGGAACTTCATCGCACAATTTGTATCGTCAATTGTCTTTAGGCGTGTGATTCGATAAGAATGTGTCTATGGCATGACATGTGTCCAAGGGCCAATTCTATAAACTGTATTAAGCCTTGTTAAGAAATCTCTCATACATCTTAAAGGGTATCCATCAGTCCATAAATCGTATTCTAAGGCTTCCTTCTGGCTTTTATTATAAAACCATGTACTCCAATTGTTTCTTGTTCGTTGTTGTTTCTTTCCCTGTTGGTTTTATTGTTAAAAAGTTGCACTTTCATGTAATGCTAACGAGTAAGAGTACCAGAGAGACCAACGCCATGGATGTGGCAGGGCAAGAGAAAGCGGGTGACCCCTTCTGATAATAGGGGTAGTCGTATTTCCGTTATTCCACCTCACAGTCCCGCCCCTTTCACCAGCCAACGATCCCTGTAGCCTGAACGAGTTTCATGTTTGGGTTCCTGTTTTTGCTTCTGTGGCTGTTGCTGTTGTTGTTTTTTGCGGAGCTATTGTATTAACTTGACTTTTATTTCATCATTACAATTGTAGTTGTGGCATTGTTACTGTTAACATTCAGCACAGTCAACCTGTAGCCGTCCGACCTCTCCGCTTACCCCTCTTCACCACCCAGACCCATTTTAATTGTTGTTTTAGCCCCCGAAGGTATGGATTCGTTATGGCGTCTGGCATTGCGAGTTAACTCGAATGGGAGGCTATAAATGGAAAAGCAAAATTGCGAATGTAAGGGGTAGATTTGTGCCTTTTTCTGGTAAAAGTTTACAATGTTAATTATAATTGCGATTTGTTGCGAGGCACACATGCATGGATATGTCTGCCAATAAAGATAACTTTGTATGCTTTTTGATTTTCAGCAGTGAAATAGTAGATGCGATCAGGAAATGTTGGCTGTGGTTAAAACTGACAATCCTATGGCCACTAAGGGAATCTTTGATTTCTCTGTCCACTCTCTGACAGCGCCATGGCTTAACATTTTGATTTCTAATTTCCGCCATAACCGAACTGGCGACAACAATTGATATTAGCAGTGAGTGAGGATAGACAAAGGAGACCTGAGAAGACACAGAGAAGATGCATGCGCCATGAGTGGCAGGCCACTGAGAAAATCCTTTGTTTTGTCATTACAATATGTCAGAATCATGCACAGAGAATCGAATAGAGACTCCCTGTGTTTGCTCACGCTTCAACATGCCCCGGGCTTGACATCAAAATATAGCATTCAGCCATCACAAGTCCGGGAGCCATTGCTGGCCAGACTGGGAGACCGCAAATAAGTTTTCTGGGCTCTTTGTGTGCACACATTTTTGGCATTGGGTTGCCAGTAGTTCTCATTCCTCCGCTTATTGCAATGTCTGGAATATTGTCTGCTTATAATTTGCAGCACAAATGACCAAGAAGTTGCTTACTCCTCGGGTCTGGGTCTGGGTCTGCTGCCATGCGCTGACCCGCTGCTGGGACAAGAAAGCAAATTACAGCTTTATGAATTAATGATTCGGGGGCCTGGCCAGGACTGGTCTTGCCACTGGGTCTCCTGCCATTGGGTCTCTTGACCCCGCCTGGTCTATGGTGCTAATGCTGTCGTCCTGTTATGATAGTTTACATTTTGAGTAAATTGTCCCTTGTAAGAGAATATATTTCATACGGGGGACCATCCACAGTCTTAATTTTTCTCCATGGACCCAATGAATGGCTATATTTTGGAGGAGTAGTGTAATTTGAGGGAGAATTTATCCTTCTCTCAAATATGACACTTAAAACGGGATAATTCTTTTTGAAACATTTGTCATAACTGCTAACACTCCACTCAGAGAGAGTTCAGGCATTGTTAATTTCCTGCTATCCTGCCTTTGTCTGCCTTGAGCTTCCACATGTTTTCTCCTGCATACCCAAATGAGTTCTGTGTGCATTATAATGGTAAGATTAAAAGCCTTTTTGTTTGCTTTTGTGGCTAAAGAAGTTATTAAAATGGGAAATCATTAACCCGAGCCAGAGAAAAGAGCGGATGGACAGATACGAGCAAGACTAAAGGCACTCTTGAGGCGGTGGGTCAATGTTTGCCAATCGCACACTTATTACATCCACTGTTTGAGGCTAGTTAAGAAGTTAATTAGTTAACTAGATTCATTGTTTCCGCAGTTGCAAATGAACAGTCCCCAAACCCGGATGCTCCTTTAGTGTGCTATTCCTGGTTGATTACCAATAATGTTGATTACATTTTCAAGCTCTATTCAAGATATAAGTTGTGAAGGTTTAATTCTTAATAATAATTCATAATCCATAATTAAAGTGTGTTCGGTTAAACTATAATTTGGTTTCAACAATAATTTTAAAGTTTGTCTTAAAGCCTTCAAAACAAGTACGAGCATTATTTAGTCGTACCTAAAATGATGAGAAAGAATCCCAAATTTTCAAAAAAGTTCTATACCCTTTCGAATCCAACCTGGTTCTAGCCGAACGGATATAAGATGAAAGTTGATTTCCATCCTTTTTTAGAGACAATTATATTTATTGCTATATTATTATTTGCTAATTTTTATACCCGGTACTCGAATAGTAAGTGATACATTATACAATTTACTTATTGTTCAAACAAACTGATTGTAAATATAAAGAAAAAAATGTATGTACATAAATAAATATATAAATACATATATATAATGTATGTACATACATAAATATATAAATACATATATATAATGTATAATATGTAAATACTAGCAGTTTCCCAATGAGCCCTGCTATTATATATAACATCTTCTCAGTTTGTTGGATTTATCTATCGGGGAGATCGAGTATGTGGTATCTTTTCAGTCTTCTTACTGTTAAGCTATTGTCTAATAGACTTAAGGCTAAATTATTTTCATGGTTGTGGAGTCTGTCGATGTATTTCTTACTAGTTTTCTTTATTTCTTCTTTAATGGTTGGAATATTAAGATTTTTGTGGATATTTGCATTAGATATGTAAAACGGAGCATTGACAATGTTTCGCAACATTTTTGATTGGTAACGCTGAAGTATCTCAATATTTGAGTTGCTATCAGTCCCCCAGAGCTGTATAGCGGAGGTCCAAACAGGCTTTAGTATGGATTTGTAGAGGCGAATATTGTTTTCCAAAGTGGTTTCTGATTTTTGACTTATCTACCAGGACATTTTTAGTGTTTTAAGTCTAAGTTGTTGACATTTTGCTTTAATGTGGTTTTTCCATGTTAATCTGCGGTCGAGATGCAAGCCGAGATACTTCACACAGGTACTTTGTGGAATGGGTGAGCCGTTAAGTGTAATATTTGGGCAGTTATATATATATATATGCATACAAATTGTTTTTTTGTGCTCGAAAAGTGCCTATAAAGTATATGTATTCTTGATCAGTATTAATAGCCCACACAATATGTGGGGATGTAGACAGCCCTGACTTGTTGAGCCGCATAAACTTTACGATTCCCATTAAACACAATTTATTTCTTTGTTCCTTTCTTTATTACTATGTTCCTTCCACTATGTAGTTCGAATTATGCCTTACACGAACCCTTTAGGGTTTTATGCTCGGATTATACAGATTCCACTAACTACCTTCCTCTTCCTTAATCCCTTATACTAGCCTATCTCTCATGTAGTTAGTTTAATTTTAGTTTTATCTTGTTTCTGATATTGGTAATTTGGCTTGCTCAGCAATAGTGGCTCTAGTTTAGTTGTGTTTAGCTCTAATTTTCCTCGAATATTAGCCTAACATCTATCTTTCCTGCATGCTCGCAACCGGTTCGGTTAATCGCGTCCAGACATATAGCCATGTCTGCCTGTCTGTCCGTCTTGCTTGTCACCTCTTTCTCAGAGATTCATGTGACTCACATGTCACATGTCACATGACTCATGTGATATCACACTGAATCAAGTCTGTTTCAAAATTTAGCCTAGCCCCTTACACCCCCACAAAGAGTGAAAGCGAGAGAAAATAAAAACGCAGGTCCGTAGAGAACCGACACAATTATCACTTCAGAGAATTAAGATCGCCTCAGACAATTATGAATTATGAAGAAAATCATTTCCCCACCCCATTCAGCAGTTTTGCTCAAGCTTGCGTGTTAGCGGGAGAAGTGATGCAGATATAGATGACAGATGAAGAAAAAATGTAAAATTTGACAAAAACCGCTTAGGTGCAGATGTAGCAGTGAGTGGCGGGTATAAAAGTTGTGACGCGTAAGAAGCGTCTCACACGTCCCTTCTCGTTTTTTACTAACAAACATATGAGGATATGATATGATATGAGTACCGGATATACAAGCTCTGACGCTTACGAAGCGTCTCACTTTCCTTCTTGTTGAATATATTGTTTTAAAACATATATATTTTTTTAATTTTTGTTTACATTTATTAACTTCATGGTTTTTATACCCGGTACTCGAAGAGCAAATAGGGTATATTGGATTTGTGTAAATAACGGTTGTATGTAACGCACAGAAGGAAACTTTTCCGACCCCATAGAGAATATATATTCTTGATCAGCATCAATAGCCGAGTGGATTGAGCCATGTCTGTCTGTCCGTCTGTCCGTCCGTCCGTCCGTCATGTTTATCGGCTAGTTTTCAGAGACTATAAGAGCTAGAGCCACCAAATTTTGGCTCCAGACTGCTGTATGCTCACACTGAAGCCAGTGTATTTCAAAAATTAGCCCCGCCCCCTTCCGCCCCGAAAAAGGGCGAAAACCTTCCAAACCTACAATTTTGAAGATAAAAGAAAACTAAAAACTACATTCCGTAGTGATTGACCATATATATATTAGATCACCAAATTGGGATCCGATTGGATCATTATTATAGCCATAATGAAGAAATTAACATGCAGTGGCTAAACTCATCCTGTCCCGCAGCTTTTGTTGTTCTTTTACACATTCTCTCATTCACACTCTGCTTCTGCTTCACTTGGCCTCTGCCTCTGCCGTCCCTCTGCCTCTGCCGACTTTTAACCCACCCCGTCCCGCAGCTTATATTTGTTTTTTTTTGTGCGAGGGCGCTGCCTCTGCCTGCGGCGAGCTAAAGGAGCGTGTTGGTGTGAGTAGTGTTGAAGATATATTTGACAGATGAAGAAAAAATGTTAACTTTGACAAAACACCGCTAAAGTGCAGAAGTAGTACTGAGTGCCGGGTATATAAGTTGTGACGCGTAAGAAGCGTTATGTTTTATGTTTGGCTTATTAATGTTTTATACTATTGAAAATCACGTGAAGTCATGAGTGCAGTTATGGGAAGCTAGAGTTAAAGAGATAATTGGCAGCCTGAGGCTCAATACAAAATTCTGTCTCTTACAAATATATTTCCCTGCCTTATAATTTGTGTTTCGTTATTGCCAAGAAGGTTACATGAGAGAATGAATCTGAAGTTATTTTTCCAAACCGAAAGTGTAATAACACTAAAATACTTTAGCAAAACTATATCAGATTTTGAGGCATACGATCGAGTTTTTTAATTACTTGAGAAAGTCCTCAATCACATTTAAACCCTTTCGATCGCGACTCCCCATACAACTTGATATATCTGTGAAGAAAATCCCTCAAATGAAAACTTACTCGTTTTTTGGTTTCTTTCTCTCTCTGTTTCTATTTTTCGTCCTCTGCTTCCCTTGCTCGTTTGCCACCCTACCCACACCTTTCAGTCACTTTGCGTTTCCGGTTTTTCATTTCCTATATGCAGTTACCCCGACAGACGTCCGATTTTTTTAAATCAGATTCTTGGCACGAATTGATTTTGAAAAATTGATTTTGAACAATGGACCCCGGCCCCAATTACCATGGTCGGTTTCGTGGTCGTCGCATAGGCGGTTCATCGGCCTTGCCTTCTATTCTTTTACCTTTGACAATTTATCTCGCCATGGTTTTGGAGCGATGCTTCCGCTTAATACTCTCTTCTTACTTCACCCGAAAAAAAGTTTTGACAGTGACAAAAATTACAAAATTAGTCTAATAAGAGACTTTGGTGTCATAAATTTTCCTTTGCTTAACGATTTAAAGGGTTTTTTTAAATCGGCCGCGACGAACCCCACAAAGCAGTCCACAGAGTCAACAGATACCCTTCTTAGACAATGGATCCTCGCAGTTAAAGTTGCAAATAAAAGTCATCAAATTCAATTTCCCATTGCCATTACCTCCCAAGCCCCCGTCTGACAACTGCATGCAAAATTTGTCGTTTATTGTGCCAAGGCTCGTTCGGTCGAGACTGGTGGAAGCGCTATCATAATTTTTCCGCTCCTTGCACACACAAAGCCATTTTTAGCTGTTCTGCCTCATTCTCTATTCGGAACCTCTCCCTGGCAAACCATCCCTTCATTGGCTGCCAACATAATCAATAGTTGTGACTTCCTTTAATGGTTTTCCGGTGATTCAGCACTTCCCGTGGCGCTTGAGACCCCAAACCAACTGACTCCGCTATCCGCCAGCGTCCTGCCTTTCTATTCTTTTAATTTTAAATTGTTCGCCTCTTTTGTCACTTGTTGGACTTCGACTCTCTCTCCATCTCCAACCGCCCTTAATTTATAGTTTTTGCTGACAAACATTTGGCTCGTTGGCATTTTATTAGTTTTTCATGCAAGGGCTTTTCAGACGATCCTCTGGGATGAATGTGCGCAAAGCTTACAGGAGTATCAGCTGGAAATATATATACAAAAAAATATTGTTTAGAGTAAGCTTTTAATTCTTGATGGACTTTTAAAACTTATTAATTAGAAAAATTAAGTGTGAAAAAATGTATGTTATTTTTTTGGTTAGAATGCTCTCTACCCCTACCGTCTCCCATTATCTTTTAGTCATTTTTGAATGTTCCGTAGATTTTAGTAATTCTATTTCTAGAGAGAAATAAAGACGGTAGAGAACCCTGCCGTCTAAAGATTCACTGTAATCTGTGCTGTGGGTGGATTGGACTTCTGGAAGAAGATTTTATTAGACGGTTTAAGAAATCAAAATGTTGTACTGCTAAGGAAGAATCTTAAATCTGGTTTAGGAGGCCCACAAAAAGACTTTTTGTTAGTCCTCCCTTTTTCTATTATCTCATTATTCTGCCATTTATGTCAAAATATGTCATCGTTTCGGTGCCAGTCTTCTTTTTGGTGTCCGTTTTCCATTTTTAATTTTCCTTTATTTTTCACAAATTTCTCAGCAAACTTTTTTTCGTTCATTTTTCCGTTATTTAGTAAAACACATGCTACATGTAGACTAAAACAAGCAGAGCAAGTATCTAAAAAATCTGTCTAGTTTTATGGTAGGACAGATGTGACCATTATCATATGTTACTTCTGAAAGCCGTGTTAAAAACCATCAAAGTTGCCTCGGGGGCTCATCACTTATATGACATTTTTTTCAGCACTTTGCTCCATAGCAGAGTCATTAATCGATGAATGATTCACGATTCAGACATTGCACCTCGTTCTGATTTAGAGATTTGGCAGATAACTTTTCGTCTACTTCGCTGGGCCTTCGTTAACTGTGAGGTCACGTGTGCCAACTTAATGCGTTTTAATTAAGCGGAGAGTCGAAATTTGATTCAGTTTTCCGTCAGGGCTTATAAGAGTTGGAAAACTGCAAGATGGCCAGCTCCAAAGTTTATCTCTTTAAATGTATCTATTAATAATTTTTACCCGGAAAAAGTGTCAGCCCCGCCATATTAAATGCTAGCAAAGATATTTGCATTAAAATGTGTGTAACTTGAGAAACGGATATTAAAGATTGGTTATTTTAAAGGACAATTGAACCTTTCAAATTGTATTTTATTTATTTATTAGAATAGGGAAGAAACCGCTATTTGTGTAATAAACAGCTATCAGGTAGATCTTTAAATAAGGTCGGTATAAAAGGCAAGTTGACCTTAAGAAATAGGCTGGACTGTGAAAGCCTCTTGGTTTGTCTGGAATGCTCCTTCCCGCTAACTTAAATATACCCATAATTTAATCCTGCACTATAGCATAATATTCACTCACTCACTTCAGCTGTACGGTATAGCAACAAAGGCTATAAAATGTAAAAGTTTTTAAAATCTGATAATAAAACTCGGCGGTCGACGTTGCATTGGGAAACACCTTCAGTCAAGCCTTTTCTGCTGCTCCGGGACTGCAAGGCAGAGCTGTGGACACATGCACAGCCCTTCTGGCACTGTGCTGGGCGTTGCCGCGAATTAATTAAGGAATTCAATTTAAATGCACATTTTACATTTTGTCCGCGGCGTCCACACGGCGTATGAGCAACGGGCAGTGTGGATGCTCAACTGTTCTCAACGGGCTATGATGTGGGGATGGGTGAGGAAGCGCGTCACCTTTTTTGGGGCTTCGCTGAAAAATCTGCTTATTTTAATATTCATGAAAGTTGAACAGTTTTTGGGTTATTTATTTAATGTGAACTGAAATCCAGCAAGTCCATCGAGAATCCTCAACACAAAATGGGATCGTCGCGACGAGGGAAGAGTGTGGAATGGTGGGACGGATATGTGTGCATAAATTTATCCCACCACGTGTGCTTTTTTGTGCTTTTCCTCTTTTTTATGTGTTTGTAATTTTGTGAATAAATAATTCAAGATAATCATTTGGCATTATGGTGACCGAGAACAGGATACGAGAGGCGAGAAGGTTTTATAAAAGTTTTAATCGAACTTTAGTTAAAGTTTTTACTGGGGTCTTTGCTCCCCCATTTTGCGACGACATAAAATTGTAATTTGATAATTTTATTTATACATATCCCGCTCATAAAAGAAAAGGAAGAAAGTCATTGCCACAAATGCTAGGATTTCCAAAAAAATGTGTTTAAATTTTAAAACATGCTCAAGCCATGGTGCTGAGAGTTAAATTCTCATCTGGCTGCCACAACCGAACCGAACCAACGTCAGTGGTTCAAATGCTAGTAATGATAATTACATAACAGCATATCCAGCAACCGATAAGATAACTGAAATTAGATTGCCAAGTACCCAAAAGAGGAAATTTAATAATTGTCTGCGAAAGACAGATCTTAACTAAAGTTAAAACACAAAAAAAAAAACGAAATGTGGAAAAAATTCTTTTAGTTATTTTAAATTTCAGATTTCCACATTGTTTCGCTATTATTTTGCTACAACACTTTACAACACCCAAACACTTATCGATCCTCCTAATGGTATCTTGTCTCCTTTTGACTTCTGGTTTTGGCTTTCAACTATTTCCCTTTCTTGCTGTACTTTTAGTTCTTGTTGACATCACTGGGTTTGCACTGAATCTGCTTTTTCCTATAATTTCCTACTTCTTGGCCTTTAAATGCCTTAACCAGGATATGAACAAGAGTCATCCATTCCATTCTGTTCCGTGAAAAGTGCTGGCTGGTGACATTTCTTGCTCTGGTATTTGCTGTCTCCTGTCTCGGTTTCAGAGCCTCTCCGCAAAGGAGAATTCGTATTTGATGGCAGCAAACAGAAATGGAAAATTTTCTTCTCTTGCTGCTGCTACTACTTCTGATGCTGTCGCTGCTGCTACTAGAGCTCTGAGATATTGCACATAATCAACATTAAAGATAAGAAAGCGGCCGCCAAAGAGAACAATTTGTTCGATTTTTACCAGCAAAGAGCATAGAAAACAAATACAAGATTATTATGGCTAAAGTCGATAGGAAGTACTCCAGCTCTTGTTGTTGAGAACGAAGGCGCTGGCAGAGCCTGAATATTTCCATCAAAAAAATCGATGAGCCATGAACGTGAAGGCAAGGAAGGAGGAAAAGCCAAACAAAGCAGCCAAAGCATTGAAAAAGAAATCATTTGCACTAATGATGCTGGCACTGAATAAAGAACCAGACGAAGACGATGAAGAGGGAGCAGCTTCTGAAAACGTCATTGAGTTGGTCCTAAGTTGTCTTGATGATTGGTTTTTGCGGCTTTAAACTGCTGTGCCCACAAAAGCCAAGCTCCGACAATGATTTAAATGCCATTTCTATATTTTTTCAAGTGTTTAATGAGAGAGAGAGCGAGAGATGGACTACAAATAAATTTCTTACACAATCAATCTAATCAATCAAAATAACAAACAAAAAATTAAGGCAATCACCAAAAACAAAACCAAGGGAAAAAAAGGCCACTTTGTCGCTGTCGTGAGACAGAAAATGCAGGCAGGAAATCAACCACAAAAAGTGCTCTTTGCTGAAAAAAAAACAGCTGATGAAAAGTGGCATAGCACAATTTTCACTAGGGCCAAGGACACTTGGCCCTTTGTTGGGGTCTTCTTCTGATTGTTTGTTGGCTTCCAGCCAAGAAGCGCGACGTGGAATCAGCCTAGGAAATGGGTCAGTTACTTTTAGGCGCCAGTAAACAATTAAATTGTTTCTGTAGCACACATATATCCATCCTATCCATCCATCCATATATGTATGTGCCTGCTGCAACTGATTGTCGTCGTTCTGTGGCAAATATTTGTCCTCTCAGTTTGCATACTCATAGAAGAGATAGGTCTGGTCTCTTCGCCACCACTCTTTGGAACTGACTTATATTTAAATAAAATTACTTACATAAACAATAATTGACTTCAATTGGCTTTTGTGTTTGCATAAAATTCAATTTTCATTTCCGCTACTGAATCGAATTACGAATAAAAATGATTGCGACCAGTGGGGTAGCCGCCGGGGGCGCTGTGACACTGTCTGCCTGTGGCACATTCTTATTCCTTGCATGGAAGGCTCTATGCTCCTGTACTTGTCTGCTTCTTTTTTGTACATTGACTTTGTTACTAGCAATGGCGGTACTTATTTTGGTGCCTTTTCTGTTTTGTGGTATTTAAAGTACTAAAGAAATGGCTAGAAAGAAACTCCACCATAATGAGTAAAGGAAATGGACAGAAAAGGAAGTTTGATTTTTATATAACACCATATAACATCCCTGCCAAATTCTCTACTGTTTTCCTCCTCCTGATTCTACTTAAGCCATTTCTTATTTTCAAGAAATTTCCTTTAATTGTCTAGCATTTCTTCTTTAAGTTGTTTTACCTCTTCTGGAGACTATTTACATTTCTTACGCGATTGCTTGTACTACTGCAGGCCAGGCCAGTACAGGCACAGACCAGTGATTTTCCAGCTTTATCCCTCAAACTCCACTCTGACGTTGCTCGACCACTTGACCACCGCAAAACTCTAACTCTGCCCTTTGCGGAATGCTTTCCCAGACTCGCTGCCACACACCTAACACACGTTCAACACACACTTGAATTACTCTGTAAATATTCCTCGCTCTTTCTTTAAAAAGGAAACGAGGAAATACAAAAAAAAAAAACACTTTTGTTGCATCTGCAGCTGTGCGGCTATATGTATGTACAAACGTGTTTAAATATTTGTTGCTGTATGTGTGTGTGTATTGCTGGCAACTCGAGCATGAATGTCTCGTCCTTAAGCACACATCAATTTCAAAACAATAATTGAAAATTGCAACAATTGGAAATATTTGTTTCGCTCCGCTTGAGCTTTTCCAGATGCCTCTTACAAAGGAAAATATAATGTAAAAGATGCTGGAATAAATATTTCTACCATTTTATTAGATTCATACGGACAGAAAGAGCTTGGAGTTGCAACAATTGTTTGAATATTTAAGTTTACAATGTTAATGCACATTTACATACTTGTAACACGCAAATAGTTGACCTGGACATAATAATAAATAAATAATTCACAAATAAAAAACAGAACCCATGTATAGAAAATGAAATAATTAATACGGAAAAAATAATAAAAATATAATATTTATAATATTTAATTGGAATGTACAGCTCAAAAAGTTCAGTTCCTTAGCGTTAATTTCTTTATGTAATATGCAAATTTATATTCGATGCCGATGGTTTTATGTCCATCCGACCGCTAAGAGTTATAAAGATCTTTCATATCTACTTTAATGCAACTTGTTGTTAATTGTTGTGGCCAGAATGAACTGAAATAGTTCAAATGAAAACATTTTAAACACCCCACCTGTCGTTTCGCTTTGAACTCATTTGCGAACTCTATTAATGCTAGATCAACGCATTTTTAATGTTGAGTACATTCTGTTAATAGTCCCGTGCAAATAGCGATTGCTATTGTTTTCTATTGGCCACGTTATTTAAAATTTAATTTTCGTGGCGTTGACACATTTAAATAAAAACAATTATCAGTGAAGAGTAGTGAAATTTTGTTGTTTTGCTTTTGTTGTCTCTACTTTCGTACCTGTCTGCCGCTGTGGTAAATGTTCGCAATTTTAATTAGAATTATATTGTCATCGATTGACAAAATAGAATTACTGAATGCAGAGGAACTGTGCAATTCTTCACCTGCATGAATTATCTTGGTTTTTGTAAATGTCCCACTTCCTTTTATATGACATTCATTTACAGGTAATTCAGTCAATTCACGTGCCTCTAAGGGGGCCGCTTAAGCACCGTCTTAGCCACGTTAACGATAACTAATTGCAGCTGGCTTTTGCTGTTAAATGGGAGCACGTCCTAAATGCCCTTCCTTACCGTCATCTAATTTGAATCGCAAGCCTATGCACTACTTCTACTAGTACAGACCGGGAAGAGACAGGTGAATGGGAAAAACGAATTTAATTAAAATGTATATGCAAAATGCCGGGGAAACAACAGCTAAATAAGCATATGCTACGACAGGACCACGACCAACCAACAGTCGGACTGGGGTCCTTCCACTATGAAATTTTTAATTACTCGTTCTCTCAACTTTCAAAAACTGAAGCAGAAGCTGAAGCTAAAACTGGTGCAGAAGAAGGGGGAGCGCGAGCTCATTTTGAAAATTTTCATAATTACTTGACGACAAGTCACTCACACACATAAAGAAAGACAGAGAGAGAGTGAAAGAGTGGGTGGACGTAAATAGAAAGAGAGAGAGTAGGTAGGTAGAGAGGTAGTTGAGTTTCGTGGTGTCAGACACGGGCACGGAGCAGGTCAGGTCAGACGAGTTGGCAGATGGGAAGGCGTACTTGAGAGCACTCACATGAGCAGCGACCAAAACTAAATGAACTTATGCACACACTCACACACACAAGCGCACCCCCCTCCATACATATATGTATATTCACCTGAATGAACGTGTGCATATGTATGTGTTGGGCATGCACCTCAGCTTGAGCACCTCACGCTGATGTGGAGAATGAAGGCAGGAGCAGCCGGAGGATGCAGCGGTTTCCGGAGAGGCCATGCACTTGAAACTAAAGGCTAAGTAGGCGCATTCATATAAACATTCACATTTCCACAACAAGTCAACAGATACATATCCATGTAGGTGTAGAAAGAGTACCTGTGTGTGTGTGTGTGTGTGTGAGTCCTTACCCATACACAGATTCAAAACGGTGAAGGCCTTAAGTTCTGGATGGGGCCTCTGTCGCTGCCTCTGCTCTGGCTCTCCTTCACTGCCATTGGTTATGTAATTACATTTATTTTTTTTTATTTATCAAACAGATACACACATGAAAATTGTACTCTGGAATCCAGCGATTACTATTCTCTTCACCAGGAAGCTCTTTCAAGGGCTCATAAGCTTTACAAATAGCTTGAAGCAAAGGCAAACATAAACATATTATAGACTACTAAAATAGGGGACATGGAAAATGTATGCCAAAAGGTTAAAGCTACAAGCGGAGAACAATAAATGAGCCAACGATTGGTTAATATTTTAATTGATGACGTATGACACACGCAGAGAGTTCAGGACATAGAGAGAGAGAGAGAGAGAGACAGAGAGAAAGTGAATGAGAGAAAATACTGGTGGAATAGTATTAATAAGGCTCAAAAAATGCGTTTAAGTCAAGAATAATGATGATACTCATTTACAAACCTACAAACAATCGGAAAATAGCCCACTGATGTTAAAGAGTTTTCTAATTAGTAACATAATTTAAGGTACACATATAACGCTCTGCTCAAATTCTAGGCGAATGCAGGAAACTTAGCAGGCGGTCCGTCGTCATCAACATCATCGCTGTAGTCCTTGTAGAGGCTCACCCTTAGTCTTTGGTAAAATGTACCGCACCATTTTGGTTGAATGGTCAAAAAAGTTGCAGACAAGAACCACGAGGGAGTGAGAGTGGAAAAAAGTAGCTCAAAAGTTGGGTGTAAAAAGAAGAAAAAGGAGCCTCTCAACATTATTCCATGTGTTTTGTTTGTAACAAATTTCAAATAAAATCTATATTTACATGGGAGCTCATTAAAGTTTCAATTTCCTTAATAAGATGGATAAAGAAGTGAGGGAACAGAGAAATGGGAGGCGCCCATAGCTTGTGGCGAGTTTTTCTTAGTGTTTTTGAATCGCTAGGGCCTTAGCCAGCCCCTGACTGGTTTCCACTCAACGTCATGCTGTCAATTTACTAATTAGGCCGAAAGCCGCAATGTAAAGAAAGTTTCTCAAGAGAGGTAGTAGAAATTGGTGGCCCTTGATATATAGTTAGCGTAAGTACATATATCTGATAGAAGAGCTTGGCATTCAATTGAGGTCAGGCCTTGACAGATAACTACAAACTGCACTCAAGCATACACGAAAAGCAATCAGATGAGCTCGACAGGCCCCGGGATTATAATTGAAAAGCGAAAGCGTTACAAATTTAATTTTCGTCTTTAATTTGTATGCCAAGTCCTGGCCAAAATATACTTGAGGGAGAACGTCTTCCAGTGCCAAGACTCTGACTGTAGGCCTTGACTTGATGACTTTGCCTGTGGCCCTCTCTGCACTTTCGCGGTCTCGGAAATTTCTTCCAAGCCAGAAATTCCTAGCATATTTCTCAGTTATGGTAGCGCCGGCGAATGGAGCCAAACAACAAAGTTATTTAAATTAAAGTCACATTAATGCCAGCTCTCAGAGATAAAGGCAAGCTTCGTGTCTTTTATTATTAATTTAAGATTTTCCGAGGCATTTTCTTGCAGTTCCAAGTAATTTTCGCCCCTGCCTAGCTTCTGCCTTCTGCCTCCAGACTGCTACGTTCATTAGCTTCCGCGGCGGAAGCGGAAGTGCTACACAGTCGCGCAGTCAGACATACTCGAACACGGAGTCCAACAGCCTTTTCAATTGCACTACCCCCTGAGTGAGTTTGTGTTATTTTGTGCAGAGGTAAAGGTATTTTTATGGAATTTTTGGTGGGAAGCGAGTATCTTCGTATAGGAAACCTTATGGTAGGGGAGACCTTGATGGGATTGAATGTGTTTAAATATGCAAGGAGATTTTTTTTCCGATCACTGCTAACCAAGAGTAAACAAAAAGTACGGCTATGGAAAGGATTCTAAATTATTCACTGAGCAAAATTCGTATTATTAAAATATTGACAACGTTCAATGGAACTGTCCTTAATACCATCCTGCATTGACATTGCATTGTCAAGAAAAATGATTGGATTGTTAATTACTTAAGTACTTAGTATGTAGTATGTACTCAAGTACTACCACTTGCAGGAATTTTTAATTTAAGAACACGTTTTTGGCGAGGAGTGCATTATGGTCGCAATGACCACTTTTCTTGGCCAAAAGCTAATTTTTAAAAGTTAAAACCAAGACGTTGTTTTTGGAGCTCTGTATTAGAAAGAGTAGAGTGACCATCAAAGTTGCCTACCAGAAATTTTGCATAGCAAAATCAGCATTGAAACCCAGCGGTCATTATTAAAAATCACGTGCAGTGAAAAATTACCAATTTTATTGCTGTTTTAAATATCTCATAAATTGAAAAATACGATTAACTGATTCATTTTTTTGGATGCATTTTATTCAGTAGGGTTTTTACTACGTGGTTTGTAATGTGAAAGGTATCTAGTAGTTGGCGATGTCTTCGTAATTGTATGTCAAAGTGAGGCCTCAATATGTTTCAGTTCGTAGTGAAAACTAATTTTTGAAAAAGTTGTTTTAATAGAGTGCCACTTAGTCCCACCTTGAAACCTATTGTGTGTCGTAGACCAATAAATGATTGTTAAAATGTCTATAGTCCGAAATGCCACATTTGACCACAACTCGTACAATTTGCATTTAGATCATAATTTGAAATGAGAAATTTCAATGTTTTTTTTGGCGTTTGGAACACAATGAAGAAGAAAATTGTGATTAGGGTGCCATCTTGCATTGCATTTAAGCCACAGTATTTATTAGTCACTAGCTATTTTGGAGGGTTAGAGTTTGATATCCAGTGTAATATTGCTTTATAATGAAAACTCCTATGGAGAATGCCGTATGGGACAAACAATTCGATTATCGTGGATTTTTAAGCTTTTTTAATTGGTGCTATGATTTTTGTATAGAATCTTGCACTGCTAAACATATTCCATATTCCATATTTCCCATCCTTATTTTGCTTCTAACATTATGAGGTAAAAAGATAATAACCGATTTTTCCTTAACAAAAAAGGCGGTGCCACGCCCATTTTCTTAAAAAACATGCCCCTTGCTATTCTTAACAAATATGTAAAAACCAAGTCAAAATATCTTATTTCGTTCGCGAGTTATTAATTTAGCACAAGAAAAGTGGTCATTGGGACCATAGTGGAGTGTCTCTCCACACCCGATCTAATTTAATTTTTTTCAGTGCCTATTGGACATGGCAGTTAACTAACTTCAGCTAACTGACTAAAAAACTGATTGAATGCCTGACTGCATGCACGAATGATTGACTGGCGGACTGAGTGAATGAGTGTTTTTCCACTGGTTTTGGTTCTGTTGCTGCCTGTCGTCTCTCGTCCATATTGTATTTTTGACATTTAGCTTTGATTGTTTGAACGCCTGTCCGGACCTGTCCCGCCTGTCCCTAAAAATGTATGTGTTGCATGCTCTCAATGCCGTCACTCCCCCTACTACTCCAGAGTAGCACATCCCAGTCATTCTGCTTCGCTCGTCCACTCCCCACCCGTCATCTGCTGCTTCTTACGGCGCTAGAAACGGAAGCAAAAAATTCACTTCCGCAGCATGTGCTTCCGTTTGGGTGGGTGTGCGCTTCGCTGAGCCGACGGCGCTAGGAATCAGAGGAGTAGTACCTCCCGACTGGATACCAGGGGTTCTGCCAAGTGTGCCCCCTGCTGCTGCACAATGCAATTTTCATGTGCCTGTATGTTTGCTGGGATTCAACGCCACTTAAAAGTTATTTCCTAAAAGTAATGGTAATGGTCTTAATTTTTTCGGAAGACCAAAGGAAGAGCAGCCTGAACCCTTTAAGTCATACTAGCTATCGGCTGAGCAGTAAATTTATGGATAGAAAGTTGTATTTAGAAAGTAGTTCGAACTACACAACTTGGGTCAGCATTGAAACTTAATTGTTGGGGAGATATCAAGAAAAAAAAAGAAACAAAGAAATAGTAACTTAAAGCTTAAAATTTAAATTTAACTAAATATTAAATTAATAATAATATTAATTTATTATTAAATGAATATCGTTTTGCAGTATTTTTTAAGGCATTGACAAAAATTACACCAGAGTACCATTTTACTCAGTTGATTCTCTAAAATCAAAGTGTGGAGCTCAGCGCAGCACTCGCAAACAGGATCGCAGCAGGAGGAATTCATCGCACTACAACGGGCTATATTTGGACACCGGGAGCCTAACGGACACACTGTAAACATGTTGGCCTTCCACAACGAGCACATTGCAAGTGAGTACAAAACTAAAGGGAATTAGGTTTGGAGCAGCGTTTAAAGGTTTAACTCTGGTGGGTGTCAGGCCATGGTGTAGCGGCGGGCATATTCACAAATATAGTAATAATTTTAAAAGCAGCAGACAGGCTTGGGAGAGGACAGCAGGAGAACTCTGATGTCCCTCTCTCCCACTCTGCGTGTTTTTTGGTAAAACTCGCAGAAATTCGTTCACATTACAAACACTTGGGTCACGGCAATTACACTTAAAAGGCAACTAGCGCCATTAAGCAATGGCACTCCGGGAGCTGACTTCCACAGCTGCTCATATGGGAAGCCCTCGACTGCCAGGATGCGGACAGGGAATGGAGATGGGGAAGCTTTTTGCCTTTTTGCAAGGTAAAAAACTAAAGAGCAAGTACGAAAGATGCCGCCTGGAAACACTTGCAATCCATTAAGTATAATGCTGGGCCATTATGTTATGATTAAAAAAAGTACACCCAGCGAATACATACGTTAAGAGCACAAAAGAAGGAGTTCCAGAAGACCAGAAATTGGTAGCAGTTGCTGCTTTTTGAACATACCCGTATGACTCAAAGGTTTCCCCATTAATTTCGCGAGTCTAGATTTTGTTCAGCTGATATTTCAGCACGTAATGAAAGTTAAGTCAAACTCAATTCAACTTCGGGGCTTAAGATTGAGATCTAAAAGCAGTAAGCCACTCAAAGAATAAGCCGGCACTGAGACCCTTGTACCAGCAGCAAAATTTACTCTCCTTCCAAAGGAAAAATATGTCGACAATTTAGAAAGAGAAATGTAGGGGGGAATGAGTGATTTAATCACAGCCAGAAGCTAAAAAAAGGCTGCAAAAGGACTTAACCAGCTACGAGCCACAAACTAATCAATTATTGAGGGTGCACCGTTTAACATTTAAGGCATTTCCTACCAGCTACTCCGATAGAACAGAGGCTCGGAAAGAAAAGTCATTAAGCATAACAATTTCCTGTGTATCTCTCGTGGAGGGAGCAAAGAGCAAGGTAGAAGTAACTCGAAGCTGCACTTAAGAGGAGCCAACACAGAGGTTAGAGAGTCTAGAAGGAGATTCCTGAGTGGAATGTTAACCCTGCCAATACACAATAAACGCCAGCTAGCGAACTCCTTTAGAAGCTCTTCACATTGTATTGTGTGAGGTATAAACACATAATAACTTAATGAATAAGATATAAAGACCTTCCTTCATCTACACATTGCTGCCATGGGTCGGATGAACGCCAATTATTTTACTAGACGCCTGTGGCATATTAGATAATACGAGCTCTACTCTATCCTTGCCCTCATTTTAGTGCTTCTGTTTCTACCAATTGGATGTGCATAATTTATGGATGACTAATAAGGCGGCATTTTGGAAGGGCCCTGACACGCCGTCTTTCCGTTTCATAATATTTTTCCTCTTGCCCTCTTTTGGGCAACATTTTTTTGAGTGGCACTTTTAAAGTTTATTGGCACGGATAAACAACTTTTCAGCTCTCTAGTTTTAGAGTATCTCAGGCTTCGGTCCCGTTCTCTCTTTTTATTTCCCTGCCATTTTTTTTGTTGCCACTTGCCGCCTGTTGTGGTTTGTTTTCAACTTTGACTGTGCCATTGCCCCAGCTAACTCCCTTTCCAACATTTCACTCCATTTTTTTGCATGTAATAAAGAAAAGTTCAGCGGCTATTATCAGGATGCCACCTTCACTAGAAACCAGCCAATTGCCCTGCCAGACCCCCAAAAATCGTGCTTTTACTTTTACTTTATGGACACAGCGTGAGTGTGTGGGTTGTGATGGGAGCCACTTGTGTTTTGGCTGCCGCTTTTCGTGCTGGAGCATTCTTTTCTCAATGGCTATTGTTGCCTCTTCCTGCACTCCGCTCTCGTCTGTCTGGCTGGCAGCTTATAAAATATTCAATTGAATTTAATGTACACGACCGACTGACTGACTAAGCTCTCTTCTGTCAAAATAAGGGGCGGACTGTCAGTACCAGTGCCAGGGGTACTCAAAGTGTGTGTCAAAAGCTTATTTACTTTTCCACGAATATGTAGTTTGGCTGTTCTCCTTTGGGTGGGGGGAAATGTCAAAGGTGGTAGAATCAGCTCGATGCAAATGCCCCTGCAACCGTCAGTTGCAAGGCCAAGCCACAAATTTTAATTGCAACTCATCAAAGCTGCCCCACTGGCTCTCCTGGCATCGCAGGAGTGCACTTCAGCAATTTTTTGGCCAGCTCAAAAGGCGTGACTTTAAATTGCCTTGCCCGAATGTTGCTTCTTCTGTTGCTGCCTCTGTTTCTGTTTCTGTTTCCGTTTCTGATTCTATTTCAGTTCTCTCTCAAGTTAATTTTTTATGCATGCACTGAATTTCAATGACTTTGACAGGAACCGTAGGCACGGTACAAGAAAGAGACTATGGTTGCAGGTTTCTATATTTTTCATACCCTGTAGTTGGACGGTACCTTACAAATCGTGTGCTACTTTATTATTTAATGTCGAATAATCAATAAAAACTTGCAGACTATCAAAGACAGAGCTTTAAATTTGTGTGAACTGGAATTAATCTGAGGACAGGGTATCCTTTGGTCTAACCCGGGAAAATTCATGAAAGCTTGGTCTTTTTTTTCTGTGCCTACTTGCATTTCTCTTTCTGTTTCCTTCACTTTTGAAAGTTTTAATAAAATAAACTTATTTGCACAAAATAAAAATGCATAAAACATTTCTGGTCTTTGATATTTCAATTTCCATAGCTAAGAGAATCAGTGTCCAGGAGAGAGGGAGAGAAACACAGAGTGAAGAGTATTCTGAAAGAGCAGGGCAGAAACTTATGCTAATTAAATTGTTCAGTTGTCGTTCTAGTCGCAACTTTTCGCCTGCTTTGTTGCTTATAGAACCGCAGAGTAGCAGAACCATTCGAAAGTGGTGCTTGGTGGGCTGGTCCCTGGTGGTGCTCTAGCTTGCGGTCAGTGGGTTGGCAAAAGTGATTCATTAGCGGGCTGAGGTGAATACACTAGTATGCGCTTGCCCCTGTCCCCTGGTCAGCCGCAAAAGAGATCCTGAGAGCGTGTCCTTTTCCATTTGTGAGTGAAAAGTTTTGTGGGCCCCACAAAATCATGCTTCGGGGGCACATTACAAAAGCCACATAAGTGGAAAGTTATGCCAGTGAAAGTGGTTAATGTGGGTTAATAAATTCAGAGAGATGAATGCTCACATCCATATGAGTACAAGACTGGGAGGGCACTAAGCAACTAATTGCTTTGCCCAGCAGCTTACAGCGCAGTTAACAACATTGTAGAGGCAGCTTTGTAAGTGGAAACGGGTTGTGATGGCAGGGTGACCCTTTAAACGATGCCAATTTGCAGGCACTCAACTGACTTGGCACTCAAGTATCTTGCTACAGAAGGCCAGAGGAGAATACGCACATGTCGCAAATTGTCGCGACTACAAAAAAAGGGCAAAACAATGCGGAGCTCACACCAATAAAAGAGGGACAGAGGTGCACTGAGAGAAGGTCTATAAAATGCAAATATTTTCCGTTCTCTGAAATATGAAAAACTTGTGCTCTTCTCCAAGTGTTTGTGAGTCACTGTGGTGCCTTGGCAGGTCATAAAAATTGCAGTTTCAAAATCGTTAGCAGCTTTGCCCTTTCCCTTTACAGAGAGAAGCCGTTTTGTGATAAAAGCCACTCCGCTCATACAGAATCGGGACGGACGTTAATGTATGTAGGAACCTTTTCAGACTCATGGTTTCTACGAACAAGTTCGCCTTACTATATACTGAAAAAAAATATCGGAACTAGATTTGTGTTTCAAACTTTAATTATAATTACGAGCTGTGATTCAAACGCGCAAGAGAAATGTCAGCAATGATCCAAAAATAGCACATTATTCAAGCAAAGATCTACGGCTCCGATACATACATACGTACAATGGAAAATTTCGGAAATGGAATGTGTGCAAATCGTCTTTCAATTAATCTTTGGACAATATTAATTTTTTTACTTTATTGAAACGGGACTCCTTTTTCTGTTATTATATTCAGTTAGATAAAGATAATAATCCCTATAGAAGTAACTACCGAATTTTAAACTTAAGCTCACCCAAAATTTTCAAAAATTTTAAGGCTGCTCTTATCTATACGAATTTGCAGAGAAATTTATTGAATTTATGCAAATGTGAGTACAAATACTATTCGACGTCAACGAATATAAAAAGAATTATAAAGAGATAAATTGGCGAAGTGCTTGAAAGCCGAATTTAAACCATAATGACTGGGAAGGAAAAATTATAGAAGACATAAGTGGTAACTAAGTTGTCGGTATGATGGGTAGTCACGTTTGTACCAGGAAAGCTAGTCGATCAACTCCTTGCTTTCTCAAAACTTAGCTGCGGATCGGCTGAATCGGGTGGTGAAGCTGTTTGCGAAACAATATCTTCTTGGGGTCTGAAATGTAACACAGGGCTTACAAATCTAGCTTGAATTCTACTGGAAAAAAAATGAAAGAAGGAAGGATAAATGTAAAGAAAAATTACTTTAGATCTGTACTTTCCGATTCATCGCTCTCTATTAGCTTTTAAGATATCTCACATAAAACTATTATCTTTCCAAAGGAGAAATTATTGTTGCATAAACCAAGAAATGACCACAAGGACTTACTTTACCTCACTATTATTTTTTTGGGAGGTGAGCCTGAAAAAGCATTATCGATCAAAGCACCTGGCTTACATCGCGCTCGTTGGATGTCGAACCCAATTTATTCCTTGAAAATCTTTCTGTTCGAGATCAAATGAATTAATAAATAATGAACCATAATAATCGTATAGTCTGTGAAAGCTAGCCGACAAATACGACGGACAGACTCGCCTATTGATTCTTATCAAGAATATATGTATATGCTTTAAAGGTTTCTTTGCGTTACATATCCAATTGCGAGCACAAATACAATACCCTCTTGAGTTTTCGAGTACCGGGTATAAAACTAATCAATTCAATCAGAGCGAAACATGGTAAAGCTGCCATAGGAACCATCCATACAAATAAGCGCAAACTTAATGTACACATGTACATATGTATATCCCTGCCAATCGACAAGTGGACACACACACAAATCTACATATATGTAATCGACGTATTTAAGAATTTCTTTCGAGAGTGTAGCTGGATTAGTTCTCTGATATTTTTCACGGGAGACCGGCAATTAGTGTGTGGCGCCGAATGCCATTCCCTGGAAGCCGTGCGAGTAAGAGGGTCACTTTTATTAATTAATATACTCATTAGGCAGTCCAGACCCTTTGGTAAACCCTTTTTGCGCTCTTTACTTTTCCCTTTATGTTTTACTTTTTTAATTACTGGCAGCTCTTTTCCGCTTTTCCTGCTACGGAGCTCCTAATAATTTCCGGGAATTGCAACAATGTGCCGACAATTTTTAAGTTTTTATATGGCTCTGACAGTCAACACTTGTCGTTCAACTTTTGACATGTTGCATGCTGCGGCCTGTAGGGTGTCTGTTGCCAGAAAAAAGGCCACCAAAAACAGACTCTAAGGCGTCAAGGCCTGGCCGAAACGTGCCTAAAAATTAATTATTAATTGTTGTTGCACCTGAAGAGAGAGAAGGGCTGAACAGACAACAAATTTTTAAGGGGCATGATTAGGTGACGTTTAGAGCCACATACCACAGATGGGGGTTGTGTTGGCAGACTGCATGTTTGCACTGACAGTGCAGTGGCAGAGAGGCTAAGGTGAGGTGGGTATAGAGGTCCACCCGACACCTGACAGTCACCACAGCTCGGCAGTAAAACAGAAAGAAGGAAATGTTACACGGATCTATGAAAATGGCCACAAAACTGTGCTAAACACGTTGACGCGTTCCACACGCAAGGCGCGGAAAGGTTTGGAAATTATGTGCGGTTCTGGGAAAACACACCACTTCACACCGCTTCACCACTCTCCCCCTCATCAACCATGCAACCCCACATAGCAAAGCTTTAATTGAGTAATTCGACGAAACATGGAAAACACGAAAAGGGCAGACAGACACCATATTCATAGGATTGGTGGGAAACTCCATATTTCCTATTTTTATACCGGTACTCGAAGTGTAATAGGGCTCTTTTCATATTCGATTTGTTGTTGAACAGAATGTCTACAGGAATGTCTATTAAACGGGCTTTATAAGACTAACTGAATTGACAGTTGCATCATTGGCAATGAACAAATTCTATCACTAACGCATAAAATATGGTTCAAAAAGATTAGCGTATATTCAACTTATCCGCGCTCTCCTGTCCTTGTCATCAAAGATCATTGAGTAGTCTGTATGATCTATGGCTGTAACATCTCCTCCTGCTCCTTGCTTAATGTAGTTCCACCTTTAATTCTGAATAAACTTTCCTTTCCATCTTTTCTTGCAGGCTGCGCCTTCCTGACGTACTATACACCAGAGAGCTCCACGGCCACGGCGGCCAGCTCGCCCACCTCATCCGCCGCACAGGCTACGCCACTCTTCAATGACAAGCAGGCCATATCAGGGGTAAGCACCGCGAGTCTCGAAAGTAGTTCTCGAAAGTGTTTGTTGCGGTGGTTTGGGTATTGTTTGATTTTTATGGCTTTCTGTTAATTAAATTTGCATAAAATCCCTGACAATACTCCCAGAATATCCAATCGGATGTCAAATCTGGTTTGTTGTACCCTCACAGCAGTTTAATAATTAAAATCATAATAAGTAATAGATAATATGAAGATTATTCACATTTTCTCCATACTTCATGGGATAATTTTTTCAAATGAGACGAATTTATGATTTTTTTTCACACGAATGTTGATTCTGATCTGACAGGGTATTGAATGCTTCGAAATCCGTTGCATTATATTAATTTTTTAATTCACATACTTCTAGATTTCTGACACTACTCCCATTTAATATATAAACTGTATTCTTGAAAATGTTTCTTGCATGTCCCTCCGTATAGAGTAAAGACCCTCCTCATTCGCTCCCACGCATGGCCCAAATGCAAAATGTGTAAACTGTATTTTGTTGTTTGCTCATCGTTTTGGTTTTATATTTTTTGCATAGGTTGTAATTCTGATAAAATATTTTTGCAAAAGTCATCCTATCCCTCGCTCTAGTGGTTTTCATTTGGTCAGTGGGGAGGCAATTGGCTGGCAAATTTATAACAATTTTCATAGTCAATAAATTAAGAGATTAATTTCAGAATTTGTTATTATGTATTTATTTTTGTTTTGGCTTTCCCCCATAAATGCTTAACACGTGTAAATTTGTTAATACGTGTAGGGAACGTATGTTTTAGGTTTCTATTTTTCCCGTCTCCCCGGAAAAGTGCATTAGCTGAATTTTCAACCATTTAATTGAAATTGCTGAATATAGTGAGGAAATTGGCGAGGAAAATTACGATAAAATTGGTGAATGAGAGTACGTTCAACAAACAATAATATGGCTTATTATGAAATGTTTAATTTTGTGTGTAACTTACATTCAAAGTTGTAGTGTGAAATATACATTTCTCCATCCCCATAGTTATCTGGGTGCCCCACGTCTTCAAAGTTTGTGTGGCCTTTGGGCTCTGCTGCTGTCTCTGGCCTTTGTCTAAAATTCATAATCGAAATTAAAGCGACAAACAAAAACCAAAAGAAAAATCACACTAAAAATAAAGGCCGAGAACAGAAAAGTTAATTAAATATGCAAAATGTTTTGTGTATTGTAGACGCAGTTGTAAAAACTCTCGAGAGATGGATGAAAAGATGGGCTGAATGGTTGGCTCTCCTATCACATGCTCCCACTCCATTTCCCTCTTTTTGTTTTCAAATTTTAGTTGTCTCACTCTTCGACATAGAGAGAGAGATTGGCAGAGTGGGAAATTTATGGTCGTTTTAGTATAGAAATTTATTACATTTTCTTAGCCCTAGCCTCAGACAGAGATTGGTATGGCGTTTTTCCTGCTTCCCTGCGTTCTTATGGAACTTTTAGCTCGTTGTACCACTTGTCTATCTATATTTCTATGCCTGTGTGTGTGTTGCAAAAACTTTTCAGGGTAGCTCTTATTGAAATTTTCTTAGCGAAGGAAATTTAGCCTTTGCTGAGCTGTCGCTGCTGCAGAAGAAAGGAAGAAGGAACAAGGGGGTGCACAAGAGTTGATTCATGAGTAGAGCTCTGCTCTGCTCCACCGGTTTTACTCTTAAAACAACCATTATCTGAGTGGTAATTAACATATCGAGAGTGCTTTGATGAGTGGAGTCCCACAGCTGCACGGCTCAAGGTTCGGGTGTCGCCTCCCGCATGCAATCTTCTGTAACCCGGCCGTCGCTCGGACGATATAACTTCCGTTTTCCGCTTCAGAACATGGGTCGGATGGGGCTAAGTTTTTTGTGCAAATGAAATGCGGCCTGTCCGCAGAGAGGAAACAGTTTAGCATAAAAATGGAAAGTCAAATAAGTAGAAGGGCGAACGGACTGGAACTGGAGCTGTAGCTGTAGCTGGAGCACCGCTCAACTTCATGGCAACTGGCAGTTTGGCTTTATCTGATTCTTATGCGCTGCTTTGTCGTATTCAAATTTCTAAAGAGAAAAATAAAAGAAAGAGCATAAAAAACTGCTCCGAATTGTGTGGGAGCACACGGCGGCACATCGGCGGAGAGGAAATCATAACGGAAATTTTTTCGAAAATGAAAAATATTTGCAGCGAAGCGAGACAGGATACAGGATGTGGGCAGTAACTTTGCACACATGCCAGCAGTCGGCCAGAAATCCTTAGACCAGGAAGTGTCTGCTAAAGAAATGCCAGGCGGAAATCGCCACAGCCGAACCACTCACTCTTTCTCTCCTATTTTCCGCACTGAGTATCATATCCTACCTCCCTCCCTCCCCATCCCACCCACAAGAAACTAAGCCAACGAAATGTATGCAGTAAATAATGTGGCGCATACTTTAAGATTCTACGACTGGGAATGGGACTGTGTAGTGCCCCAAAGCTGCATCAAATTGATAAATGGTCCCGGGCTTTTGCTAATTCTCAACAGCAGAAAAAAGAACCCAAAGCAGAGTTTTAGCCGGAACAGATATATGAGGCAGGATGATCACCACCGGCAATAGGCACTTTTATTCGGGCAATTTCGCGGTGTCGTTCCTCCTGCTTCTCTACTCTGCCTTGGACCGAGGTCTGAGCATTGTGTTTCTGTGCTGCCCAGCTGTAAAATATTTTTGCTTACGTGTTCATACTCCACGAAAGAGCAGGCTGGGAAAAAAGTGGGAAAAGAAGCATAGCTAACAGCAGAAAAACTGCCGAAATCAGCACAAAAAAGGATTTAACCACAGTCTGCAATTAATCAAGCACGCCCCTCATGTCGCGCCCAAAAAAAAAAACAGTAAGAAGCTCTGGCGAAAGTCAACGGCTACAAAATGCCCTGCATTCGAATTGAACTTGTCTCTAGTTGCAGAAAGTGACAACTGTATATTCAGCTTAGTCCGCATATACAAATTTAACTTAGCTCGATAATTAAGATCGATAAATTAAGATCGCTTAAAAAAATATTTAAAACTGTTGCTCCTATGCACACTACAGATGCACTACATTACAAATCGTTAATGACCGTAGATAAAATTTTTGGGCTTAGCTAAAAATTTTTCCAGATATATTTCAGCTTATTATCCTCTTCAGAGAACTTTTCCTTTAAGACATATTTTTTGAATATAATTATGGCATAATTTAAAATCAGTAAGGCCTGAATATGCGACACTTTCAGCTAAAGAGCATACATACATCCCTCCGCCATTAAAGCCGCAAGAGGATCGAAAGCCAAAAGGCCTTTGATTTTACTGCTACAAACCTCGCCTGTGACTCCATCCAACATCCAACAGCCATTTTTTGTGGTTTTGTCGAGGGTGCCCATAAAAAAATAATCCAAATTGTTGGACAGTCCAGACCTCAACTGAGACGAGCCGAAGAGAAGAGAGCTAAAAGCGATTGGGATTTGGGTGCTTGGCGCTTCACTTTGGCAATTTATCTGGCCCCATCTGCATTTTTGTTGATTTTGCGTCGGCGAATGGACCGCAATGTATGCTATTGTCCCGCTTAGTATAAGAACTAACGAACTAGATTTTTTCAGCATTTCTTCTTTGGTCTGGCTCGGACTGGCGTAACTGGAGTGCTGGGGTCTGTGCCTGCGCCTGTGCCGGTTTCACGGTCTGGCCTTACATCTATTCAGCTTAGAGGCCGGCATTCGCTTCATTGGCATATCAATCAACGGCCAAAAGCGGGAAATGAATTCGCTTACTCACACCAGGCAGACCAGGATAGGGAAAGTAAAGGTTTGCGGCAAAGCACCAGTGGGCAGATGAAGAAGAATTTTTTCTGCTGCCTTGGCCGGATGGCCTTTTAATTAAGTATACGCCTAGAAGGAGTCCATGTGTCTCCTGACCAACAGGAATTGAACATTTAAAAGGAAAAAAAAGGTCAGCCTATTTTCGACAGCCCAGAACTAGAGAGAAGAGGTAGATTTAAGATAGCTTCCTAGCTAACTAATTATTATTTTATCAAATTAGTTGCAGATAGTTAATTAAGATATGCAGAAAGGTATGCCTCTCCAGCGAATTGATCATTATTCAAATGTGAAAATTAGCTGCACTCGGAGTTCCCTCACGGAAGTCGAGTGCAGTACCATGTAAGCATTAATGAAATGTAAGGATTAACTCTTATCCTTATACATGAGCTTGTATCAGGACACTTCTTCATTTTGCATATTAGCTAGACTAATGAGTTTTATATGTGGTCCTTTTCAGACAGCCCAAGGAAGCTACTAGCTTTTTCCTGGGTGCTTTGTAGGCAATTAAGTCCGCATGGAAATTTATGGCCAACGAATTGCTCTTTGCTGTTTCATGCCGGCAAAAAAAAAGAAACAAAGTGTGCCGGCTTAGGCTCGGTTGCTCAGGGGAAAGGGAAGTTTCGAATGGCTTCTCCGAAATCCCCCTCCTCTGTAGGGGGATTAGCTGCGGCAAGGAGTTACCTTATACATTCGATTTAAAAGTGTTATGTTGCTGGTTCTCTACAAGCTCAAATTTAAGAGAGGAAGAAGTGAGAGACTGAGAGCCAAAGAAGTAATTAAGCATAAATCGCGAATTCAAAGGAAAAGCAACGCTTAAGCGAGAAAAAATTAGGGAACGCGCCAGCAAAGCAAAGATTAAAACTGGAAAAAGTATGACCAAAAAAGGGTGGAGTAGCGGGAGCCCGCACAAGCACTCGAAAACCACAATACCCTGCTCATAACCAGGAAAAGGACTTGATTAATGTGAGAAGAGCCATAAAAAATTGTCTACGCAGGAGCCTCCGCATCAGCAAAAGCAATTTTCAACTTTGGCAAATCCATGAAATGTGGCCGACACCCGACTACAAAGAGAATATTTTATGCGGGCGCATGTGTAATAATATATTTTATTAGAAAACTGCCAGACGACGGAGTGGTTTGGAGCTACAGCTCCTTATGCATTTGAAAGTCAAATACGCGACATTTTTATTGAAGAACCGCACAACGTAATAAAAATGTGAAAATTCTCGTGGTTGGAATGGGATCCGCAAGAGGTGCTCTAACATATTTTGCACATCATTCAGTCAGTGGCAAAAGGAACAACTGTTGCGCCACGGCTTTGAGGCAGACAATCAGCGAGATTAATATTATTAAATTCGGCATGTGTATGGCAACAAATGGCCGACAAAAGAGACAGAAAAAAGAGAATTTCCAGCCACATTGCAACGTTATGTAGAAGTGGTTTGATATTTTATTGAATAATTTAAATATTTTTCCACGCCCTATCCGGGCAGCACAAAAGACTAGTCCTTGTTTGCCATTTGCGGACGTTTCGCTTTGTAGTTATACTCTATGTGGGAAGAATACAGTGAGGAGGTTTTGGAAAATTGGATGGTGTCCTTCCATAAACCATTTCGACGGCGACTTTTTCCTTTTCATATCTCAATTATTTTTTATCACACCCAAAAATGTGTTTGCTGTTTTTCCATTTGCACATATAACAAATTGTATTTAATGCCTTTTTTTTGGTTGGCTTAGTTCAATATGCTTTTGGTCCGCGTCCAGCGGCAAGCGTTATTTTAATTTGAATTATTTGATGCAGTTTCCATTGCCACGCCACTTGGCATTTTTCCCAATATCATTTGTAGAGCTCTATTTTTTTAAACATTTTTGAAATATATGTTTTTTTTTAGCCACAAAATGGAAATTGTTGTTTATAGAGTGGCCGCTTTAATGGCTGCTGTTCCGCTGTTCCTATTGGCTTGCCATTTAATTTGAATGTTTCCCACACTTTCTCCCATTTTTATTGTCCACTCAAAAGATCGCTGAGTAATTGATAGTGTACGTAAATCAGAGTCAAGCCTTCTTTTGTGGCTCTTTATTGTTTGATGATGAACATTAGCTATATTTCTTATATTTTATAAATATCCTTTTTATACCCGGTACTCGAAGAGTAAATAGGGTATATTGTATTTGTGGGGAATAACGGTTGTATGTAACGCACAGAAGGAAACTTTTCCGACCCCATGGAGTATATATATTCTTGATCAGCATCAATAGCCGAGTGGATTGAGCCATGTCTGTCTGTCCGTCTGTCCGTCCGTCCGTCATGTTTGTCGGCTAGTTCTTAGAGACTTTAAAAGCTAGAGCCACCACATTTTGGCTCCAGACTGCTGTATGCTCACACTGAAACCAGTGTATTTCAAAAATTATCCCCTTCCCCTTCCGCCCCGCAAAAGGCCGAAAACCTTCCAAACCTACAATTTTGAAGATAAAAGAAAACTTAACACGCCATTCCATAGGGAATGGCCATATCTATCAGATCACCAAATTGGGATCCGATTGGATCATTATTATAGCCACAATGAAGAAATTAATTTCCAGTGGCTAATCCCACCCTGTCCCGCAGCTTTTGTTGTTCTTTTCACATTCTCTCATTCACACTCTGCTTCTGCTTCACTAGGCCCCTGCCTCTGCCTCTGCCGATTTTGAACCCACCCCATCCCGCAGCTTATATTTGTTTTTTTGTGTGCGGGCGCTGCCTCTGCCTCTGCCGCGAGTCTGCAGTGTGTTGGTCTTGGGAAGGGGGGCTAGCTAAAGGAGCGTGTTGGTGTGAGAAGTGTTGTAGATGTAGATGACAGTTGAAGAAAAAATTTAAAATTTGACAAAACACTGCTAAGGTGCAGATGTAGTACTGAGTGCCGGGTATAAAAGTTGTGACGCGTAAAAAGCGTCTCAAACGTCCCTTCTCGTTTATTTTCTTTTTAATGTCGCGTTTTTAATTACAGTTACGGAATATAAAACTCAACAAATAATAAACTTTTTTTTTTTATGCATGCATCCTAGAAATAACCAAACATAACATTTTTGCATGCTCTGTCAATGTTTTTCTACCACTTTCCTCTGTGCACCTTTTTTACTCTTGATATATTTATAATATCGACGAAAATGTTTCTTTGTTGAAGGTAAGTGTCATATTTATACGATTATGTATGTGTACCATCTATGTGTATGTGTATCTTTTAAATGTATCTAAGTTTCTAAGCAAGTTTCACCAATCCAGATGAGCCATGAATTTGGGTTTTTATTTTAAACTGAAAGAAGGAAGGGGATCGAGTGACCCGATGGGGATGTGTGCCTACAAAACATATACAAACAAATATAAGTTATATATAAATAAATCGATGTTATTATTGACTTCCATATATTGATGTTGTTCTATAATTGATGTTGTTGTTGTTGATGTTGTTCCTACTCTATTCTATTGTACTCCTAAGACTCTATCTAAAAGCAAAGCTACTTCCAATGATCATGATTTCTGTTTGTCATATATAAACCCACATATATATATATATTGATGAATACAATACATATATATTCCAATACCCCTCCTGTGCTCATTGATGTTGTTGTTGTTTTGTTTGCCATCTTTTTCCACATTTCAAGCAAGAAGAGTGCAATATTTTCTTTGAGTTTTCTTTTGAGTGTTGTGCCACGTTCTGTGTTTGTGTTTCTCTCTTGAATCTCTCATCAATTCTCTTTCAGGTTGCGTACCCCTGCGGTGCACTGAGCGTGCGGCGCATGCGCTGGCAGCAGCATCAGCAGCACCACCACCACCAGCAACAACAACAGCAGCATCATGTCACACAGACACAGAGGCATGCCTTTGGGTACCCCTATCCCCGTCTGTGTGTTGGCCAGCGGCTGCAGTTGCAAAGCCATCAGCAGCAACAGCAGCAGCAGGAATCGCATCAGCAATCGAGTCTGGGCTGCCTCATTGCCAGCAGTCGCAGCAATTTGCGTGACATTTGTAAAACTCGTGCGATTTGCTAACAGCCATTGCATGCCTCAGCCAGCGATGCAGAAGCAACAACAACAACAACAGCAGCAACAACCTCAACATCATTATGTAACTCAACAAAGAGAACAACCTCAACAACAAGAACAACATCGACAACAACAAGTTCACTGGTGCAGTCGCAAAAAGTGCAAAAGCAACTGAAACCGTTGCCGTGTCCTGCTCAATTTAGTCAAAACAAATTGGTAGGTGACCTGCGACCCCTCACACAAAACAGTCAAGTCCCCGAAGGCAGAAAACTAATACCACACCCCCGCATGCTAGGTCCAGCCGCCACTGATTGTGTTGAAAGAGCAGCGACAAGCTTTATTATCCCCATAAGAAGCAACAATTTAACAATGGCACTGGAAGGGTTCTAAAAGTATAAATTAGGAAGTATTTTTGAACCATCCACCAGCTGCTAGGCCTCCTTAAACAGCCAACATAATTATTGGAAATATTATTCCTAATCCTTGTGGTAGATCATATCTAAAGCAGTTTGTAAGATAGGAGAAATTTGGCATGATCTGAGTCCCAGGAAATGCGCAGTTAAACATTTTAGTTTAGGCAATGTAAATTCGAGATTGGATTTAGCTCAAATTACAACTCATTTCTTGAATGAGTCGAGTGAGAATGAGAATGAGAGCTGAGTCGCCCAGACGCTTTTCAACCCAACACCTACTTATTATATTAGCTAGCTTTAATCCCATACTCTGAGAATGGTAATATAGTAACGTTAAAGTTACTATTAATTGTATTGAAGGTTATTACAGGATTCTAAAGTTGCCATACGATTTAGCACCTGGAATCAATCAAACATAAATTATCAGCAGTTTTTGTTCTACTCTCTACCTTTGAGAATATGAAGGCCAATCAAAGTACCAGACCTTTTAAAAATCGACAGTTTAGAGGCTTTGTCTTTCTCCAGAGAAAAACCTCTGCTCGCAATATTCTTACCAGAAAAATAAAACCGGCGTGTCTTTATAAGTACCATAGGTCACCTATTTGGATTGACTTCAATTATTAATCAATTGTTGCAGCACTTGTGCAGTTCTCTGCCATTAAACCTTTGATTCAAGTATTTTGAGTTGGCTTATACATACATTTACACACATAAAGACTACATAAGTACCGGGTATCTTGATGTCGAGACGCGTTGGGCATTCCCACTGGATATGTCTTGATGTGCGGTGCAAGCATTTAATGGCTTCATACAACTTGCGGTAGCCGGCTAGAGGCGCCTCTTCATCATCGTCCTCATCATCGGGGGTCGTGCAATGTTCGGTGGGGGAAACGGTGTTTGTGTGTGTGCTCTGCTCTCGTCATCATTTCCATCAGGCTGAATAGCTTTTCAAATGCCAAATTTATGCAAATTCCGTCAGAGCCACGACGACGAGAGACGAGACGAGAGCACACGGCATTTTGCACATGAATATTTTTGTGCCCGGGCTCTGGCCCAGGATCCTGGAGTTAGGATCCCCACACACACACACACACCCTTACTCACCTTCTCTCTTTTTCCGTGTGTCAGTATTTTTAGCTGTGCCGAGTTTTTGAATTGCTATTTTCCGTTTTTGGCGTCAGAACGGGCTGCAGGTTATCCAGGACCCCCAGTGACAGTGGCAGTGGCATGGCGTATGTCGTACATGTGCCTTTTTGTATTGCCTTCAATCATCTATCAATTTTTTCAGCACGTGTGCAGCTCTCTGCCGTTTCTTTTGCATAGGTTCAGAGCCGCGGCAGTTCCACGTCTCCCTTGTGCACTCGCCTACAGTTTTTCCTGACAATTTAGCAAAGTTTTCGCAAGTCCGGCAACCTTTAGTGCCGCTCAATCCACCTCCACGGAGGCATAATTCATGTTGTTCGCTCGCAGTTTAAATGTGCATCACGTAAATGCCAAACAAGACGCTGCCGTCGTCGTCGTGCCCTTTCTGGCTATCGTGATTTGTAGTCGCCACACACACGTGCTGTGTACCGTTGCAAACGTAAAAGGTAAATGCCCTCGAAGCTCTGGACTTGTCCAGCTGCATTCCCTTTAAGCACTTTGGGCTCCTCGCAGACTCGTGCTCGTTGCATACTTTTGCTTAATTGAGAGGGAGATAAAGCAGGGAAAGTTTAAGGGCGACCATACCAAAATGGAATGCAAGGATAATTACACTCCCCTAGATGCAGCATCCCTGCTGCATCCTTCTACAACTTCATCCACCTCGTATGAAATCGTCGGCAAAGGTGTTGACTGGAAATTAAAATGAATTGAGAATTCCGTGTGCATTCCAAAACGAGAGTGTCGCCAAAAGGCTGCAGACGGAGGAACAGGATCTGTGAGACGACCACATGGTACCACATGGTCTACTTCCGTTTCCTATTCTTTTCATCTATCTCTCATCTCACGTGCCAACTTTTTGGGATTTTGACCTTCCTTTCATCGTTCATGGCTTGGGCTTCCTGGCGAACTTTGGCACTGGCCACTGGTCCAAATCAAGTCGGAAAGCTGCTCCGCTAACTGCTTTTGGTAATAAGCTTAATTATTGTTAAATTGCTTTACGTGACGTCAGCGAAGGGAGCGAAAGTTCGCCCCAAACTGTTTACACTATCCGGAACTTTCCTCCAACCACTTTATCACTGTAGATGCGAGGAGCAAAAAAGTTACTCAGGCGACACTTTCCCGGAGGCAATTAACGAGCCAGCAGCTGTAATAAGCAATTATTTGGGGACCTATTTCCACAGAAATTAGGGGAAAAAACATTTTAAAGGGTTAACTAACGAAAGTTAACATGTCGAGTAAGTTTGTAAATAAAGGCAAGCTTGCAGAAATGCTTACTAAGAGCGAATAGTCAAGGATTGAATGCAATTTATATCAATTTATTATATACTTAAAGCTCAAAAATGCAATCCTTTCAGAGGCATCCAACTCTTAGATAACAAGTAAAATCTCACCTTTGTAACGATGATAAAACTGCCCAAAACCAAAGGTAATAGGTAGTAGTCGGCTAACGCCTGTGTAGTCTTTCTACATATATGGAATATCTTTCAAAATTTAATGGGAGCACAAAGCACAGTCCCTGCATAGAATGGCATAGTTGATACTGAAATATCTCTGACAATGTAATGAAAAATTGTAGGTCCTTCTGACATTAAGAGAGGGTGCGACTGTTTAAAATTTTCCTGTAAGTTCCTGTCCTGTCCCAACTACTCGCATAAATGCCAGAACAGCCATTTTTTCTGACAATTTTTTTGTTGTTTTTTTTGTAATTGACAATGCATAAATATTTTGCTTAACGCCTGTCCGAATTCTTTTGGAGCCCACTGCTGTGCGAGAAATTAAACAATTTAATTATATTCATATGGAAAAGTTATGAGGCTTTCGCTGCATGTTTCGCCTGCTGTCCCTGGCAAAGGTAAACACAGACAACGGCTATGGCTCCAAAGTACCGAGCGACAATTGCAATTAATTGCATATTTTAAGCGATCCCTGATTAAAACCACAGACATTGCAAACAACAACAGCAGCAGCAGCACAACAGCAACATGAAACGTTATGCTTAATGTCCATAATAATGATATCAAAAAATAGGAAGGAAAGACTTGGACACTTGATAGCCGAATAATCTGATATACTTGCAGAGCGTTTTCGGTTGTAGAATATGAAAGGAAAATGGTTGCCAAATGGAATGGAGTGCCATTATTATGGCAGACATATGATACTCGAATGGTGATGTGATCTTAATGTTTTCGAGCTATGCAGAACTCCCTGTTTCAGATTTTTCATATAAATCAATCCAGCAAATATAACTTCGAAAATGGACATTAGCACATACATCTATGTCTGAGTGGTCAGATTCACACTCTAGAAGCGTATAAAACGCAAAGAATTCCTGACCAAGCTTCGGTCCAGACGTGGCCCCAAAGAAGGGAGTATCAAAGGGAAACAAATTAATTGCTCTTTATGATAAAAATTAACAATTATTATCATCATTAAAACTCGCTTTTTTTCCGTTATTGCGACAGAAATAATTACGCACAATGCACAAGTCAAGGGGTTTCACTCACCTGAGATCATTTATTTAATGGTTATATTTATGACGGCAATAAAAAGCAGGAATCGAAATAATAAAACAATGCGTAACTGGAGCAGAGAATATAAAGTTATCTTTAATCGAAACATAAGGCATCCTTTCGAGTTAAAGGTTAAACATTTTTGGGATTTTAAAAAGACACATTGAACATTCATTGATCCTGATAGTTTTTACAAGAGAGAATTTTAAGCTTTTACTTAAGAAATTTTAAATAATATATGGTATGTTTTGTGACCCTCCGCCGCTTTCGAGCTTTCAACACATGTGTATGCTCTGTGGATCAACTTTGCCGCCTGCTGCTGTTTGAAGTTTTGATTCATTTTATGCACGTATGAGGAGAATCTCTGCTGTGATTTGCTCGGTACCCGAGTCCTGCAAAATGCGTGGAACAAACATAGGGATGGCTGCTAGAGTTTGTTGTCCGTGTTTCTTCCAATCCCGCCCACTCTTTCACTCTGTTTCTCCTGTTTAGCCATGCAACATGCAACAAACTACATGGACAAGCTGCATAGACTCGCAACGATGTGGGGCGGGGGCAAGGTGTGAGGTGTGGGATGGCGTTTGTGTCCTGAAAGTCGCTTTTTGCTGCCTGCTCCATCACGCATGCTAAACAAGCAGACGACAGCAGGAGACGAGCAAAGAAAATACTATTTGAATTTTGATAGAATGCAGCTGACTTTTTGCGGTGCACTGAAGCGTTCTCCCTTAGCCATGGACATGCCTTCTGGTCTCTCTATCTCTCTCTCCTTCTCTCTATCTCTCTCTTTATCTCCCTCTCTACTTCTTGCATTTTTTGTTGTTTCTCTACATGACGTTCATTGATATTTTGTGCAAGCGTAGCGTAAATTCAATTTAATTTTGTGTAAATTGGCTGCAAATGCAATTTACAAGCCAAGGAAAAGGCCAAACTCTTAACTGCATCTGAGAAGCATGCGTGAGCTGGTGCTTTTACCCTTCAGTTTTGTTTGTGTAGGAGCTATTCAGGACATGGGTGGAGATGGAATGAAGATTTGTTTTCCTGATAATTTTTAGCATGTTTAATGGCGACTTTCAGAGTATGATCTTGGTTAGAATTTCTTCTCTTCTTAATTAAAGGTCTAATATGCTTTCACTGTCCTATTTAGTTATGCCAAAAGTTTCAAGTACGAATTTGCAACTGATGTCAACTTTTATTCCTTCCACGGCAGTCGATCACAGGGGGTTATACGCAGTCTAATATTTTGTTGGCTCTTACTACGTGCTGTTGTCAACTACAGGGAAGAGAAACTGGCCCCCTACGTGGAACTGCTCCACTGAACCAGCCAAAACTTTGCCAAATGCGTGTGGTGAAAAAAGACCTAGAAGACCTGGCATCGTTTTCAGGTTTTTAGAGCCATAAAGCTGCAGCGAGTATTTACAATGCTGCACTGAAAATAATGTTGCATACTGCGTGGCACTCCTAGTGATTTATGCCAGTCACTCGGCAACACCCGCCCACACCTTCTCGAGCCGGCACCACTGAGCTCTAACTTTTAAATGCCAACACGATGGGAAGGTCTGAGTGGCATAGTTGTTAGTCTACAATGTTGCAGGTGCAAGTCCGCCCTACATCATCCCTTTACACGTGACGGCGGACATGGTTGTGTGGCGTAGAAAGAAGGGCCTAAGAAAACACAAATATGTGTATAAAAAGTTGATTAAATATTCAAGCACGCAGCCAGTTTTGTCAGAATGTTGCAAAAATTTATTAAAATGCAACAAAAGCCTATAATTATTTAGTGACCAGGACTCGAAACAATGTTAAAGGGATAAGGAGAAAATAATTATAGGCATAAGAAAAGTTATATGCGAAAATTACATTAAGGAATCAATTCGCTAGCTGCAAAGAATTTCAACTGCAAACAGATACAGAACTCTCTATAAAGAACCCGTAGAGTGCCATATTGTGGTTACAAGTGTAGGGAAAAACTTGGATAATAAGTGAATTCAACAGTTGGAGGCAGTGACCAAGTAGATGCCGTCGGGTAAAAAGATAAATGTACAGACTGAGGGAGAGAAGGCCATCATCATCGTCGTTGTCGTCATTGTCGTCGTTCTAAATTATGCAAAGTTCAATCAACTCACGCTGATTGGAGAGCCACAATGTGGTGGGTGTCAAGTGGGTGAGTGGAGCAGGATAGGCAATGAATCAAAATCTTCTATATGGCTGTAAGTATGTATTCGTAGAGAGACTGAAAGATAGAGAGAGCGGTTGAGGAGTGGAATGAGGGATCCATTATAAGTGTTTGCTTCAGGACTTGGTACGCTTTCCAGGCTTCCATCGCACCTCGTTTTAAGCGGATTTTACCACTAAGAGAGGGAATATCTTTAGCATTTTTTAAGGTGGTAGAAAATCTTTGGAAAAATTACTTAGATCTATAATTACAACGAGTCACCTTTCAAAGTAATAGAAAAATATCTTTAAGTATCTCGAATTTTGGTATTTTTATTGTATCGCGTTGGCTTAAAGTGGCTCCCAAAATCACCAGTTCATTCGGTTTCAAACCCATTGGGCCCTACCCTTGCATAAAATGCTCACAAAAACAGAGGAAAATCTTTTCGTTTTGTTTCTTACTTTCTGGTGGCCTTTATCTGGGGCTGTGAGTGTGTTTGTTCCGTGTGCATCCTCATCAATATCATATTTATGCTCGGCTGCCAGCAAACAATCGAAAACAATACAAAATACTTAGTAATTCCTTTGCTCCTTTTCCCAGTCTGTCTATACGCGCGGCGTTCCCTGCCAGTCTCTCAATCTATCTGCTTCCTCCTCCCCATTTTGGTTGTTTTATGTATGATTCCTACCCAGACATGGGACCCTGTTTGAGTGTGTGTCTGTGCCATGAATTGGCCTTGCGCCAGAAACTCCTCCGCCCCCTCCTCTACTTTCTTTGTATATTGTTTTGCTATCGCTTTTTCAGTTCTTCGGTTCTTCGGGTTTTTGTTTTCGTCGGGGAAGTGGATATCCACCAAGTGGAGGCCACAGGGCTACAGGGCCAGGAATAGTTTTTGGGTTAGGCCGTTATGCATATTTGCCATTCAGAAGGGGCTCCCTGCCCCAAACGAATATACATACATATGCCGAAAATGTGCGTCATGTGCTGTCAATTGTTGATGATGTGGGAATTAGGTGCACGAACCAGGAGCTTTCAAGGAGGAGGATGGTGGTCGAGCACATAGAAAGTCTTTAAGGCCATAGGACTACATTGTGTGATTGAAATATAAATAAACCTTTAATATTTACGATTTTTTGTTTATGGTTTATTCAATCACTAAACTAGATTTTTCTCTGTTTCAGGTAAGCTTATAAAGAAAGCAATTTGCACAACCAACAAATTAACAGAGTGAGTACAGTCTACGGGGCTATTCCGTGATCTTTCCCTGACACACACCAAAAATAAATTCACAGCCTGCTGCATAAATACAATTGCAGTTGCCTCCGCAAATCCTAGGACCTGAAGCTCCATTTAATATTAAGCCCAAGCCGCCAATGTGAGAGTCTGTGTGGGACATTTATTTTGTGTGAAGAGCCAGAGAAGTCGCAATAAATCAATCAATATCCTACGTAAATACATGTTTCGTCTGCCATATGGTCTAGGCTCGGGTGTGCCTTTCCGTCTGCCACTGTCACTGCGGCGACATCACCTTAAAGCCCCCCGAATTGCCACATTCCACAGCCTCTTGTTGAGTTTAATTTGGCTACCTGTTTTTGGGGGCTTGGCTTACGGCCGAAGATCTTTTTCCGTATTTTTCACGTCCCAGTTTCCGACTTTGTTCCCGCTCTCAGAATAAATATATTGGCTGTCGAGCTAACCGGCAAGTGCTTTGCGACAATTCAGATAAAATGCGTTTGCAGAGTTAGTTACGACAACGAACACCATTGGCGTGGGTAATAGATGGCTCCAATATTGCTGTGGAATAATTTATTATTACTAGAGGGACAAGGAGTCTGGAATGGGGCTCTGCACTCATTACTGTAACCCTTCCCATCCCGCCATTGGACATGTTTGCAAAATGATCTGCTTAGGACTACAAACACATAATTGATTCAAATTGTATACGGACACGAAGTAGAAAACAACACAATGGTCGATTCCCAGGACTCGCCAGCGGTCAGATCTGCTGATATGCTGGCAGAAAATACAGCCGTTATGGGCCATTCCCCCTCTTCCGACCAGCTGTGGATTAGCCAAATGCATTCAGACCACATGGCGTAAAATGTACCCAATGTACGTACAGGGAAAGGCAATAATTATTCCAGTTAAGTGGTAAGGGAAACACTATTATTGATTGAATGCCAAATCACTTAATCCAGTTCGAAGCTTTTGGCAACAGCTTGGCAGTAAATGGCAAATTGTCGAAATGGTAGCCATGCTTTACGCCTCCAGCCTTTTCCAACGTCTCGTACACGATCAAGGCGATGCCTAAGAAGGCGTGCTAAATAGCAAAAAGCCAGAATATGCCTCCATCAATGGTTTAGTCAGCATCTGCCTCGCTTTGCATGCCATAGAAATTGTAAGTTCCTCCCGGCCGGGTTTCAGGCCAAATCAAATACAATCCCAAGCCAGAGCCAGAAACAGAGCTGACGCCCAGGCAAAGCACCAACCAAACCGAACAATCTGAAAAGTGGGAGCAGGGCACCTTCCAATTAGAATTCCAACAATTGTTGCTGAGTTAACATAAAATGCAGCCACTCTCCTTTTCCCTAGCCTATTCTGGATATGACTGTGGCTCCATTCCTGACGCTTTGGTTGTTTGTCAATGTATTCTGGCCAGAACTGTTTGGGCATTAGCAGGGCTCCTACGAAGATTGGAGTGTGTTTTCATTATGAGTTTATTAGTGATTCGGATTAAGTGATTAAAAAAGACCACTGTGCAACATGCTCGCTTTGTACATATAGAATTACATTAAAATTTAGCGTTCTGGTTTAAGGCAAACACCAGTTTGATCGGACAGACAAGATAGAAAAACACAGCAAATTGAACATATATAATATGTACATATTTATTGCACTGCAAGCTCTCCTTACCATGATCATATTGGCATAACGACCAAAGTAGTGGCCGATGATCCCTTAAACATCCAAACACTCTACATACTTTCATACTATGACGAGGCATGACACCCCACAACACGAAAAAAATACAAAATATTCAATAATTCAAATAGTTCAATTCAAAACAAAACATGCTCCTAATCAAACACAAGGGGATCCCACCAATAAAATATAAAGTTTAAATAAAATATAAAAAGAAAAATGCTAAAATATCAACTTTAACTGAAAACTTTAAATAAAAAAAAAAATATTTGAGTACACTTTTACTCTCTTTCGTCCTCCCTTCTCTTCTTCCTTTTTCTTCTATCTCCAAAATCGAGAGCATCTTCAAAGAACAAAAACTGAGGCGAAGAGAAGCCCATAGGCCTGAGCAGTTTTTGTTCTTTCACTCTCGATTTTACTCTTCTCTCTCTTCTATGCTCGGATATTTTCGGCTCTAAACGCTAAAATGGGTAAACAACGGGTAAAGTGCCAAATTGTTGGCATTAATCCTAAAAATAAAGCTATACTTCTAGACTTCTTGTTAGACTGAAGTAGAAATGCGAAAAATAATTTATCTTTTATACCACGCCTTCCTGCCGCAATATCACTTATCCTTTGAAACATTTTTAAACTTAAAAAAAATATATTGGATTGATTGATTGAATGATGTCATTTGATATGAATCGCTCCAAAATGCGACAGTTAGACAGTTTCCGTCAACACTTTCTACAGTACAAAACTTTGTTGCGACTGCTTTGCGATTGTTGTTGCCTCAAACCTCCAGTGATGCGTAAGTGAACTTACAGGCATCCGCAAAATTTACTATTTTCGAAAAGGGGCAAAAACGGAAAAAAAGCATTAACACCAGCATTAATTGGTTAATAATATGTAACTTGAACCTTGGTGAAGTGGTGGGCCAAACAAAAGTAATGCTCCACTGAACAAACGTACATTTCTTAGTATAAAGCTAAAAATACACCCCAACAAAACATTGCATATTTCAATAAAAACACATATGTAACAGTCGAAAACGATTTATTAACAATTAATCTACATATAACCATTACATTACATTACATTATTATTTAATATTTCGTATAGAGCTTACATTCAACCTGCATGTTTTTAATGTTTCCCGCCCTTTCTTACAAGTCAAAGCACCTCTGAATCAGCAAACTTTGATAATGTGCACAAAAATAAGAGTACTCCGTAAAAATCTTCTAAAACTTTTTTTAATCTATATTGATATTCAGGAATCAGAAAATTAAAGTCGCATTCAAATATTTAACAACAAATATATTACATTAGGGCAAACATTTGGGCTTTTACCCATAGTGCAAAAATACCAGAACATATTAGAAGGGAGAGGGAGTCCGAGGGAATAAAAAGGGAAAGGTGAATAAAACTAATGCTCTTCCAATTTCAGTCGCTTTTTCTTCGGCACTTCCGTAGAACAGACAGCTGTTTTCGTTGCTGAATTAAGATAATTTAATGTATTAATATCCAGCTGCGATGATGTCTCTATTTATGTGTGGGGTTATCCCGCTTGCCTAAAAGTGTTTACTTGGTAAATTTATTTCCACTTTCATAAATTTCACTCTGAAGCACTTCACGTATGCTTAATATTTTGTTTACGTTGTCTAATGGGCAGATAACTTTTAACTTTTCTTTCGTTTCCTGCACTGCTTTCCTCATATGTAGCACTCTATCGTAATCTCTCAGATTTTCTCCCCATTTTCTGGCCTGTAACCTCACCGCATATAAAACAAACTTTGCGGTTACTTAATGAAGCTAAAAAATTGCTTTGGTTTTTCCATTTTATTTGCACTTGCTTTCGCTCTGTTCCTTTTGTTGCATTTTCCCCGTATTTTCTTGTACTTGTCTATTTTTTCCCTCGGTTTCGCCTTATTTTTTTTGCAGATTTTAAACGCTGGTTTGGCTTGGGCCAAGAGTGAGAGAAGTATGAGGAGATCTCCAGCAGTCAACGATTTAGCCTCTTGCCGCTATTCATGTTGAGTGACTGTCTGGCTGTTACTGCGCTAGGAAGGGGCCAGGGACTGCCATTAAGGAGTCTCCCTCCCATAAACTCAGCAGGGGGAAACTAAACGCAAGTCTTGCTACCCAGGAGCCACTTTCGCAGTCTCACGCTGGAAGTTTCGACTTCATCATATCCAATTTTCATTTAAATTTTTTGCAACATTTCATTTTTAACTGCTGAACTTTGCATAATATTTCTTGGCGGTAACTTTTTCTGCTTATTAAGTGTCTGTTTTGGCTGGAGTCCTCAACATACTCTCATCCCCTCCAACTGCTGATGACACCCATGCGAGATTTTGTTAATTTTCAAATGGAAAGAATTCTCCAGAAATTTAAGGTAACTGATATGAAAACTTTGCTAAAATCATTTAAAGCAGTCCCTGGATTGGGTCCAATTCCCTAATTCTCTATTCTTTTAAGTTCGGTTCGCTCGGAACCCAATAAATAATGACTGCTGATTTGTAAATGTCGACGGCCAGTCGACGCCTCTGAGCTGGACGCTCGACCCTCGTCCTGACAGTGGCACTGGAGCTGTCCGCCATGTTTGCCACTTCATTCATCTGTCTTAAGTGCTTACCACGCTGACGTTGTCGTGGTTGTCCCGTTGTACTCGTGGCGGCGGCCTGGCGCCATGCAAAGAGCATGTGTACTGTGTGTATGCTTTGCTAATTGGCCACCGACCCAGACCCGACCTCGGGGTACAGGGAGCTCCACTTGCCCATGCCAGCCCTATCTGGTGATTGATTTGTATGGCTTAAGCTATATGTGCGTGAAACGCAACGATAAACGGTGTAAAATTAATTAGTCAGCTGTGGGACGTGGATATATAGCCAAACAACCTCCTCGATTCCTCCGACTGTCTGTCTGGCACTGGCTCTGGCCCTGAGCTTATAAATAAATAAATGACTCAAGCTTTTGCAACCTCCTGTTGCCAATTTTTAAAGCGTTCCAAAGGTGGCCTCTTTCAACTCTTTCAATTGCTACGGCATAAAGTTGGGCCTGGTTCACTTTTGGTTGGTACAATTATTGACTTCAACCGTAAAAAGGACTCAAGAGAGCGAGAGAGCGATATTTACGATAAAAATATTATTTTTGGCACCACACTCAACAAAAATTGTCGTCGCTCTGCTGGTCAACAGCCACAAGTTCAGAGATAATTTTCCGACCAGTCGCCGTCTTTCAACTGCAAAACTGCACTAACAATTTCCTCCAAGACTCCTCCACACACAATGGCTTTTTATTGAGTGCCGAACAAAGTTTTCCTCTATCTTCTTTTTGCTATCCGTTGAAAGTGTTGCGGGGAAAGTCTAGTTCCATTGTGGTGGAAGAATAAATTTTTAACACAAATTTAAAACCAATGCCAAATTTTTGGAACCGTAACAATTTATTGTGGACCTTCACTTAAATACTATAGTAAAAGAACTAGCAAATCTCGAATCTATTTCTTGATGGTCTTCCACGCACTCACTTGCATTTGGAGTGCCAGAAGACGTTGCTTCAGGTCGTCTGACACATTCTGGCCAGGATTCGACCAGCCCTGGGGCTCCGGCTGCCGCGGGATGTGGGACATCCTCAGGGGACTCGCGCTTCTTCCATTTGAGGGACGCTCGATTATTGGGACGTGAGGGACCCTGGGCGGCAGAGACTTCTTTCTGCGAGTTGTTGGATATTTCAGCATAATTTTGCTAGGTTTTTCAAAACTAAATGTAAATCGACTTAAACAAAAATTTTATCGATGAAACACGAATATGTTATTTTAATTCAATGTTTTTCTACTACAATCGGGAGTCTGTTATATTTTGGGAAGCGCTGTACAGAGCCAGCTTTGATGCCTGTGTACTTTGTTAGTAATTTCATTAGCCACACATAATTCCCGGTCTCAGTCTGAGAGTCATTTGCCCAATGCAGGCACAAATGGAATTTTCAATTATCTGTCTATGGTTAGCTCATGATTACTCGAAAGCCAGAGAGCCGCTACTCATATGGTAGCCAGCTCCATGGGCAAACCGTCACAATCGCTCTTACTGGCTAGTGTGCTCTCGTGTCACTGTCAGCATCCTCCTTGTTAGCCTCCTCAACCCGTTTACTGCTCAACTGTAGGCATAAAAAGGAAAACTCCAGTGCTTCCCCTCGAGCCGAAGAGCTACTGCTTTTGCTGTTGAACTTTGTCCCTCCGGTGGGGTAAACTTAAGTTATCTTTATGCCTCAAAAGGCCTACAACAGACGACTGTCTGTGTTGGGTTGGCGTGTGACTCGGTCTGGCTGTTGAACAAGTGCTGAGGATGAACTGCGCTGCACTGAAAGAAATTGTGCGGCGCATGTCCATATTCATCCAAATAGGGCCTCAAATCCCTGCGAGACTTGAGAGATTTCTGCGAGTGAGGGTCGGAGTTGTGTGGCAGTCTGTTGGGTCCGGACCCGCTTTAATATTTCAATTGAAATGCACAGCAGCACAATTAAAAATCAAGTCAAGTGATGCGTCCTATGCCAAGTGTTTGTTGTTTAAAAATGAAGCGCCATAAATGGCAAAGTTGTGGCAGCATCTCGTTCTCTGGTTGAGGAGGCCTCGAGGCCTCGTGGCGGTAACATCGTCAGGCTGAGCATCCACTCTGCCACCATCAGGGTACTGTTCACTGGTCCGGCTGCTGGCTGTATTTCTTTGTTGGTTTATGTGTCCTTTGCTGTGGACTTTTCCTCTTTTATGAAGAGTGCTTAGCCTGGCAATATTTTGCTTTCTTTTTCACTCCCTGTCTGTGTTTATTTTTTGTTTGCTGTGACGACCCCTTCCTTAATTTCTTGTGTGCTTTGACAAAAGAGCAATAGGAAGAAATTTTCACAAAAGATAAGATTAAAATTCAAATGATTTATTAAGTCCGAGCCTAATAAAAAGGCATCCAAGAAATCTGCAAGGGAATGACACCAATTGGGCGATTAAATAATTACTTTTAATTCGAGTATTTTCTTGAATATTTACTGGGCCATTAATGGCTCTTCCTAAAACCAAATAAAGGATAGAGCTCTCAAAAGTCTTGACAGCTGGAGCATTAAATGAAAATGAATGAATCCGAGTCCAGTCCAACTGCTAGGCTACCCCGAGAGCGAGAAGTGGAATAGAATCGAATTTTGCTGCCAGATGCAAAATTTGTGCAGCTGCAAAATCTTTTATACAGTTCCGATTCCCATTCGCATTCTCATTCCCCCTGGTATCTGGCGAATCAGTGAAGCGTGTTTTTGGCATTTAACAAGCCAAGCTGCCCAGCAATGGTTTCGACATGGCTCTCTCTCTCTCTCTCTCTCTACGAAGTCCAGTCAAAAATGCCTTTAATTAAAAAAATGTTTGCAGCCAAACTTTGCATAATTTCATCTCAATAGTTTTTCAGCCAACTGTTTTTGACGCACACACACACACACACACATGCACGTACACAGAAACGGACAGGCAGGCACTTAGGCAGCTGTTGGAGAGCCAGAGAGTGGGGAAACAGGACTGGTCGGATTGCCGGATTGCCGGATTGCAGGCGTCGACATGTGACAACTCATCAAGCCACGCACGCAAAGGGAAAAGCTTTGGTCACCTGCGTGTCTCTATCCCTGTATCTCTGAGAGTGTGTCCCCATGTCCCATGTCCATAGTCACTGTGTGTACCTATGTGTGGTGCGAATTAGTGTCCCAATGTTGGAGAGTGAGAAAAAGAGTGTCCTGCCAGGCTATTGTGATATTTTTGCAGTCGTCCGGTAGCCAACAGACAACCTGTTTCACTGCAAGTGCTAATGGCTTTGGCAAATCAAAAGCGAGATGTGTCAATGGGCTCCGCAATTGAGTGGCAGGATAAACTCGCATCAGCATCAGCACCACTCCACTCCACTCTACCATCCTCCTCTACTCTTATTGCTAGCTGGTTTATAAATTTGCTGAAAATATCATGAGAAATGCGGCATATGCGCAAAGGGGAAAAAAAATCGGAAAGCTTAGTCTAATAAGGTTGGTTTGTCCTACACAATGACAATATCCTGTAAAAATATAGATTTCCATGGTGCCTCAATTGCACACCATATCCTCTGCTGCAGCTTAAAACTATTGAGAGGTACCAAAATGAATACAATTTAACAATTGCTGCAGTCTGGCACAATGGATGAGGGAGAGGAGTTGAGCAGGGCAAAGGAATGCATATTTTTGATGCTGAAAAATATTTGCAAATAAATTGCCAAAGCCAAGAGCAGGCAGCCGTTTCAGAAGAGACCCCAAATATGGCCAGCAAAACGCAAATGCATTTGCAGTTGTCCTAAAACCCTTCCCCACACCCTACACCTCCATCCATCCCAACATCCATCTGACCAACCCCCTGCCGTCGGCTGGCAGCTACGTAAATCTATTTCAGTTGAGGGATTTGTGCATGAAACATGCCGGACAGTTTAGAATTTCAGAGCTGATGCTGCTGCTACCGCTCCTCCTCCTTCTCCTCTGCCCCTTATGTAGGGCTGCTGCTGCTGTGTTGTGAGCGTCACACAGTCCTAGTGCGTATGAGGAATCATTGTTCCTATTTGTGGGAGTATTTCCATTGTTTTTATCATCTATTTTATAACCCTCTCTTTTTGATTAAAAATCTGCACTCCAAATTTATTTCATTTAATTTCTCGCTGCACTTGCTTGTCCAGAGCATGCAAAAGTATTTGAATTTTAATTTGCTTTGGCCATACGCGCATGCAGGATCTCTCCCTAGTACTGCTGAGAGGAAAGGAAACTAAACTTCCACCCACAGATTTATTTCGACGCTCGTACATCAAATTGAATTGGTTTTCGTTGTCCATTTGGTTAGTTGTTGGCTGTTGGGGATTTTTTGTAAGTGAATGGTTTTTATTTAGTTATGCGGCGATAGCCAGACTCCAAATCCAATAGGGAACTCACCAAAAGTGGTCTAGAAAGTGGTCCCAAAGAATAAAACACAAACAGAGCGGGTCCACGTTTGTTTGTTCTCTTATTGAATGAATGGTTGGCAGGGCACGAGAAGCGTTTTAAACGTATACATGAAGGGCTTATGCCAACTCTTAAGAATTTCTACTCAAAGCTGCTTTCTTGCCAATGATTTTGTTCTGAAAGTAATAAATGAAATATTTTTGGGACTTGTATTGTCTCGGCGATCGACTAAACACTAATTAATAATTATTAAGGGGTCAGTGGAACAGCTAGATTAAAGGAGTCTCCATTTTAAAATTCCACTGGTTTATTAAAGCAGGAAAATGCAAATGCCCAGACAAAGTACAACGAGCTGCCACATCCAATTGAGCATTTTGTTTGGCCCATTCTTTCCGTGTGAAGGGCACGGGCCAAGCCAACGGCCTTACCCGTTTTGCATCCCGTCGCCTCGCTGATTTGCATGCGAGGCTAAAAGGCGGCCGCTTGACAGGAGCGGAACAACGAGACCTCAAAGTCAGTCCTAGAGGGGAGTTCCCAATCCCGACCTGCCACTCCTTGTCGCCGTCGTCGTCGTCGTCGTCGTCGTGCTATGTGTGACATTTGTTTGTTCAGACGGCACTCCTGGCGACAAATATAAATGTTAGTTACGCTACCAGAGTTCTGCTTGCCAAATTGCCCGTCAAGTTTCCCAGTTGTGGCTGAGACAGGGACTTGGCCTGGTAGTATAGCTGAACGAAGGGTTAACTGGGACTGAGACTGGCAGGGGGGCTATAAATATCTGAGTCCGCCGAGTCACATACAATTTGTCTGCGCCACCCACTCTCCGGCAAAACGGGTGCCATTATCCTGCTTGATCAGTCAGATGTACGACCAGAGTGTATTCCCTTAAAGTTGCAGTACTGCCAGTCATCCTTTGGTGGGAGGGACGGGACCCATCAGCTGAGAACTGCCCACTGACGTCATGGTGTAGTCCCTCTCATTTCAGGGCTATAATCGAATTTTCAACCAGTTAGCCTGGCCATCCTTCGCACCCGGCCAAGTCGTCTTGTCCCTTGTGACTAAAATGGCAAATAGTTGGCCATTTTTCTTTTGTTTTTTGGCTCATTTACACGCACAAGAGCACAATCCCATAGACTAGAAGATAGACGAGGGCGAAAATTGCGTGTCTGGCCATAAAATTGCCTCGTCCTGGCCGAAAACCTCAGTCTCAACCCTCAGTATCCGTAAAAGCAGATACGCCTCAAGGCCAGACCTATGTCCATTTCGTGTCCTGTTTGTTTTGTGGCCGTCCTCCGGGCATTGACACTGATTTCTTAACATTTGTTTCATGCATCGGTTTAGATATTCTCCCCATTCGTGGCTTGCCCTTTTTGTGCTTTAGTGAATCGAATTTATTTTAAGTAAGCTTGTTAAAATATGTTAAAACGAGGAGGCCGAGGTGGGCGAATCTAACCACGTGACCCAAATTTCAGCACAGAGAAAGCCCCACACTGCATAGGAGCAGCCCGTTCTCCTTTTCGAACTGTATAGTATTTTTTGTGTAGATTTTTCCTTCCTTTGTGGCTGCCCCAATCGCATACAATTTGCTCATTTCAACCGCACCAACGGAGTGTGCCACAGAGGGGAGTGGAAAGGCCCTGGCGCTGGCGCCCATTGGGGCACTCACATAAATAGTAATTTGTGTAGTGCGTTTTTGTGGGCGCAGGTAGGCGTGTGCTTCACCGTTTTAGCTAAATTGCCGCCGTCCGGGGCAGCTCTCTCTAACACACCCACCCACCCACACACACACACACAAGCACATAGGAAAATGGGAGAAAAGCCGCTTAAGTTGCAGCCGAAACTGTTGGAGTGGAGTAGTGATAGGGAGGAGTTGGTGGCATGGGAAGCACGATGACGAACGCTGATGACGAGGCCAACAACGACGTCGACGACGATTGCAAAATGTACTCTTTCAAAATCGAAAATGTAATGAAAACCGCAGGAAGTCTACGAGCATCTGGTCAGATCCCGACCAGCTCGATGGGTTCAGCCCCGGCTTCGGCCTAGTCACGTTCAATGGGACTGTTAAGCAGTGGAACAAACTAAGGCGAAAGTCTATATAATTAATAGAGTCTATTCATAGATTAAGAGGAAATATTTGATTGATTTCGATTCCATTTTTTCAGATTTTATAGTTTTATGGTAAAATGTATTCCACATGATTATTTTTGCACCCACTGTACAGCGGCGCTGCCACAGCCAGGACAGGCAGAGTTTTGAAAGGTGGCCCAAAATCACCCACAACCACACTCCCAACCTTAGCCACTAGAAAATCCTTCTCCACAGCTGGCGCAAAATAAAACGTAGGCCACAATTGATCCAACTCGAGAGCCGAAAATTTGCCAAAATTAATGCCGGCCTGCAAATTGATAGTAAAATATATTTTTGTTCCCCTTTTTTTCCGGCCCTTCCGGCCGGGTGGCTTACATCTTTCCACTCTCTTTTTTTGTGCATACTTTTAGCCGTAATAAAGTTGGCCGCTCAAACCACAAATAGAATTTTTGGCGCTTGTGGTTACCCCACGTGAGTATTAGTAACTCAGAGTGTGTGTGTGTGTGTGTGCATTTGAGTGTATCAATGTGTGTGTGCGTGTGTAAATTGCACTCTATCCGTGGCGTCATTACATATTCAAAGAGGCAGCTCACGTAGAGAATTTTTATGAAATTTTACTCGCTTCTAATGTAATCGTTATGCCTCTGGCCCCAGCTCGAGTATCCCCCCGTTCTTCCCGTCATCTTCGTGCTTGCTGGTCCTGGACCGCATCCTGGGGCTTGTCATTTAAGAACGCATAAAATAAATGGCCTGTGTTTAAGCGTTCCCGCCACAGAGATACTTACCAGACATAGCCTCCTCCTAGCGTTGCTCCGCTGCCACAACTCGTGTCCACAACTGGATGTGGCCAGGGGGCAGGTGGAATCGATAGGGAGGTGATCTAGAAACAAAAACCCTGGTGTGTTGCCACCAGTAGTAAATGTTGTCCCTATAATTGCGTATTTTCTGAGTTTCCAAACGCGTATGGTGCAGTCAAAAACAATTGAAATACATTAAATATGTGGCAGAATATTCAATACGTTTGGCTATTAAAATATGCCCGCTTATTTTTTTTTTTCAAACTTGATAGGTTCTCATTTTGAATTAACATCCTTTTTTAATATCGATATCTACTTCTATCGAATGACTTCCATCACAATAATGTACCAAAAAGCCGCTAGGTGGCGTGGCCCTTCATTTAGGGAAAAAAAGGAACACAGGTGGCGTTCTTTTAACTTATAGCGGCCTCTTGCGGAGAGAAAACAAACATCGCAGTGAAAATCATTACATTTCCATTACATTTATATTTTACATTCACTAGACATTCTACATTCGAACTGTGTCCTTTTTTCGAAACTAAAACAAAACTAAAAAAAAAAACAGTCAGTCTTCCATGTTCCTCTCGACATGCTTGAATGTTAATATCGGCAACTACATGTCAAATATAAGCAGAATATAGTTTCGACTCTGTTAATTTAGCAGAAAAGCTTTCCGAATCTGTTAAGGCAACAGGTGGCTGGATGTTCGTTCCAATCAGCTTTTGCTGCTTCGTTAATAAAGAAAACATGTATATATGTCCTATAGGCACTTGCTACCATGTCAAGATTAAATCGTCTATAACTAATACCTTAAGATCTGTACATCAAGATATGTATGTAGGTATGTACGTATGTATATGTATTTACTAGGTATAAATAAGAAGTAGGAATAATTTAGTTGGAACATTCTTCATAGGAGGAAAATACTCTTTAATGGTCTAAGGAACCACCTTCAAGGGTCACAACGAAAACGAATTACTTCCTTGCCTCACCCATGCTCGCCTTCAAGCACACATAAGCAATAAATTTAATCAAGCGTATACAAGTTGACACCCTTTGAGCCAAGCAACTGATTTCACAGAATCCGCAATTTCCCTTCTAAGCACACGTGCCGTCCGTCCGTCCTTCTCGCTCCTCGTTCTTCTTCAGTTGTTCAGTTGATCCCAAAAGCAGCCGCTGCGACAGCAACAATAAATAAATATAAAATCCCCACTAATTGAGTGCGATTTTCGAGCATCAATTTCATAAATAGCAAAAAAAGGAAAGATGTCTATATATGTATGTATGTTTATATGAATGTATGTATGCGTGTGTGTTTTTATAAATACGAGCAGATAGCAGTGAAGAGAGGAGTAAGGGCAGGAAACATGAAATAAATATTATAAATAAAAAAAAAATGGACTCGACTTGACTGTGGCACTAAAAAGCTGTTGTTGACAATCATATATACATTTTGTTGCTCTCTCTCTCTTTCTCTCTCTCTCTATGGCACCCAAAAACCAACAACAAGGGCAACGGCACTAAAAAAAAACGCGTATGACACAATCAGATACTCTTTCCTGTCTAATTTTCACTTTCTTTGATTATTTGATTCAATTCGATTATCGAACTTTCCTATATGGCCCAGGTACTACTTGGAATTGGCCTCTAACTTATCTTTGAAACAAACAATCGTAGCTCCTTGTGTGCCTTTAAGGCACTCACCTCGAGCGTATTCAAAAAAAGTAATCATATTTTTGTAATATGATAAAATTTAATTCATCCGGAATGTAAAGCTTTCATAACTTTCATATGCAAGGGTATCTATAGCTTCGGTCTTAAGATGGCCATTCATTTTTGTTTTTCTTTATTTTTCTTTTTGAATTTTTCTCAACTTTTCTACTTCTCCACTCAGCCACATCCCGCAGACCCAACCTTTTACGGCTGCTGGGTGTTTCTCCTATTGGTTTTTCCTGCATTTTTGCAGCTGCTCTGAACAGAACTCAATAACAAATTATAACGTATTATAGCCATGGCAAACTGTTGCGTTGCTTAGCAATCGGCAAAGAGGGCCTTCCCGCAGAACCAGTCCCAGAACCCAGAAACGGCCCTCAGCACAACTTTTTTCTCTCTGCCAACTATGGTGCCAGCAACAAAGTTGCCCGGGGTGATGTCGATGATGATGATGTGGCCCCCAGACCCCAGACCCCAGCCCACAGCTCCAGCCCCAGCTTCCAGCATATTCCCATCCTGTCTCTCTTTTTTCCACCCACTTGTGATATTTTTGCTCTTGAGCCGGAGTTGTTGACGAGGTCGTTTTGTGTTGATTGCCTGCACTCCCGTTCCCAGACTTTGGTTTGAGTTTTGGGCTCTCGAATGGGGAATCACGAGGAATCTGAAAAGGAGAGAGGAAAGGGGCGATAGGAGGATGCTGCCAGGATGGAAATATGAAGTGCTTCATAATTTTTACCTTTTATTTACCTTGTTTTTTTAGTTGTTTAACTCGTGTTTTCCCCTCTTTCCGGCTATGTTCCACCTCCGTTAGTTGTTTTTTATGAATTTTTTTGTGTTGTTTATCTGCTGATAAAGTGAGTTTTTAATTATGTTGCATAGATAGGTTTTTATCCACATAGAAAGCCAGAAAAATTGTTGTAAAAAGTGGAAATTAGTTGTGAGCTTTGCGAATTCTGTGGATTCCCCTGATCAGGTATTGAAAGAAAGAGGAAAATTCCAATGGCCCAACGGGTTTGACTGTAAGCAAAGTGCAGTAAAAATATTTATTATAATGTACGACCAGAAAGCATTCCCTTAACAACCTTTTACTCTTGTCTTTGATTTCCAAAAGTGCGATTTCGGATTATGTAGGAAGGGAAGTGAACGGGCCAAATCCGCAGACCAAACCAGGAAAACGCGCTCAATAAATCTGATGGCCATTGAGGCGTAAAACTATGCTGGCTGGCTATCGATGACTACTACTGTGCACCCAAGACCCTTTCTCCTGATTAAATGATGAGTTTATGAGTACAACTCACACAAAAGAAGATGGAAAGGGAAATGGGGAAATAGGGGAAGTAGGGGAAAATGCCAACTTTAACTATGCATTTCTTTTCGTTTGGCCAAGCCTCACCTGGCTGCATGCAACACTCACATTTTGCAACTGCCTGGCAAACTGCTTCTCCAAAGATGCATCTATGCGTAAAAATCGTAGAAATATGAGAAATATTTGATTTGTTTATGGCACAAGTGGGCAGCACTTTGGATTTTGGTTACGACTACCCATTGGCATTGGGCAACCATAACCCCATACCCCATACCCATTTCGAGTTCGATTTAGATTCAGAGTCAGATTCCGAGCTGGATTCTATTCTTGCTCTCGGAATCAATAAGGCAAAAGGGCTGGCTGTGCGCAATTTGGCGTGTAATTTAGCATGTAACGATGATGGCCATAAAGGAACAGGAGTAGGAGCTCCTGATGCCAGATGCATTAAAAGGGAGAAGGAGTAGCAGCAGCAGAAGCAGAACCATGATGAGGATGAGTGTCCTGCCACTGACGCTGCCCTTTCATTGTTGAACATTTATTAGTTAGACTTGCCATTGGCATTATGCATTTATGCTTCATTGATGCGCAATTTCTCTCCTCAACTTTTTCGCTAGTTGCTCACTCGCTCTCTCCTTCCCTCTCTCTCAATCTTTCGCCACTTCTCTCGCTGTCCCTTTCTCAACTCGAACTTAAATTGTCAATTTGTGGACGTCGTCGAAAGTATTTTCTTATAGTAATTCTCTGCTCGGCTGGCTTTTGCACAACTTTTCTTGCTGAGGCAAAAATTTTAATAAAGTTAACAACTTTATTGAAATCGTAAAAAAAGTTTCTCTTCTCTATATCTACTATATATCCCACTCTCTTATTCCCTCTTTTCCGCCGCTTTATACATATATTTTGATTCATAACTTTTCGTATTGCCTCTTTTTCAACACTTGGCTTGCTGTTTCGACCATTTTGCACATTTGATGAGAAAATTCTTTAGCTAATTATGTCTGCTTCGTTGTGCACACACACACACACACACACACACACACACATACTCAAAGCGGGTGAAAGAGGGGAGTAGAAGCAATGGCAAATGGAGTCGTCCGTCGCCCGTCTCACGGCTTCCGTGTCCCGCTTTGGGTCTCTTCATATTTCCATTGCTTTTTGACTCTCAATAAAATAGCAATTTGTAAAATTTCGAAAATTTTTGCGGCTTGTTTGCAGCTGCGTCTGTCTCTCTCACTCCTTACAAAGATGGCTATAGCCATACATACATATGTGTTTCTCTCTCTTCGTATGGGTGTGTATGGGTGGTTGAATTCGGTGAACTGTGGGGAATTTGACCACTTTTTGTGGCAAACATTAATAACTTCCAAACGAAAAAATATTTTTAAATATTTTAGTTTAAAATCTCAAATTTATATTATTTTTACATTGTATATTATATACAAACGAGAAGGGACGTGTGAGACGCTTCTTACGCGTCACAACTTTTATACCCGGCACTCAGTACTACATCTGCACCCTAGCTGTTATTGTTAAGTTTTACATTTTTTCTTCATCTGTTATCTACATCAACAACACTACTCACGCCAACACGCTCCTTTAGCTCGCCACCCTCCCCTAGAGCCACACACTGCAGAGTCAGGGCAGAGACGCGGCAGAGGCAGAGACGTGTCTGCGCGAAGCAGAGTGTGAATGAGAGAATGTGAAAAAAAAACAAATATAAGCTGCGGGACGGGGTGGGTTTAGCCACTGCACATTAATTTCTTCATTTTGGCTATAATAATGATCCAATCGGATCCCATCTGGTTATCTGATAGATATGGTCATTCCCTACGGAAGGGCGTTTTTAGTTTTCTTGTATCTTCAAAATTGTAGATTTGGGAGGTTTTAGCCCTTTTGCGGGCTCATTTTTGAAATACACTTGTAACAGTGTGAGCATGCAGAAGTCTGGATGCAAAATTTGGTGGCTCTAGCTTTTATGGTCACTGAGATCCAGGCGCTCAACAAGACGGAAGGACGGACGAACAGACAGACATGGCTCAATCGACTCGGCTATTAATGCTGATCAAGAATATATATACTTTATTTTCCTTCTGTGCGTTACATGCAACCGTTATTCCCCACAAATACAATATACCATATTTACTCTTCGAGTACCGGGTATAAAAAGTTATGCCTGCATTTTTGAAATTAGAAAACTAAAAGATAATCGGATTTTTGCATTGACTTCCATGTATATGGCAAGCAGCTTCTTTTCTTTCTCTTCTTCTTTGTCTCAACTTTATTATAATTTTACGATTGTAAATTAATTTAGACAATCTGCACATTTTCGTTCAAATTGTCTCATGTTTCAAGTGCCATTTTTGAAATGAATCGAAAAAAGGTTAATCAAATTTCTTCAAAGGATCTTGAAACACACCTTATCATTCTCAAAATGAGTGATATAGTAAGAAACGCTTAATCTGTCCAACGCAAAAAAACACAATTAAAACCTCTCGGATGAGGCTGTGTAGTAAAACTTTTCCTTAAATTGTTTAATTTTAAAATTTATACTATTTCAAAGTTGCAAGAAATAATTTTCGTATTAACAGACCTTGCTCCCGCTAGCTAACAGCACTGTTAAAAATCGGGCGACTTAACAGTGGTAGGCTCTGTTAAATTTTGGACCACATGACTTTGAATATCAGATACTTTTGAAAAATGGTCTTTGGCCGGAAAATGTGGTCGAGTTCCCCATGGTGCGGTGCCACGCTCGATTCTAGAAACTTTTTAAGCTGTTTCCTGCTCAGTCGTCCAATAGCTGCTGAGATGAGATGACCCCATCGTCGAAGGTTGGGTTTCCTAGGGTTTCCTGCTACTGTGACCCTTGCATATTTGCCACCACGCATAGTATAACCCAGCGAGAAGGAGAACATAATTAAAGGCCAAACGTCAGCGGCTTGGTTGAGATGTGCCACAAAAATTCAAATTCGATCAATCAGGCCGTTGCCCCAATGCCGCGGGAGTGGCATACGAACAGTCAGGCAGGAAGGGAGCTCGTCAAAGCTCGACTAGGATTGGGGGCCTTCCAAGTAACATTTGAGAAAATTGATTTGATTTGATTTTAGATTTGCCACTCGCCCTACATACCACCATACAGGATGCTCGGCTATATATGTATGTATGTATGAACATAAGTAATTCGCATTTTCAATCAAATGCTGAGGTAGTGTGTTGGGCCAGGGGGGATGTTGAAACAAATTGCTGCAAATTTTTGTGCGGCGCCTTCGAGTCTGCTCTCAGCACCAGCATGGAAAATAAATTGATTTAGTTTAGAAATATATTCAGCATTTGTATGTTATCTGTGCTGTGCGTTGGCTTGTCAGAAGAAATTAAAGTAATGATCATTCGAGAGTGTGGCCGGGTCCGTCCTGATGACTCTGTCTGTCTGTCAACACTCTGTATGTGTAATCATTTCTCTTCTTGGAAGCTGGCCTAAACAAATTTAATTAATTTACAACTGAGTTTTTCCCGGCAGCTGCTGCTGCTGCTCCCCTACAGCTTGGATAACTCGATTCAACAAATGCAAATTGATTTAAATAATTTTTATGAGGGGCTGGGCGGGCCCCAGATGAGCAAAGCTGTTGTCGAATCTATGCAAATTTGCAGTTCTTCTATTTATGCAAATATTTGCACATCTCAGAGAGGCTGAGGTTTTCGCTCAAAGTAAAACTATTTTATAACGCTTTTAAATGCTCTATCGAACGCACAGGAGTAAGTAATTCTTTTCTTGAATAGCATGAAAGAAACAGAGTACAAACAGAATATGAAATTTGCTAGGGATATCTGAGGAGTACCGAATACTTGCTGCCGGCAGTCATTTTTCATTTGGTAATTGATCTACCTTTTGCCACGCTCCCTAAAAAGGTAACCGCAAGCTTTCCCCCCGTGGGTAATCGCACAGAAACCGCAGGCAGCATGCAGCAACCATAAGGAATATTTCTGGCAAACAAATCTGCATGTCACTTTGGCTCCTCCTTCTGCCCTGGCAGCTCCTTTTAGCTAGTTCTTCCTCTATCCCACCCTCTAACCCAATCCCTTTTCTTTGCCTTTTTTCATTGAAACGCCTTGCAATTTCTTGCTTGCCACAAGGTCTCCCTTTCCCTTTCCCTCTACCTCTCTCTCTTTCTCTCTATATACCCATCTGCAACTCCATCTTCATCTGCAGCTTGGCTGTTGCTTTATGCATGACATTTAATCAAGTTGACGACTGCATTTGATGCCACAAATATTTCAAAATGACGCAAGACTGCCAGTGCTAGGTGTGTGTGTGTTGGTGTGGGTGTATGTGTGTGTGTGTTTGTGAAAAGTTGCATATTAAACGCAGACAGGGAAGCCAAAGGCTGCCAGCGACTTTTGCCGCAGTTAATGCAATTTCCCGTCGACCCGCCACGCCTTGCGCCACCACCCGCTGTGCGCGATAATTCAAGCGGAAACGGAAGTGCCAACGTCAAAAGCCGCAAGCAGCAGAAATTCAACAAAATGGAAACTATTAAATGCACTGAATTCGAGATTCTCGACCTGCCCCAAAAGTCCTGCCCCATCAGTCGCTTTCTTCTGCAGCTCACATTTGACAATCTGCATGGGAGAGAGCAGGATGCAGTCCTCTACGACGAGGTGATGCTCTAACTGGATCTGGGATTAATTTAGATGATCGCTCCTCTCTTGAGTTTCATCGCATCTTTCTTTGCTCTAGCCTCCCCCTTAGTTTTCTGTACAATCTATTTCTTAGGGTATTCTCTGTCCGAGAGGATAAGCTGTCTTATTTAAATGCTTGTTGCCTGCCGACTGCATTTAATGACATCTGTCCCTGCGTGTCCTGTGCTCCGCATCCTGTATTGTGGCATGCCACTCGGATAAGTTATTTCATATAATAAACTCCCCGCTCGCTCAGAAGGAGAGCCAGAGGCGAGCGAGGGGCAAAGATGACTTAATGAAAACCGCAAATTGTTTGAGTTTGTCTTCGCAGCACCACACCCCTGCCACACCCCACCGCACAATGCAAATTAAAAAATACCTGCTAACAAAAACAGGTAACAGCTAACAGTAACCAGAAACCACTGGCACTGGATCTGGCAGGGTTCAGGCAGATGAGGCAACCAACTGTTAGCTGCGGCTTGTTATTAATATTTATCTTTGGTAATTTTAAGTATTTTTTAATAACAAAAGCCAAGCGAAATGTTGTCGGCATTTTCCTTTTTGTTTGATGCCCGTACCCATCCTTACACTGCCCGTAGTTGGAAGTGCGCCTGAGGTCTCTGTGGAAAAGCCGAGCGCTTCTCCTGGACTTGGAGCTGGCCGGTGAGGGGCTGGACTGAACTGCTACCAAAGTCGAAGGGCAAATATTTGCCTAGTTCTGCATTTGAGAAAGTTTTTGCCTGATGCCTGGGAAAACTTACTTTTCTGCGGTTTAACAATTGAAATGCTGCGGCTTCCTCTGCCGAACATGGAAATAAGGCAAAACTGACCCAAAAGGATGTCCTGTGGGTGGAGCAGAAAGTGCTTCAATGGTGGAGCTTCAATTTTTCACCTCCTGATTAATTTTACGAGTTTTTCCCACATCGTTTTCCACTCGACTGCCCAGGACACTCTAATTACCCGGGCATCTGCAATAACAGTTTATCAATAACATCCTCCGGCTTAACGCATTGAGTCGGCAACTAATGTGCCTCGACCCGAGAACGGCTATGGCTACGGCTACGGTTACGGCCCTCTCCTCTCCGGGCGTACACACAAAAACTTGTCGAGCATTTCACGCTGCATTGAGCAGGCTGCCAAGCAAACTGTACTCTCAATCATCGCAAAACAGAAACAAAAACGACAAAAAAAAAGAGCGAAACTTTGTAGTTAATTTTAAAAATGTTTTCGATGGGAAGGAAGGATGCGATAGACACTCATAAACTCAATCATATCACCACTTGCCTGCTTAATGCGGCATGCAGTAAATTTTCCATATGGCAGAGTGCAAGTGCAGTGCGAAAAAATGTGTAGCTCTTCTTGCTGCTGCAGTATGCCTTCAGTGTGCGTGCAGCAGGAGGAGGCTGGGAGGATAGACTTCACAAAGCGCTGCAATTAACGTGGCCGAGAAGCAGTCGAGCTGCAACCGCAGTCCAGTCATTGGCATTGGCTTAATTTCCATGGAGTCCTGGGTCTGTCCCTCTCCCTCTGCCTCTGGGTCTGGCTTCTGCCTCGGCTGTTTATCTTGTGCGTTGAATTTTTGGCTCACACAGATACTCATGCACACCCCGCCTCGGGAAAATTGAAAATACGCAATGCAAAAGAGCTGTCCTCGCCTCGCCCCCAACCCCTGGCCTCCTATACGCAATGAATGACTCGCATCCAAAGAGGCAATAATCCATAATAACAATGGTTCGTCGGTCGAGAGCAGGGAGAAAGAGAGAACAGCAGAAATTGGCAGAAAGAGATGCTTGAAAAACAATGCACGGAATTGATTGTGCGTCCACAGCAGCACACGACTGTTGCTCGCTGATTTAAATGCCAGTCGGAGACCCAAATAGCACTTGACTTTTGTTTCATAAGCAGTTAGAAGGAGAGACTGAAAGGTAGGTAGTTTAGTAATTGAGGGAGTATAAGCAAAAAATTTACTTTATGCAACTGTTGTACAGGCAGCTTATTTTAAAAGTCTTATTGTACTAGGATCTGTGCATTATTTTGCAAACAGACATATCCTACTTCTAAACCTCTTAGCCCTCTCTGCCGGTACCGCTCCCTTTTGGGCTCAAGCGGAAAACTATTTGCGGCAATTATGTTGGCATTAAAACCCAACCGCACATGCAAAACTAAACTATGCTTGCAAAATCTGCAAGTTTATGAGGAAAAGATCGAGAACATTGCCCAAATTATTGGCAGGCAAAAATTCACTAAGCCCCCAGCTCTGCACTCTACTCCACACTCAACTCTCAACTCGATTCGACAAGTCGAGCAGAGACGAGTAGCATTGGCAGTGAAGCGAGGGACGGAACGAGGGAGGTGAAAGTGCAAACATGTTAATAGGTTTTCAAAATTATTCAACTTTTGTTGGAGCTTTAGGGGGGAAGCGATGCAAAAAAGAAGGAAAGTGAGCTGCAAAATAACCAAAATAATATGCCAAACAAAATGAGTTGGCAAAATAGTTAAGCAGCTTTCTGCTCGACCGAGTTTTGTGGCTACATGGAGTGGAAAGGATGTCTAGTTAGGAATTAAATCCCTCTCCAAGAGTAGCACATCACAAAGGGTGATATAACAGTAAGGACCAGAAGTAAATTTGTACATAAATAAATGTTATAAATGGCAAAACAAATATTCGAAAGGAATTAAGCATAATTTTTGAACCAAATCCCATTAAATAAATAAATTGGCATATTTTAATCCGATTATTCATAAAAAACTTGAGCTTCTCCCATTGAGATTATTGAGATTGTTGAGCATCTCAAAGTTACTCCACTTCTATTCAAAATAGGCGGCCAAACTTTCTCTAAAGCATCTCTAACCCAACCCCTTTCTCGGTGTTTTCTTTTTGGAGCCAAGCGTCAGGCTGTTCCACCTATTCATTAACAAACTGTAATTAGTCGTTGTAGAATGGCTCGGACGGAGACTGTATTGTTATGACCCTAAAGGAGGGCCTAAGTATATGCAAATTAAAAGGCAATTGAAATTTTATGGGCCAAAGTCGCGTTAAATTTATAGCCGCAAGAGTTTCTGTTTCCGTTCGAATGTCCCCGCGTACCTTAAGTTTTTTTTTTTGTGCCCCCGCATCCAATTAAAAGACAATTGAAAAATGCTTAAGCACATGAGACTTGAGGTATGGTCGTAAAGAGACTTAAATTACAGACCAGAAATTGCCTGAGAATATAGAGGAGGAGATAGCCTTGAGGGACTGCCAGTTGGCACGCTCCGAATAAATAAAATATTGAATATGCCAAAGTATTTATGGGCTTTCCTCCCACTGACTCTCTCTTCCGGCAGCTCCTCTGGAACGTGTGTGGCAGATAGCTCATTGTACGTGTGTGTTTGTGTGTTTAGTAAATTAATTACTTCAGCCGAGCCGAAAAGGAAGGATGTAGGTGAAGGTCTCAGATGTGAGTGCGTGAGGAGATCACCGAAGTCGAAGTCGTGAGTGGAAACCTCCTTGAGAGATCACGAACGAGCATTTCCACGTGCCACACGATGCCAGCCAGAACAATAAGAAAACAGCATTTGTGAAAATTGGAAAATTCTCTTTGTTTGTTTAGTGCCAAGAGAGCACCAAGAACAAGAACAGGCCGAAGGACCATTGCAGAGCGGAGCAGAACAGACCAGAGCGAGCCAAAGCCAACCAAAGCTATTGCTATTAACTTGTTTTTCAATCTCGAGGCACGCCTCGTTTCTATTTGCTTCCTGCTGGTGCTCCTCCCGGTCCTTTTGCTCGTGCAGCCAGCCAGCCTCTGTGTCTATTGTTTTACAGGTGCTTTTTCCTTGTTTTTTTTTTCTTCCACCAACCTGTTTTCCATTGTTTGCCTGCATTGGGGTCGGTGGGGTATGGTGGAAAATCTACAAAAATAATTGCCACGGCAGGCAGCCATTTGCCATTTGGTGCGCTTTTAAGCTTCTCTTAAATGAAATTGTAATGAAATAGAAATGGAAATGAAAATGTATTTCTATGGCTTGATGTTTGGCCTGCCTCCCTGGCTGCCACTCCTTCTACTCCCGTAATTGCTTAGGATAAAAGTTGCATTTAGTTTTAATTCAATTAGTTTTGTTGTATGTGTGTGTGTGAGTGCTTTTCATTGGGAAGTTTTTTGCAGAAAGTCTTGTAATGTACTTTGGCAAAGCTTCTGAGAGCCAAAGCCTTCAAGGTGAATGCAAAACAATGCAAAAACGCTTATGCGGCTCATAAATTCATGGCCTACGGTTGCTTTTGTGGCCAGAAATTGGTCCACCTCTAATGACATATTATGACATGTCTAATATATATGTAAATGTATGTATATTTTTTTTGTTGGGACTTTTATTTTGAGTAACCTTTTAAGTATTTAGAAAATATCTCGGAATATCTATAGACAAATATTTTTTTCAAAGTTAATTCATAAATGGCTGAAACACTGTTTCGGATTATGTTTTTCCTCTTTTAGATTTTCAATGCGGCTCTCTCTCTCTGGCTTCAAAATCAGCTGGCTATATTTCTCTGTCCCTTTCTTTCTGTCATGCAGAATTCCTCTGCCTCCGTGCGTTCTTATTAACACACACAAACACAGACATAAACTCTCGTATTCACAGAAGCACACACACATATGAGATATACCCACACAGATGTACGTCATTAGCAGGGCCATTGTTTTCGCACAACAATATGCTTATTATCTCCAATTTCCGGGCAAAATGCATAACAAATAAAATCAACAACAACGGCATTCACTCTACAGATGTGCAAGAGAAGGACAAAAATAGACAGAAAAGAGAGAGAGAGAGAGAGAGAGAGAGGGGGAGACAGACAGGCGGACAGGCAGGCGATGGTTTATGGTTAGTGCCAGTTGAAACGTAAAGTTTGCATTTCATGGCAAGCGCCTAACTTTAGGTACTTAAGCCTAAGCCTCCTCCAATTGGAACCATGGGAAGAGTGCCGAGCAGCGGATAGGACAAGGGGACCTAGGCCAGGGACAGGAGCTGTAGCTGCAAACAATAAGCGCGCTAATTGAGGATAATATGTGTGCCGCCAATCCCCATGATGCCACCAGCTGCAAAAGATTCCTTCCCATTCGGATTTGATATACTCCAAGTCTGCAGGTTGTATATTCCCATAGTATATGTATATGTATGTGTGTATATACAGCAGAGAAGGTCTATATGTGGTTTATTTTCGCCCTCTTCCCTAATCCCACTTAATTAGCTGCCAACGAAGGCATTCGTTTGATGTAGCAGCACAGAAAAAATGCCAGGAAATATCTCATTAATTTGTTAAAAAAAAAATTAAAAACCAAAATAAACATAAAAATATGTAATATGTTTTTTGAGAATAATTTGCGTATGCCAGAGAGGAAAAAGAGAGAATGTGCGGGGATGGGTTCACAAGCTACTTATGCCTACACGCTCCGGCAAACGATTTCCTTTTGAGTTCTTTTCGGCTTTGGCCCACATGTGGCACAATTCCCATGAATGAAACGAATGTTGCCTTGGCCTCTGCATCCGCAAGATGATGATATCTTCTGTACTGACATCCCAATATCGATAGATACACATATGTATCTACATGAGTTCATATGTATCCATGTGTATAGCTACATCCACAATCAAGCCCACAATCGCCCACAATCGCCCACGTGGCCCCCTGCCTGAACGACAGGCTCATCAAACTGTTTTACAGCTCATGTGACATTTTAATTGAAAACCATACGCAAATTGGCTTTCCAAAAAATGTCCATAGCCCCAGCCTTGTCCATTAATATGACGCATACGCAACGTTGTCTCCGGCTGCCTTTTACTGTTGTCATAAATATTTTCGTAGGCCCTTGCCCTGCCCAGCCAAGCCCTTCTTGGTCCTGCTCCAGGGCCATGTTTGCTGGGTTATCATTGCGGTCAGGACATAAATCACCAATGGGCCATAGCACCCACACACACCGGGCCTCATACACACAAACATGCTGCACCCAATTGTGGTGGAAGGGTGAAAGGGACGATCTCGTCGTCAACATGCTTCACATCATTTTATTGAAAATTTCACCTGATTTATTGGCCGGCCAGTGTCCAATGAGGCGGCAGGGAAAGCAGGCTCAATTTGATATTGAATGATGATGTCTGCTGCTGTTGCTGCTGCTGCTGGTCCCCGTTTCATTACGGAAAACGGGAGCTTAAACAACTTGTTAAAACAACACCGCCAATAGCATCCATCCTCGACTCTCACATTCAAGGGGATTAGGCTCGGGAGAGACATTAGAGAAGCAGTCAAAAACCTTTGCCAGCGAAATAATTATTAATATGATTACAGCTGGATTGGGCAAGCGCCAATGGGTGAATGGGCTGGCTCTATAACAGAGAAGTCATGGCACTCCAGACTGCACTTATCGTAAGGTAAATAAGCCACTTGTAACTCAAGTAGAACAGGCCCGGACAGGGACAGAGCCCCCGAACCTTCGTTCTGTGTGCATGAGCTGGGCTGCCCATGTATTTTTAATATCCCACCTCAAGTGTCTGCCTCAAGAGCCACCAAAAGAAAAAAGGATAGAGATACTAAGAGATTGGGAGGCTGCCTCTCACATATTCTCTTCCCCCTTTTCAGTGGACGTTTATGGGCCTTAAAGTGTTGGCAGTTCCACACGAGAACTTCTCAGCCTTCTTTTGGCCCCATTGTCTGTCTGTCTACCATTTCGTTGTCGGCGCTGTTGCTGCTGCTGCTGCTCCTGCGCCCACGGGACCCATAACCATAAACGCTCCATGTTGTTGCGGTGGCCCGTTCGGGAATGTGTCCCCTTCCTCCACTGAATCCTTTTGAATTGGTGCATTTAAAGGTACATGGAATTGGCCTTAAGATGTGTTTAGGCTAATTCGATGGCAATTGGATGAGGTTAAAGCAAATGACCAGCTGAGTGACAGCTCTTTTATCCTATACAAGTAAGCACTCGTTGAAATTATGTTCTGTTGCTCCCTGAAGAGACAGCATAATGAATACTTTTGGGCAAGTGGCTGCTTCGTTCATACCAGTTCTCAACTCTTTTTGTGTGGCTTTTCAGCCAGACTCCTAGAACTTGGAAACAATTGCAATGACCAACCGACTGCCAACAAAAAATTAAGACCAGCCATTATGTGGCAGCTGATGAAGGCAATCATCGGAATAACACTGATGATGATGAAGATAATGCAGCTCTCCAGCAGACGACGACGCGACGATGCCAATTGTAAAATCTCCTCCTGTCTATTTTTCTTTCATTTCTTACTTCTTTTCAACACATTTTTTGTGGTTTTTTCTCTGAAGCTTCTCTTTTGTTAGGGAAGGAAAAGTGGTGGCAGAGGAGAGGGCTCAATTATGAAAGAAACGTTTATGCGAAAATTGCTGGTTAATTGTGCTGTACCCCCCGAAAATCCCTCCGCTCCACAGCCAAACACAAAACCGAACACTTACAAAATTGAAGTGGCCCGAGGAGTTTGGCTCAATTAAATTACTTGTGATTTAAATTTTAATTGTAGACGAAGGCAAATTGTCTCGCGGCTATCATCCTCAGTTTTCATTTACATTTTCTTTTTACAGTCTCTTTTTTGAAATGTCAAATTTACATAATAAGCTTGGAAATTGTTGTAGCTGCCGCGGGGTAGATGGGGGCTACTGGCGCGACACATGCCCAGAGAGACAGGTTTATAAGAAGTTCTTCGATTATTGCAGATCTGGTTGGGGGGGCGGATAGGGAATGCTGGTTTTCCGTGTGACATTATTTTCCAGGGGAATAAGCAGCCGACTGGAGTGTGGGGTTTTGAGTGGAGTTGCCACTGACAACAAGTGGCTGGAGCAGCCAGGACCAGGACCAGCACCAGCAAATTCATTATAATTTATAATAAGCAACAACGCTGACAAGGATGACAGCAACGACAAAGAAATACATACACATATATGTTTGTAGTGTATATGTACGTTTGTGTGTGTTTACGATCCATACCTCTGCACACACGCATGGATACAGTGCAGAACGAGCCAATATAACCAATAATGAAGCTCATCATTATCCTGTGCACAAATCCAATTTGATTATGTTAATACACGTGGAAAAGGAAAATGCTTTCGCAATTGCAATTGGCATTGCCTCAGTTGACAAGCTATGGCCGAAACCATGCGTCTGGCACCCGCTACACCACGCTCAGTTTATGGCCATAGGGTTGCTTCCCTTGACATGAAGTCTCGGCTTCAATTTGGTGACTTTGATTGAAGTGCCGCCTCCTCGACATGCCAGTTCTATGGCAATTCAAAATCAAGAAAGACATTTTTTTGTAAAAATATTCAGGAACTGCATTTGATTGCCGCTTAGGCAACACCCAACCAATCCCTGGGACTGGGATGCACAACCGCATTCTAATTAAACGCTCCCGACACATCCCAAATGCCAGTGTGACCAATGCGAGTGAGAGGAGCCTTAAATGTCACACGAATGCATGACAAAAGCTGTTCCAACTGCAACAACTGCAACTTCCCATCTACGAGTCTCCGCGTTTATGTCTGTGTTTCTATATTTCTATACATTGGTGTTTGCGTTGCAGGAGAGGCTTATATAATCGTGAGTTTCTGTGCCGTAACCTTCTCGGATCCTTTGCCATTGCGTAAATAAATTATATTTACGCAAATTCGTACTCCAAAAGCGCGTGGGACATGGACATTGGATAGGCCTCCGATGCGTCGGTGTAGGGAGCAAGGGCCCTGCGGTGGGCAGGGGCAGGGGTGGGAGCAAGGGCCACAATGACGACGACTGCGAGTGACATGATAACATTTTGGCCTAAAATTGGCATCAAGAACAACAACAAAAACTCTGGCCCTGGCCCAGACAATAGAATCTGGCGGCCATAGGTGATGGAGCGGCAAGTAGGCAGAGGAAGGCCAGTGGGTAGAGTGGCAGTGGCCGAGATTGTGGCAGGGTAGGGGAAGCCTTCATTGTTAGTGTTCGTAATTGGGTAGCAACAATTTATGCCACGGCTGGATGCAGGCAGGTTGGAGTTTGGGTGCTTCACTCCCGACATGAATTACAATTCGGTTTTCCACATGTGACGAGACAGTCCGAGCAAAACCTTCCCATCCCCCCTCCCTCCCACCCCTTTTTTAAACCAATTTATGGTTGCTAGTCTGGTTTATTTTTGCCGCTTGCATTTAAATTGAAGCTCTTTGGAAATTCGAAGAAATTTCTTTACCATCCAGCAACTGACCGTTTCAATTATTGATCTATATAAGATTTTAAAAACGGATGATTGCATTTCTCTGAATTTCCCGAGAATGTGCATAAATTGTTCACTCTCTACGTACGAGCATCTCTAAGATTTTCTACCCTGTTTGCGTTGTCTTTCGACGAATTTTGTTTGTGACACAATTCCATTTAATCGCTTCTTTGGCGCCAAGTTGCAGCTTCGTGAGGGGGCGAAGGAGACTGTGGGTGTGGTGTGGCAAGGGCGTACCAAGATGGCAATTGGAATAATAATGAATGCCTTCATTATCATAGATTTGGTTGGCTGTGGTTGCTTTTGGCCCTGTTTGTACTACTTCTGGCCTTGTTTACCCCTTTTGGTGGCGTCGTCTGGTTGGGCTTCGTCTGCACTTGCTCCTCTTCTGGCGGCTGCCGGATGGTGGATGCTGTGTGCTGGATGAAGCAGAGACGGGCCGCTATAGTTCCGGTCAATGTGTGCGGCGGCTGCTTGTCCGCTTCTCTGGCGCCTTATTCAATGTAAAATTAAGTCGAATTAAGGGAATGCACTGACAAAAAAAGGTTTACCTCCACTGGTTCACTGACTTAATTACGAGCTAGGAAGGAGTCCACAAAACTCACAGGACATTGAGACCAAAACTAAGTCGTCTATGTTATGAGAAAGAAATTACAAATCTCTGAATTTGTAAAGTTGTATACCATTTCAAAGTGACATTTTCAGGCAAATCGAATAGGTTTTTGTTGTCACAGTAAGTTTGCACAGCTTCGCACTTATTTTGTGTTTAATGACATTTTTGAGAAAATCTGAAATAATTTTTTATCGACTTCATTTCATTTGATTTTGATTTTGATTCAATTGAAAAGGGTTGAACAATTTGGAACCACCCTTGAATGTGGCTGGCGGCTTTCACAATGTGCTGGCCTTGCTCATATGCCTGCCATTTGGGGGGTGGACTTGCTAAGAAAGCACTGAGCCCCAAACCCTTTGTTCTGCCGTGCGCCACCCCACAGACCCACAGGAGATTCAGCTGCTGCGGCAAATGCATTTAATTATAATTCTGTATGGAGTGTGTGCGTGTGGGAGTGTTGCCTTAGTGGCATTTAATATATGCACATGATGCATGCAGCGGTGGAAGTAGCAACGACTGCCACAGAGGTTGGGCTTTCAAAACAACGCGAAAGGCGAAGCGGATGCAGCGGAAACGGATGTTTGGGTGTTGCACATTGTTGGGCAGGTGGGTGGCTGGGTGGTTGGACTGCAACGGTGTAAGTGCATGGATATGTATAGGTGTGTCGTATAGTTTCCTCCAACAGCAGCAGCAGCAGTATTGTGGTGGAATTGCTTACTAGGTGTTAAATTTATGCATTTCGGATGGATGACAATAAAACAATGCAGATATGCGAATGAAGATATCTTTAGACTTACAGCTTTTAAAGAATTTAATAAGCGCACAGATGGAGAGCGATGTAGCGAGCGATTGGAGTGTAGATTGAGGTAGATCGCGAAAACGTGTGCTTTCAATCATCAAAGAGATAAAAGGAAAGAACGCCGGCGTCTGCCAAATTGCAAATAAATTGCAGAAATTGAATCAAATACGCATGCAATTGCAAACAAATAGAGCGAGAGAACGAAAGCACACAAGAGAAAGACAGGGAAAAACGGATAGAAAGAAAGACCAGTAGCGAACAGAGAGAAAGAGAGTGAGATCCCGTGCTAGACAAACATGCCGAGACTCGTGGCCATCCCGCCGACTGCCTTGAAGCTGGATATTTGTTGCAAAAAAGCAATTTTATGCTTGCAAAGGCATGAAAAGCCTTTGTTCGTGTCTATTTCACGTTAGTTTGGCGTCTGCGGCGGCGACTCGGTCCTCCCCTCCCCAATCACAGACCCCCGCCCCAGTCTGCTCCATAGACAGCCTCTGACTGTTGCATATGTTGCTCATACGCCGCGTACCCACAGCGAGAAAAAAAAATTGTTAAAGCTGTTGCTCATCTGGACTAGGAGTTACCCATCGTTCCGAAATACTTTGGCAGTAGTTAAAGATCAAATTATGTATAAAATTTCAACAAACACAAATTTTTGTGCAACGTAAATACAAATTTAATTTATCATCCACAGAAAATGATAGTAATTAGTCATTATTTTGTTGCTAACAATTCGTAATCGTAAGCTTTTAGTTATTAACTTAACATTCTCTAAAATGTGAAACTAATGTCCTATTAAAATTATCCATTAAGATTACCTGACATCTATATCTTTCATATCCAGATACAAATTTGTGGATAATTCCTCGTGCATATTCCCTAATAGTCTCCTTTTGAGGCTCTTTTCCAGCACACCCCTTTTGGATATCAGCTGCTAAGGGTAACTTGTAAAAAAAGGCTGTTCAAGTTAAGTTAGCAGGCGGGAAATGAATTATTTATGAAGTGGTTGCCTTGCTCTGGTTTAGCCCTCTCCTATTCCTGTTTCAATTGCTGGTAGTCCTGGTCCTCGTAGTATTCCTGCTGTTCCTGGTGGTACTTCCCCTGCTGTTTGTTGTTGCTGTTCAGCACTCAACACTCGACTCGACTCGGATCACAGTTCCTACTCCCCATTGTCGTTGAGCCTTTGTTACAGGAGCGAGTCACTGCCTGTGCCTGTGCCTCTGTATGTGCCGCTGCCTGGGTGCAGTTTGAAGTGTTTTTTACTTTATCAATTGGTTGCTTTGCACTTATTTGCTATTTGTTCTTACACAGTCACTCTCGCACACACATACACACACACACACACCCAGATGCATTTCCGCTTGCGTTTTGTTAGAAGGGCCTTCTCCCGCTCTCGTTCTCTCCCTTGTCTCTTTGCTTTATTGGCAACTGTTGCGCTCCGGGGGAAGTTATTTATTTTATTTGCTCTACCCTGCTGCTACTGCTCGTTTGCTAAAAATCAAAGAGGAAATTGAATTTGTTGTGAAAATTTATGTGTTCAAATGGAAATGTTGTTTGCCGTTGTTGCCGTCAATTTCCTGGACTTGATCTGGCGCCTCTTGTTGCTCATATTTTCATTGGCCTGCCCTGTGCCCTTGCCTCTGATTAGTGCAAGGTTTGGACAGAGCTGACCCTTGGTCGGGCAACTGCATCATCATCCTCTTTCAGCCGGGACGCAAACGAAGGGAATCTAATCTTCAAGTCACTCACAATTTTTCATGCCAGCGCACAGAACCTCATCGTGCTACTGGATCCTTTTACTTCCTCCTTTCCATATTTCGTTCGTTGACGTCTTCGGCTCTTCGTCTTCGTCTGTTGCAAAATGTATGCATGCAAAGTGACAAGTGGGCGTAGTTCGCTGTCAGACAGGCAGGCAGCCAGCCTGCCGCTGCCGTTACCGCTGGATAAATTTAATGGCTTGTGCCTTGTTGAATGTCATGTGATAGTATGTTATCGATAATCGGCTTTAGTCAGCTGTGAAGGGCTTAAAGCCAGGCGGAAGGGCGTGGCATCTCTAGCAGTATGGAGAGCGAAGAGTGTATAGGGGCTTTAAGCAGCAGAAAATAGTGAAATATGAGGAAAATACAGGCATGCGGAATGGATACAATGAATGAGGAATGCCAAAGTGTTAAAAGCTATACCCAGTCGATAAACAAGAAATCTTTACATGGGTTTGGTGGGTCGGTGCTGGCCGGATGACAACTATAATTCCACGCAATTTATTGATATTTAATGTTTAAAACCTTAACAATTCAGTCTATTGTTTGTTTTATTCCGCACACAAAACAGCTCTCTCCCAGCCTGCACTCTTTCATCTTCATTACTCATTTTATCGATTGTTCTTAATATTAACGATGCTGTCACTTAACATACGACGCTAAGAAAGTTCCATTGGGTCAAACATATTAGAGTTAATATTTAAGCAGTTAAATCAAAATCCTGTGATTAATTCTTTATTCGACTCCAGCAGCCGATTTGGTTGTTATAAAGGGCGATCGATCCATGTGCAGGGATTTATGGACAGGGATTAATTCTCCGATCAAATTCTCCTTGTTATGCGGGTTAACGACAGATAAATGTAAAATAACTATCAGCAATTTGTCATGCATACATATAATTTCAGTTTTTTTTCGTTTTCCATGGCAGACCATTTTTTGCTGTCGCACAGGATGTTGGGTTTTTTTGTAGAAAATTAATTTAACTAAATTAAATTTGATAGCCCGTTTACGAAACAAAATTACACTGCGACAAACAAAAAAATATCGAGTCGGGAAAGTTGTATGATATTAAATTAAATTAACGAACGGTGTGGTTGGGGCTGGACGCTGATTGGGATTGGGAATATATGCATATATTAAATTACTTATTTATCATTTTGCAGCAATTTGTAAAATTCACTCATTAATTTAATTAAAACCAATTAAATGAAATTGTCACTGTCATTTCGGGCATCGATTTTCATCGCTGGCTTTTGCCGAATGCGGTTTTTCGGTTGCCTTCTGCCTTCATGGCCCATGATGGCCTTTTTCCCCTTCTCTCCACACTCTCCCACTCTCTGGTATTTTTGGTTTAAAGAGTGAGAAAGAGGAGAGACAGAAAGAGAGAGAGTCGCCTTGACAATTACATATTTCACATTGTACAAATTGCAGGCGACTTTGTTCGGTCGGTTCGATGGTTGCGGTAATTTAATAACTTTGGCATTTAATGAAGCGACATCAGCAACAAACAAGAATAAACAGCTGATGTTGAGAGGTGGTATTGGCACTGGGTATACGCATGGGGTACTCATTCTCCTTCTCCTGACCATCCCTATCCACGGTCTGTCAAGGTACGCGCATTTTGTTTATTATTTATGACATTGCTTTTGCAAAAAGTTCGAGTATTTAAATGAATTTAAAATAAACATAGAGCCTGCCAACCAACCCACCAGACTTTTCGCATTAAGAATACCCTGCGTGTGTGCCAATGCAATTCACACTCGATTTAAGTTTATTACAGATGTAAGCGAGTACAAACAATGGGCCCCCAGTGCACAGGCTTCGTTTGCATTTTGATGGTGGTGGCAAGTGGCAAGTGGCAAGTGGGACGTGGAAATCTGCTGCATAATTCAATTTCACATGCAAAGACGTTGAAACGGAAACGGAAACGTGAAACGAAATCGAATCGTAGTAAGCTACAGTTGGAAGTGCTGGTGCAGGTGCAGGTGCAGTTCCCAAGTGTTGTTAGCAGGCAACAAGGAAGAAGGACTCAGGGCCTTTGTCCAGTAAAAAGATATGGCAGCGAGAGCACTCCTACGAATATTTGACATAATTCCAAGCTTAACTCAATTAAGCTCTTGCTAATTCAGTTTCCGCAGCACTTTTTCCACATTTTATGTCTTAATTGAATTCTGAAAACTTTTACCACAATATATTGCACGAAGCCCCCTGACCGTACCCGTACGTCTCTCTCTCTCTCTTTGTGTGTATGTGTGAAATTGACATGGAAAATAGTTTCGCTGTTTACTGATTTGCTGCATTGTTTATTCATCTCTCGGCGAGCACAGCACAGCATTTTGATTTAATTAATTAAATTTATTGCGCATGCCATACATATCTACATATCTACATAGATGTAATCACATGTATGTACATATGTACGTGCCAGCTTTTTCCCTAAACGAAATAAACAACAACTCAAAACTGCATCGGGCGTTTCCTGTTTGCCATCAGATGAACATTAAAAGTGGCACAGCGTGGGCCGAGATGCTACAAAGGGCAGGATGCACCCTGCAATGATAAAAAAAAGGAGAGGTAAAACGAACACAAGGACAACAAATGCAGCAAAGGGAGCACATACGTCATGGGATATGAGGGAGCAGCAACAACGTATTTTTGTTAGTGGTCTAGGGTATGCTTTGGTCGCAACTCACTTGGCTTTTCAACATATTTCGAGATCGACTTGTTGTTTATTTGCGTGGCTGTCAAGAGGACCAGGCGCCGCAAAAGGACTCTCAAAGGCAGCCTCACAGCATGGGTTGACACCAACCGCTGGCTCCAGCCAGAGATCCAATGGGCACACCTTTGTTTGTTTGCTCACAGGCCCCCTCCCCCACCACAGTGATGGGTTATGTATGCAGTTTTTTATTACGCTGACATAAAAGAGAAATGTACATAAAAGTCGGTGAAGGTGTTTGCTGATGCGTTCGCTCGGTTGCCTTCCTGCTGGCGTGGGCGTGCCGCTTACATGATCCCAAGAGCAGACCTTATTCTTAAGAAACTGCTTTTAGCATAAGCACACATCCATAGACACACAGACCCAAAATGGCCGCCTCAGTTTCACACTTCCGGCAGCGGAAGTTGTATATGTTATTAGCCGAGTTCGCCCCTTGACAACTGGACAGATATGGACAGACGGAAGCGTCAAGCTCAAATTATTGAATGAGAATGGACTCTGATGTGTGCCTGTCTCTGTGTGTGTCGCAGAGATCAAAAGTTCAAGTCCTTGAATCTTGCTCGACTTGCAGCTTTTGTCAAGTTTTGCTGCTGGCTGCCGCCTGTTATAAAATTAATATCCGGTGTAAATAAAAAATAAATTTTAGCTCCTCTGCTTTCCATCGCTCACTCCCCTGCACTTTTTAAACAAGCATCCAGAAACTTCCGCCGGCGGAGATGCTACGCTCGCACTTTCGGAGTACATTTGTTTGTCTTAAGCCGGAAATTGAAAAAAAAAGAAAACGGGAACAGAAAACAGCACATTTTTGCTTTGGTTCAAAAGTTTTCGGTTTCAACTTTTGCTTTTTTCCCATACATTTTTTGTTGGCTCCCTGACAACGTTTCCCTACATAATTAAAAGACCACTTTATTGTATTTTTCAATTACCTTTAAAAATTGACAACAAAAGAGTCTCCAGAGAGATGGCAAAGAGAGGGAAAGAGACAGAAAGAGTGAGGAGCAGATACAGAGAATGGGAGGATAATAAAAATGCAAAAAAGGGGAATGCAAATTACAAGGAATATTTAATTACGAAAAATTCGCATAATTATGTGGACTGACCAATATGTCGTGTCTGGCACACCCACAGCCTTTGCACTCGCTTCCTTCTGATCTCCCCTTCTGGCAGGGACAGTGCCTGCCATATTATATGGCCACATAAATAAAGCGACGTTGCGGCCACTGTCGTCCTTCGCCGGACGCTCCAGCGCCAACGTCAATAAAAATGAGCAGCAAGCTATTGAAATGAGGCCGTGGGTAAGTCGGTTTCACAGACAGTGAGATGGCGGAATGCCACCGAATCGCAGCTCATAAAGCATATGCATACATATATCAGGGAGTGTGTGACAGGATAGAGTGGTGCCTAAAATGGTAACGAGAATATATAAATTAATTTCAATAAAATGGTATAAGTTAACGAGAATTATCAGCAAGAAGAAATCAGAGATTTTCCTCATTAAATGTACATTTATCAATGTACAATATATATATTTTTCTATGTCTCTTGCTTATCCAGAAAGGCACCCACTTTTTGCATAAAATTAAAAGCGCCAGCCTAATTACAAGAGCCACAAAGACGTGGGCGCAGCTCGACTTTTGCTATGCACCGGCCGCTCGACTCTTGACTTTCTGCTCTTTTTCTCTCCCTCTCCGACTTGACTGGTAATATTTTATAATGTTCGATTGCTCGGTCGGGTCAGCTCTGCTCTGTGCGCTGCGCTGTGCTGTTCTGTTCTGGAGCTGTAGCTCATTATGATAATTTTGTGGTGATGCCGAAACACTTTCGGACTGGCAATTAAAAATCTGCCATTATGCAGACATGTTACAATCTCTTTCGCTTGCAGCCTCGCCTCGATTTTTATGCAATTTTAATTTGCGTACACACATTGTCATATGCCTCAAAAGGTGGCAAGAGGAGAAGACTCTCAAAAGGCGATAAGAGTAAAAAATTATTTAAAAATTTAATTAAAGCAGCTGCAGGAACCACAACAACGGGTAGTCCGACTGGTTCTGGGTCTGGAAGTGGGACTGTGGGTGTGGCAGTGGCAGTGGCACTGGAACGTGGAGGAGGACCACAACCAGAACAGCAATCACGTTGTTGTTGACGAGACGTAAACAACGTTGATGTTGACGTCGACTCTATTAAAATTTTCGCTTGATCAACAAGACAACGAGGAGATGAGGAGCGGAGCAGCGGAGGAATAAGCAATGCTGCTGCTGCTGCTGCTGCTGCTGCTGCTCCTGCTCCTGACTCACCTCTTGTTATTGTTACTTGTGGCGTCTGCCAGCGACGCCATTTTGTTGTTTGTTTGTTTCACCTTGTGTGCTGTCCCATTGTTTCCACACAGAAACAGAGAAACGCAGAAACTGAGACAAGGCCAACGCGAAAGAGTGATTGAAGCTGGAGAGGGCGAGCAGATAATTATGAAATCCACTTTTCCTTTTCCACTTTTCCGCAATCCAAAGGGTGTTTCGGCATGAAAACTGTAACGGATAACACCAAAAAGGTGAGAAGAAGCTGTCTCAAGGCAGCTTTAGGTAGTTAAACCTGAAAGTAAAGGAAATCTTTGCGACCCTTTAACATTTTCTGATATCCCACCCAACTCGGGCGCCGCAAAACCACTTGACTGCAAATTGTTTGATTTTGCGCAATCTTCGCAAAAACTCCCTCATTACCCATTCCCATTCTCAGTTGCAGTGGCAGTGCCAATTCCAGTCCCAGGCCAAAAACAAACTCAAAAGTCAAAGCCCGACAAACAACTTCTTCTGGCCAATAAGTAAGCGAAAGTTTTCCTTATGTTTTGCGCCAACAAATGTGCAAAAAGGGAGTTGAGTCCCGTCACTGCCGCTGCCGTTGCCACTGCAGGTGGCCAAAGTTTGCCAAAGGCCAAATTGATTTGCAACATTTTGCAAGTGGAGAGGCTGAGCGGGCTGGGCTGGAGGATGGTCTGTGCATGAAAGGAAATATCCTCTATAATATTTCTTCATTTTGGCTGCCTTTGACGTGGTGGCCGGCCAATTAAATGGCTGCCATAAGTCAGCCAATCAAAGTCCAAGTGAAATGGTGGGAACATCCCCACAGAAATAGCGCTGATATAGTGGAGTAGAGCGCTCCAGCAATTAACTGGAATTGCAAATGCAAACAAAAACACTAAAGAAATGCTACACCACACAGTGAAAGCCAGATACTCTGTCCAATAAATGATTGGTAGAGAAGCAGACTGCAACTGCAGCCACCATGGCAAACTAGCCCAGATAGTTTGATGACCGATGGCCGAACAGCTGGCAGGAAAAATGGAAAATTAATGCACTCCGCATGTCTCAATCCGCTGTGCTCTCTGGCTCACCTTCTCTACATTGCTCTGGTGTGAGGCTGCAGATGCTGCTGCTGCCATTGACACTTTGCCAACTTAACGCTTGCATTGCAATCCATTTAATTAATTTTTAATGTCATTTTCTGCAATTCCAATTCAATTTCGAAAACACACTCACCCGCTGATGACTGCCTGGTCAGTTGGATTGTTGTACACCTGGAAATCCATTAAATTGTCGCCTTGGCAAATTGAGAATTACGATGGTGGCCCCCACTCTTCTGCTAGCTACTTTCCAGCCAGCCCCTAGCTTCCACCCACTTCCGTTGAACGTGGCAAAAAGCTCAAGACAAAAGCCAAAGTGCCATAAAACCTGCCAAGCTATATAAATGTGGCAACAATGTAAACTGTGTCAACTTGGAGGTGGTATGGGATTAGGGTAACCACAAAACGGCTGTAGGAAGTGCGAGGGAGAGAGAGACAGCTAAATTCCCTCGATGATCATGCCTGGCGTGACAAAGTATCGCCTCACGCGCCCATCCCCGGACACACGCAAAGTAATTTCTTAACGCAGCGAGCTCTCTGCAGCCCTGCCAGAGGACGACAATTTTGCAATCGCCATTTTGTTGACTAAGAAATATCGAAGCCATCTTGAAGTGCGAATATTTTGCCATGTCACACACACACACACACACACCAACGCACAGGGGGGCCGAGAGACATGGAGAGGCGGATACACCCACTGAGGATACAGAAATGTTCGCCTCTTCCTCTGGCTTGCGGTTTCTACTGGGAGTATATGTAGTGTGGCAGGCTAGCGGCGGTCTGCGGGCTCCTCGGACCATCCCCATCCTATCCCATCCAACTTGACTTGTCCTGCCATTGGCGTACATTTCCTTAGTTTCCGTCCACTTCCTCTCGGGCCACGCGCATGTCGTTCTGGTTACAAATTAAACTTCCGTATTTGTTTAGAAATCCATTTGTTAAATTACTTTGCCCAGGCGAAGGCACAGGCATATGAATAGGGATAGGGATAGCAACTTCTTGCAAATATGAAAAATGAATTGCATTTCTGGGACTGCCGCAGGCACAAGCCCCTCCCTCTTCAACAAATCGATAAATAAGCCGATTTCTTCAACACAAATTTATTGCGAGGCTATAATGCCTAAAATGCATTTGATAACTCAACAAAAGCCCCCCGCAGCAACATCAGCAAAGCCCCCCAGCTGGCAGCGTGAAAATTGAATATTTTTTGTGCAGCATGAAAGAGTTACATATAAAGCATAACTGTAAACAACCAACACAGAAAATGAAAATGAAAATGCAAACAAAAAGCTAAAAATTTTTACAGAAATATTCACTGAACGCGTGTTTAGGTCCCGATAGCAGCATTCCATTGTGGTTTCCCGGAGAGGGGAAGAATATTGCCAGCCGGGGAGAACAGCCGACCATATGTTTTTTTTATATATTGTTTTTTTTTTTCGTTGAAGCTGCAGCTAAACTTCACATTCTGTTCGCACATTCCCCCATAAAAAAAATGAAACTGCACTCTAAAGTTAAAAAATTATTAAAGTTTACAACACAAAAAAAATGGAAAAAGTAATCTGCTTGTATGTGTGCTCTCTATAATTTGGATTCGTTCAATAAATAGAACCCACTTCATCATCATTCTGCCTTTAAAACAAAGGGTTGTCTCTCTGCTCGGGGCGCCATCACTTTGCCAGGATGCAGCCCATTGCGCCGTGAACTGTGCAATATATTTTTATGCAGCAGGACCCAGATTTATTTGAAACATTTCTATGGTAAGGAAACAAAACACACACAAAATGGTCGCACATGCGATACAAAAAGGGAAATCGCTCTCATTGTTTCTGGTGAGATGAGGTTTTATATTTCAAAACAGCAACGACAAATGTCCAAATATTGGCACCAACAAACACACAGAGAGAAATGCAGAGAACGATTTAAACGGGGAATGATAGAGAAATGGTAAATGTAGGGAGAGGAAGGACAGCCAGAGTCAGGGGATTTACTGCGCTTTGACCTCTCTTCCAGTGTGTACGTCGCTTGACATTTTATTTAGAAATAAATACCATTATTACTTGGTATACACTCCAATTTTTTCTGTATACTCTCTCACACGCAGTCGAATTTGAGATAAATATGTGAAGAAATAGCATTTTGGCAGGGAATATTGTCATCACTCCCATCCGTAGTAGTAGATACATTGAAACACATGTAGAGAATATATCTAAAAATATTCTTCTCTCCAGACTTAATTTGGTCGTCGCTCATTTTAATAAGAATTATTGTAAATCAAAATTATCCAGGGTATCGCGTAAGTTGGACTTGTGACGCTTCTCTTTAGCGAATTCCTTTTTCACTAGTATTTGCAAAGTATTTTTCTAAAATACACCAAAAAGCATTTGTTGGCCGTCATCACTTGGCATTACTCCCCCCTGCTTATCGCTGTCCATGTGTGTGTGTGTGTGGGATCTGGCCCCCTGTGTGGCAATGGCGGAGTCTGACAGGAGGACTTCCAATGGAGTGGGGATGTGGGGCTTCATCAAATTCACTTGTCTGCAGCAACCGGTATTACCGATGAAAATTATATGTTTGTGTTTCGTAGTCGTAGTCCAACGACCATCGAAAAAGGACATAAATGAACTTGTGACCTTTTGGCAGCCTCCACTCCCCACCCTGGACCCTGGATTCTGCCACGATTTGGGATACTCTTTTGCGGGTTTTGTGTTTCAGTTTTTATGTTTACCCATTTTTGGGTACGTGACTAGAGTGATGCGAGGTGTAAATCACCAAAAAATATGTGTATAAATTGCATTTGATAAATGCATATAGAAATATCGAATGTTTGCACTCGGATTGGAGCAAACCAGAGATCGGATGTGTGTGCTCTGAATGGGAATTTCGGTAATTTACATTGGTGGTGAAAAACACTTTAAGAGCCAGAGATCCTGGCGGTACAAGTATATGCTGCCTGAAACGATCGCTTCTCACTCAAATGGTAATATGTCTGACTTGTTAAGGACCTGGTCGTTTACTTTCCCATATATTGCAGCTGCTGCTGCTCTTCTGCAATGCCCAACCTCAAACCCAAAACCCTTTGATGGCCTCGCCAAGGACCTCAGCTGGTTTGCCTCTTTGCTTTCCCACCGTTTGTCCTCTGTCCCCTTTCGCTGTCGCCGCGTGAAAATTGTTCGCTTTGTTTGCTGTTTGTTTGTTGACACTGCTCCTGGTGCAGCTCCGCCTCTGCCACCGACAAACGCCACTGCCACCGCCGCTGCCAATGGTTTTCCTGGTCTCCAACCGGTTTGCCTGTTTTGGCATTTCACTTAGAGCCAACACCTTGGCCCAGTCCAACCATGGCTTGCTGCCACTGCCTGCCTGGCGCATTTTTATGCTTTGACATTTTTACGGCTCGCATTTTAACGGCACTGGCAGCTGACTGACTTGAGACTAACTGCTGCGAAACTGCCCCTCTGGCTACAAGGGGAACATGACTACAGTTTCGACTCCAGCTCCAGCCCTGGAGTTGCTCCCCGTTTGCTAATAAAGTTCTCTTCGGTGGCCTTAAAATGGGTTTTCCTGGGCTGTGTTTTCTTTTCTTGTATTTGACTTTAATGCGCTTTCAATAAAATTTTATGTGAGTTTTGCTTGCATGCAAATTTTATGGTCCTAAGGACTTGACAAATACAGGAAGAAAAGGGAAAAGAAATACCAAAAAGAAAAAGAAAATGACAATGCACTTTTTTATTTGCACTGAAGTTTGTTCGCTTCGTTTTGTTTCTCCTTATGCCCTCGCAGGAGGTATCATTATTTTTAGTAGCTATCATTGTTAGTAATTCAAAAAAAAGTATTATAAATATAATCTATATATGTATATATGTATATATATATATATATATATGTACTTGTTAATGATATATGTAGATGTGAACAATATATTGTATGAATACTTGGGATTTACTGACATTCCAATTCGTTGCTTTTTTTAGGTAATTTTTTATAGCTCACATAAATTGTATTATTATTGGAATACATATGTACATATGTATGTAGGTATATTGAATTATATATGTACGAAGGCTTATACATCGTTGAGGGTATTAAAAGCTTCGGTTGTCATAGCTAGTATCCTTTTTTTTTCTTTCATTCGTTTTTTATTTTATTTTCTGTATTGGTTTTTTAGATTTTATTTCGTTTTCTATCGCGAACAAATTCATTGCAGTTGTAACCGTTTGGTTGTTGCTGCCGCTGCTGCTGCTTCTGGGCGACTGTAAATTGCGCTTGTTATAGATAAATCATGCAACCATTATTTATGGTGTTCTCGTGTGTGTGTGTGTATGTGTCTCGGTCTGCGTATGTGTGGAGCTGCCTGCATATGTGACTGGTGACTGGCGGCGCCTCCGCTTTTCTCCTGCCCAGAAGGGCCCTGGGCCCTGTCTATGCTGAAAATTATTTTTCAGTTTTCGATTTTTCGCTTTGAAATACCCATTTTATGTATAGCCGTGTGTTTCGTTGCCTTGATTCTCCTCGCTACTTCTCCTTCTCCCTCTCCCTACTTCTTGCTTTCCTATTTTGTTGCTTTTTTTTTTTCCTATTTTCCCCACTCTTTTCCCACACTTCAGCTCTCTGGTTCCGATTTTTCCGTATTGCATGCTTTTTAGCATATGCCATTGGCCGTCTGTTGGGTATCCCCCCAAAACATCCCCCTATCCTCTCCAGGCTTTCCCAATCTCGCAGCTTTTCATTGTGTGTAAGGTTTTTCACTTCGGGACTGCTCCCCTCTACGAACTACTACACTCTTCTGGCTCGTTCTTGTTGCTGTTTTTTAGCATTTAATACAGTTGAGTGTCTGGCACAAATGTTTGGTAGAAATCGATAAACTGACAAATTGCTTGCACACATTTGTGTGTGTGTGTGTATGTGTGTGGTGCAGAGTGTCGGTGGAATGTGTTGGAGAGTGTGTGGTAAAGAGCCTTGGTCCTTTGGCCATAATATACGAGGAGGGGTATAATGGAGAATGGTGACCGGCGGACTGGGTACTGCAGAGTGCCGAGTGCAGCTGGAATGCCAAAAGGGGACAAATTGTACAACTGTAATTGTTGTCATATTTAAAATGCAAGTCATTTGTTACATTTTTGTGTGTGTCCGAAAGTGTGTCCGTTTAAAAAGAAAGACAGCCTTAGTCTTCAATCGGGATTAGAGCTCTGAGTTTATCCAAATCTGGGCAGAAAAAAAAACGTAAAATTGCCAGAATACATTCAAATATAAGCGTATTATCCATATCCCGTACTAAATTCACCGCTTTTAAAGATACACTAATTAAATATTTTTTGTGTTCATTTTGATCTTATTTCTGTGTATATTTTTCCATGTATTTTGATGGGATTGCATGTCTCAATTTATTAATTGGGAATTATATTGCCATTTATTCAGCAGATGCAGTAGCACCGGCCTTGTGCACTTAAATACATGTTGCAATTTTGAAATACGGCAACGATTGCAATTTGCAGCAGCAGTTCCTTGCGAAAGCAAATCATAAATGGCACACAGGCAGAGAGAGACAAGGAGAACGAAATTAATATTTCCATATTAAGCTTGCATCAAACAAAATAAAAACGAAAAGGCACAAAGCAAAACGTGTTCTGCATCCGTATGCCAGAGGAATGTGTGTACACTCATGCATCTACATCTACTCGAACACACACACACTGATGTGTTGCCTTCAATGCACATGTGTGTGTGTGTGTGAGTGTGTTGTCGATGGTATTGACAGCACTTTGATAGCCGCTGGTGATTGTCACCAATGCATTGAAGACAAATATGATATGCTTGTCAAGGTAACGAGTGTCTGACTTGCTCTGCTCGATGGTGCCCCTCTGCCACCCCATTCCCCCTGTTCCAAACCAGATTCCTTTGGCTCTGCGCAATATATTTTAATAAAATGCATGCTGCCTGCACAAACAAAGGCCGGCAATGCCTTTTACCTGATGAAAATGAAAATGCGAATGTGAATATGAATATGAATGTGAATATCAATATATTTGCTTAACAAATATTTACAATGGCCAAGTGTTATGAGTTTCGTTTCTATAATTAAAGCGTACTTGAAGTGAACGAGAGAGCACGCTCTTGTAGACATTTCGACCGAAGGATACCTCCCAATCAGATTTTAATATTATGCACTAAGTAGACAAAGAGCTGATGTTCTATTCATGGATGTGCTAAGCTTTATAATCTTTAATTGGAAATAAATTCCTTCACAACTTTAAAAACGTTGAGCCGCATTTTCTTTCGTACTTATTGTCTGTCACAAGCAGCAACAGCAACAAACAAGAATGCCCTTGCCTGGTAAGACTCTGCCATACAATAAGGAGAACTTTCTCTCCCAGCAAGCTCAACGATTCTGCTGGGATTTATATGCCAAACATGCCCCAAGTAGATTAATCTATTATCGATAAGTGCAAGCATCGAAAATTTATAACCGTTGAAAAAAAAGCAGAGAGTGGAGCTAGAGCCGGGCCGGAGGAGCCTGCGGCCAAAAGGAGTCCCAAGTCAGACCGACAGACTGCACTTAAGTGCTTGAAAATTGTTTTCGATATTATTTGGCTGACTCGCTGCTCCATCTCCTCCTTCTCAATGTCATGCCTGTGTGTTTGTGTTGCCTTTCAGCACATTTGGCCATTGGCATTTGTCTTGTCTGGACGGTGGCCAAGAGCAAAAAACCATTTGTTGCTCAGTTGAACTGCCCTCCGTCTCAGCTCAGCTCCGCCTCAGCTGCAATGTATTTAATTTATTTGAACGGTCAGAGAGTTGTCCCAAGTGTTGGTCCGCTCGGCTTTAACAGTTATTTATGATTACATTTTTGACTTTGCACTGCATTAGCCGCAGCGAGGATTTGCCCATTGTCCATTGTCCATTGTCCTGTCCTGGCCATGGTTGCTTTTGCCGTAATTAGGCAGCTTTGCTCGGATTTTGCTGGCTGTCCATTAACTGTAAATCTCATTCAACAGTTTATTGGACAGCTTTTTGTGTGCTGGATCTTGGATTTTGATGCATTAGCTGCTAAAGTATTTGTAAAGCTGCTCAACTGCTTCGCTCGGTGTTGAAAAGGCGAAAGGGTGAAGGTGGAGCCATGCCATGAGTGGGGCTGAGGGACAGCTGCAGCTGCTTGGCTTAAGATAACATTGCATTGCATTTACGGTTAGTAAAGTTTTATGGCCCGGCCATGACTTGATTTACCCGTTTTACGATCATTTCATACGGTTCAGCAGACGCGATACGAGGTGCTGATGGAATGGAATGGAGCAGCGTTCGCTACGTGGATCGTTTACAATGGGCTCTTTCTCACGGCTTACTGGCTTTTTCCCTATTCCCTTTTACTCTTCTGCTCATTGAGCCTTCTTAGCTAATTTTTGGTCTTCTATTAATTAAGAAATATTTTTAGGGCTTTGCACTCAGCCAATACCCCATTGAGCCAAAAAAAAAGGGGAAGGAAATGTCCGGTTAGACTGCGGTTGAGGCTTAACTTTTTTATTTACACTACTTAATTCCTCGCATATTAAGCCATACACACAGAGAGAGCAGGATCAGCACCACGACTACGACCATGACCAGGACCAGAACCAGGCAGTACCAAAAACCAGTTGTCGCCGGGCAACCACAAAACTAGACAGGAGTCAATGAAAAAGGCATTGCATAGATATTGGGACCTGAGCCGGGGCTGGTCTCTGGCCTGGGCACGGATTTGGCTGCACTCCCATCGAAGTTGTGAATTTTCCCTATCCTCTAGTGTGGTTTTCTTTTTTGAGTACGGGTTCAGGCTCCGGGTCCGGCAGTATATTGAAGTGTTAAAGAAAAATGCAGTCGAGTGTGGCGAAAGGACATTACTGGCTTTTAGCGAGCATAGAATGGGAGTGAGCAGCAGCACATGAGGAAGAGCTGGATTCAGCTGCGATGGAAGTGGGAAATAAAATGAATGTTGTATGGCAGTCAGCGAGCATATTGAAGTGTTGAAGTCGCCCTAGATCCCCACAGCCCCCGCACGACCACACACAGAGGAGGTCTGCCTGGGTTCAGAGCTGAATCTAGGGCTTGGACTGGGTCTGCTCTGGTTCTGGTTCAGGCTCTGGCACTGTTCGATGCCGATGCCAATGTCGATGAGTCGATGACGATGAGCACACGCCCCACTGAAGTAGTAAGTGCCGTTCGCCACTGGATGACAATAAATTTCCATTTAATCGGATTTATTTGAAATTCTTATTCCTCTTGATGCTTCTCTCCCTTCTGTTGATGTTCGTCCGCCTCTTCATCCTTGCTCTTGGCTGCTGCTGTGGTTTCTACTTGGACGTTTGCCACTTCCCAAATATTCTCTGCTCCTTCCCCTTCTCCTTTTTATTTTTTTGCTTTTGTTTTTAACGATTGCTCGTTCACTGGATGGGAGGCGCTGGAATGAAAGATTTAATTCAAAGGATGTCATATTTTTGCGTGATTTTAATTTTATTGGATTTCAGAGAGAGATAGAGTGAGAGAGAGAGAGAGAGAGAGAGAGAAATGCTGAAATTTGATTCAAATTACATTTAGAGGCTCTTAAACTATAATTAAAATTTGAAAATATAATCAATAAATTATCTAAGTAATTTCGAAACTTTCCTTTCTTTCAGGTGAGTTAACTCGAGAACTGCATAGTAAGTAGAGAATAACTCGGTTAATTAGAAAACTATTAACCGCAGATGCTTTTCCAATGCAAATGTCTGCTTTAGTGCATTATCATCCATCAAATGTGCAAATGAACGGGTAAACAACCAAAGAACAAGGCATGGAATAATATGCAATCAACTTTGAATTTCCACGTCACTTTCAGTACAAAGACAAATGAGGCAAGACGTTCCAAGACGCGGTGGCAGGGCCGAGTGATTGCCTGGACAATTACGTCAACGCGCGGTGTCCATGAAACTTGCCTGAAATACTTCTCCACATCGTGGGTATATCCATTGTTGCATTTGTATACTAAAAGCTACATTTAGGTAATGCAAATTTAGTGTACTTCTGCTCTGGAGCGATAGGTTCCATCATATTGAAAAAAGATAAATACAAAACATAGCTCTGCATTGTAAATAGCTTGGGAACTATCGCTATATATTGATCAAATGTATAGCTAAAGTCTAACGTTAGCCTTCAGAGGTCCAACATGCATTCAGATTCGTTCTTTAAATATTTGTGTTCTTCCTTAAATCCATCAAAGTGTCGACTCTAATTGTTCTTGGTATGTGAAATTTCCACACCTTTCTGTAAGAGTCACCAAAGTGTCGACTTTTTCATTATTCCAAAGATTTTAATGCAATGCATTTTTGCTTTTAGTTTAATTAAAATTGTTGCTTCTGCTGTGTGTGATATTTGTTGTTTGCATTAATTACCGCGTTGTCCTTCCGTTTGGCATATTATGCACATGGCAAGTTTTTAATTAAAATATAATGTAACATTTGATTGGCTGGAGAAATATACGAGTGTTTTGCATTGAAAATCCATGGCTGCTGACCATGGCCAGTTGGGGGCTTTAGGGCTGAAGGCTGGCAGCTAAATGAAAACCCATCAAATTGATGGGCAGACAGCCGCACACTGTAATTAAGTCTAATCAGAAATTGCAGCAAGCAAAAATGATGCGTGTCCAGGGCCGTCAAGGCGAGTTGGCGTTGTTGGGGCTGCGTTGAGCTGGCCTCAGGGCCAGATCTCTCAGATCTCACACATTTCTCTCCATGGTTGGGAACTCCAAGCGCCCGCTCCCGCTGTCCTTCCTGCTTCCTCTCCGACTCCACCCCGGTGGCTGGGTAACATGAGCTTCATTAGTGTATGCAATAATGGCCGACATTTTTTGCCTGCCAGGCCTGAATGGCCACGACGATGACGGGTACTATGAAGTCTGTCGGTGGCCACATGGCGTATGCGCAACGAGAGTATCCTTTACCCCAGCACAGTAACGGAGTGAAGTAGTCACTTCCAGCATTCAGGACAGGATGTGGGCCTGATATTTGATACCCGAATATGTAGGAGGGATGATGAGTGGACTGGCCGATGCATGTGCATTGAGTTGCATGCCACACATCAACAGCTTCTGGCTGCTGCTGTTGCAGCGATGACAAGGCCTTGTGATTTTGTATTTCGTATTTAACGAAATTTGAATTTGGATATGATCAACCTGATGGACTGGAAATAAGCGGAGAACAGTCGTTTGACCTCGGTCGGTCTGTCAGGGGTTTTTAATTATTTTGTTTGGTTTTTCTCTCTGCACGTGTGTGTGTGTGTGTGGTTTTGTGATGAAAAGGTAATTGATGACCAAGAGATACCTAGATCCGCCCTGTAATGTGTCCCACTACCAATGGCCGTTTCTCTGACGAATTGATAGATTTTCTGATTGAAGGTAAGACACCTATTCCTACTTTATTTGACTGAACTTTTGCTGTTAGGTGTTGGGCCAACCATTAGTTCCGAAGCCGAAGCCATGGGGTGTCCGTTGTTGCTTATGATGCTGGCCACCTGAACATGTTTTTAATTAAGTTCTGAATAAATCACTTTTTCATGGATTCCCCCATCTAAAGAACCGAACTCCAACCCAATCGAAAATTGCTTGATAGCTTTTTTTTACGCTTCAATAGTTGGGAAGTTTTTCCCAAAGATTCCAGGCTTTGCGGGGAGCGAGCGATCAGTTTGCTATGCTGCCAAAGTCTAATTGCGCGGAACGAAACAAACGACTTGGATAAGAACTGCAATGCAGTGCAGAGCATAGAGCAGAGAAGAGCAGTCGGAGAAGAAGAAAACAACTATTTTGCATGCATGCGAGGCTCCGAAGAGTATGCTATGGTAAAGTTTCCAAACCCACTTGTCGTGTCACTGCCAGCAGCAGAGACAACACTCCCTCTGCTACTCCGATACTCCTCCGATCCCTTTCCTCGGGGGGACTAACTGGCAACGTCGTTTCGCTGGCTGGAATTGTTGCATAAAAGTCAAAAATCTTCAACTTGCAGCATCAACTATATAAACGACGCGACTGCTCTGCTCAAGTCGTCAATGGCAACGATGACACTCAAGTGTGTACGTGTGTGGGTGTGTGTGTGCTTTGCAAACACACAAAGATACGCGCACACATACAAACACATGTGAGTGTGAGAAGAGTCTCAGTTGGAATCATTGCCATTCTCCATTTCTGCACTCCCACTCTCAGTCGCAGTCCGTCGCCCACAAGCCCTCAATCTTCTGTCGCTGTCGTCTATCATGGCACAAAAAAGCGCTCATATTTGCCCAGCCCTCGCATCGCATGTCCTTTTTTTGTCCTTCGACTTACGTATCTGCTGCTGCTGCTGCTGCTCCTGCTGCTTTTGTTGTTGGTGCTGACGATGATGCCCCTTCCGACCACCGACTGGTTATGGATATGCCTTTGAGCGTTTTAAATTTCATATTGCAACTGCATCGTCTTCTCTGCTCATTGAGCTTTCGTGTTGTGTATTTGCACAGTGTCATTCAGCGAGCCAGCCAGAATACTCGGGTAGGAGTAGACTTGAGGATACCTAAGCATCGCCAAGAAGATAAAGCGAGAAAAGAATGTTAAACCTTGATAGTCAGAGTTGTAAGATGATGGATTCGTTAAATATTGATTTTATTATGGGTAGAGCAGTGCTCTCTAGGGTATATGTTTTTCGACTCTCCTGAATCCTCGCTTTGGATCCTGTTGTGGGGTACATGCAATTATCCTGCCAAGCCGAATGAAATCACACTGACCAGGCTCTAGAATCATTTTTCAAAAATCATTCACAGCCAAGTGTGCATTCAATCGTGCACCACTCTCCCTCTGTCTCTCTACCCCACCAACCCACTACCCTTTGGCCAGTTTGCGCGTGTGTGTGTGGATGGGCGAGTTCGTCTGTGTGTGTATCTACGGCCCCATCTGTGGACATGGAATATTCAATTTTTCAATATCTCATGCTCCGGTCTATTCCTGTACCCGCCCTTAGGCCACCCGTACGCAAGCTTTGGCAAAAATCATCTGTAGCATTCGAGCCGACTCGTTGCAAGGACGAACGACCAGGGGCTTGGGCTCGGGATCGGGTTTGGGCTCCCGCCCAACTCTCTGCGGCTCGATTTGCTTCTGTCCTGTGCATCACAGTGATTAATGTCTGTGGCAAATGCATTAAATTCTGTTAAATGTATTACAATTTTGCCAATCCTCCCTCCCAGCCATCATCCATGCCGTCTCCAGCGGCAATCCTGTCTATCCGCTCGATCCCTTCCAGTCCCCCCCCTGCTGGCTACCGTTTTCACACCAATATCTGCGTCTGGCTGATTGATGGTCGCCTCGTCTGCTCCAGTTGTTGTGTTTGTGGGCGGACCTCTTTCATGTAACGTTTCTTGTCTGTGGCTGCTGCTCTTGATGCTGCTGATGCTGCTGCTTTTGGTGCTCTACGTTCTCTGCTTGGTTATGCATTTGTACAGTTTGAATTTTCATAGCTGGAAATGGAAGGGAGAAGGGATATATTCTTCGTCTAAGGGTCTCGGTTGCCAAAGTTCTTTAAAAATTAATCAAGTATGTGATGCCGGTGTGCAAGGTTGCGAGGAGTGTCACAAAACTAAATTTCAATTTTAATACCCTGTACTGTCGAAGAGTAAATAGAGTGTATTGTAAATGTGCTGGACCCAATGTGCGTAACGCACAGAAGGAATCGTTTCAGACGCTATAAAGTACAGTGCGACATGACATATGTAGAAAAAAAGGCAAATGTACAAATTCGAAAGAATCATAAGGTTACACATATCTGTATCACATGATGCACTTACAGTGGGGAGCAATGATGAGTACATGTTCACAATAACTGATTTTCGTCGCCCATAACTTATGAACGCGTAATGCAAACTTTTTTTTTACATTTTTTTCTACATATCAATGTTAATTATGTTGAATATATTTTTTTTATATTCTAGTAAACGTGGCCACGTTTTGAATCATCCAACTGATATCCATCTACCGCGTTCATCATTATCTTCTTAAACTGTTTTAAGTTTATTCATTGCAAATATCCTTATCCTACATATCCAACTAGAATAAAGTGTTCTTGTATGTAATGCGAATCGCTTTAATTCGAAGCCATTTCTGGCTTTAATTCGACTCGAGTTCCCCATCCTTGATTCTAAATTTGGGGTCGGCAAGCCGGCAAGTTATTTCTTAAAACTCTTTTCTGTAGCCAAATCCCAGGCACGCACTTCAAATGCCAAACAGCACAACAATCTTCATTTGTAAAGCCACAAATACACACACAGCCACATATGGGATGCACACATGCAGGGAGACTTCTCTTTTTATAGCATACTTACTAGCGCCGCCTTATGCTTAATGCCAATTCAATTTATAAATTTGATTTTCCCTCACCCTCTCTTTCACTCACTTTTTCGCTCTCTCTATCGCTTTCTCTTTCTGCACAGCACCACTTTGGGCAAACAAGTTTTGCACACTTGAAATTTTTGTGATTGATGTGCTTTGCTACATTTGCCACTGCCGCGTTGCTGCCTTTGCCGCTGTTTGACTTTGATGTCTCTCTGTCCCAGACTTCCCCGAATCTTCAATCTCATTCCAGAAATAGTCGGCCCCATCTCCAGCTGCACTCCCCCTCGAGGAATTCCTTGGATGTGTGCATCTTGAGTTGGCGAAAGTTTTAATTGCTTTTTGCAATTAGAACTATTAGTGAGTGTGGCCGGGTTACAACTGCGTTGCTGCATCAGTTGACTGAACAGCCGCAGAGGCTGCGGAACCACTTCCCTTCCCTTCCCCCCTCTTGCTACCCTTGCTAACTTTCCTCTCTCGGATCGGGTTCTGCTTCCTCTTCGTCCCAGTAATATCTAAGCAATTCATTTAATTGCTTTGCAATTTTCATGCATGCGAAAGTGCGGCTTTCGAATGATTTGTGCAAATGTTTTTAAAGCGCACACAAAACCTCTCTCTCAATGCTCTGCTGCTGACTCCTACCCAATTATCAGAGGGCAGAGGGAATTAGAATCAGCGGGGGTTAGTTTGAAAGGGATTTAATATTTGGTTATTTCTTATTTTCCCCCTCCCTCTCTCTTTCCCTTTCTGTATATATAATTTTTTTTTTTTAATTCGCACACAAATCATATTGTGCTTGAAGCTGCATTGACATGGCCAAAACGGGGGCTTCTATTTGTGGCAAATCGAACCGGAGTCTACCCGATCCCGACTAGATTCTGTTGTGTTGTGGGCACTTTGAGTGGTGCCCCCACAGCCATTGGTTTGTTACTGCTCTCCGCTTATTTTTTTCCCCATTTTCGTGCAATCTTTTTGCATGTAGCAAAACAAATCAACTTTCCTGTTTGCTGCTGCTAAAGCGGGAGAGCGCGTTACAGAAACCAGAGCTGCATTCAATGGCAATCACAGCAGTCCGATAGGGTGCGGAGTGGGGCTTGTGGTCAGTGGTGTGGGGTTCCAAAGGGGGACGGACTGGTCACTCTACAAAGTGAAATATCTTTGACGAAACAAGAAGAAAACGCACTACAATTTCAACTTTTTAAACAGAACTTTGCCTGTCGTCAACCCCTCCCACACCTCAGTGCCTCCCCTGTTGCTGTTAGTTGTATATCGAGATTCTCTACCTCTTCCTCTTCCTCTACCTCTGTCCGACCCTGATCAGAGCCCCTTTGACTGTTTGTATTAAAAAATTAAACTAGATTTCCCTTTAGCTTTGCATGTTTCCCAGCCGCCGCGAGCAATCGCTTACTTTGTGCCTGACCAGAGAGAGAGAGAGAGAGAGAGAGAGTGAATCCCATTCCCAGTCCTATTTCCAGTGCCAGTCCTAGTCCCTTCTCCCTGGTCTATTCAGAACTCCGTTATGTGTCCAGTGCCAATGTTGAGGCCAATGTCGATTGCAATTCGAAGAAGCAATTTCAATACGCCTCAGAGCTGAAGGCGGCCAAAAGCACCACAAACGCGCAACGGTTTTTTAATTGCCATGTGCCCAGGGTCTGCTCTGGTCTGCTGTGGCTATTCCAGACGACAACCAGAAAAAGAGTAGTGGGGTTAGATTTAGGTTCGGGCTTGGCCAAAGGCTCAAAATGTGAATCCATGGCTCCAAAGGAAGAGCGTTCCATGGGGCCGCCAATGCCAATGACTAATTATGAAATGTTTGATTTCCCCAGGGATTGAAAAGCGCGACGAATATTTTCACCACCTGACTGGCGGACTGAAGGACTTTCTGCAGACTCAGTGCTGATGGTAGAAGGGCGTAGGTGCTATGAATATATGTACATATCCTCGATATTGCGCTTTTTTGCCATTCATTTTTCGAGATGAATTTTTGGCGCAGGGAGACAATCAACAAGGAAGCGCAGATGGCACGTGCTTTATGAAAGAAGCGAAGCGACGCGAAGGGAGCCCAAAGGGAACCCAAGTTCGTCACATAAATTCGTGATGAAATGAAATGAAAAATCAAAAACAAATTGCCCAGAAATGTAATGAATTTTAAGCATCCCACCTGTGTTATGATGAGAAGGAGCAGACGGATATACCTACATATGTATATGTGTGAGGATGTGTGAGTGTGTGTGGGGTGTGCTTTTGACAACTGTCTAGTGAGGCCATGTCACACTATACGGTCATGTCGCTTTGCGGTCGGCCACATGGTGTCTCTGACGATGATGACAGCGCCGTACAGTGGGGCCAAAGCTATGCAAAACTAATATCCAGCTAGATAAATTCCATAATGAATAGCACCACAGTCACTGTAGACCACAACGACGACTCCTTCGTGTGCTGTGTCCTGTGTCCGTGCCAGGCATGACAAATATTTTGCAACTCCTCTGCAGCGCGCTCTCTCTGTCATTATTTTCCTCTATCTCGGAACTCTCTCTCTCTCTCTCTCTTTCTCTCACTCTGTGGTTTGAGTTTAAAATATTTGTGTTGAAATTGCACTTGATTTAATTGTTGTTGCTGCTGATGCTGTTGCCTGTTGACTCTGTTTGCCTTGTATCATTTACAGACGAACTTGGATTCTTTACGTCTCTCTTGCCGCTTCCGCTGCCTTTGTGGTGACTTAAACAAAAGTCACTTGCAGCATTCAATGGAAATGGAAATGAAAACCATTTTGGAAAAATCAAGGCAAATCTTGCCGCCTGTGTGATGCTTTAAGCCAAGCACAAATCTGGACACAAATCAAAGTGGGAAAGAACCGCAAACAAATGCTGCCCTCGAGCCTTAAATGTCTGGGTTCTGGCTGCTGAGGAGGAGGAGTCTACCGACTTGACCAGAAAATACTCGTAAGAGCTCAACGATTGTTGATTTGCTTCGGCTTTGATTGAATTGTTATAGCCACGCCCCTGCCCTCACTGCCTGTCTTCAGACCGACAGTGATGACATTTTCCAGTGACTGAGTTTTATGTTGATTACAGATTAAGATTGCAACATTTTGCCTCTCGATCTATTTGTCAATAATGCCTTTGAGCCGTGTCCTTTGGCATGCCGAGCATCCCTGCTCTCCGGGCTATCCAATTCCGATTTCCATTCTAGCCATTACCTTGGGTCCCATTTGGATTGCCCGTCCCCCTTTCTCCGTTCACCGTTCCCCATTCCCAACCTTCTTAGCTAAAGTGTTAATTTGGTTGAGTGGGTTTTTGGTTGCACGATTTGAATACGAAGCATCCCTTTCCCTCTTTCGCACCGACATCCCTCTTCTCATTGACATTCCCTATTCCCCCGAAAATGGGCAAAGTGTTGATAATAATGAGCTGACAGCTTGGCATTAGTTGTACGAGTATCGAGGATGATGTCTGCACCTAACCCGCTCCCATCTATCTTTCGCCCACTGTCTGTGTAAGTAAATGTCTCGGGCTTAGTTACAATGTTGTCAACATTTCATGTTCGTCTAAGGAGGGACGCCACCGATGCCAATGCCAATGCCGTTGCCAATGTGGATGCCAATGTGCCTTTGTTGCTCTTGCAACTCGCTCTCTCTGGTAATTAATTTTAAAAAGAGCCCCAGGCTAGTCAAACAAAGTGTAACAGGATATTACATTTGATGACTGGGGAAAGCGGAAGTGTTAAAGTGTGTCTACAGATGATACAATGATGGAGCGACACGATAAGAGCATCAAGGAAGCTCATTGCCAGAGGAAGTCTCCACAAATACACACACGCACACACATACATATATACTATTGTCTCGTGTCAATCTTCAGATTCGGTTGCCCCCTCCTTGGCGACCATTCAATACCCAACAGAAAATCAGGAAAGCTGACTGACAATCTTAAGATGCCTTTGGGTACTTCTACTCACTCATTTAATTTTAAGTAACATTTCAATATAATCGAAGGCCTTCAAGTCTTTTCTTCGCAGTAATGAACTTATATTCCATGAAACTTCAACAGGTGCTCGCTAACATCACTTAAATAAAGTGTCCACCTGTAAACACACGCACACAAACACTCACACATGCACTTGTTTAAAATTCGATTATGTAAGCGACAACATGCAACGCTACAAAGGGAACAAGGCGACACAGGAAAAAAATGCACTAAAGAATGACAAAACTTTCACATTTTTTCCTGCGGCCCTCGGACTGGCGACTGGCACTGGCTGTAATGAAAATTCAGTTTCCATGTACTCAACTGCTAATGACAGTTTTTTAATGATGTTCGGACACCGGCTATAGCTCTGTAGAGCACGGCAGGTCGACAGGGAGAGAGGTACAAATATTGCAAAATTAAATGGCTGAAAGTTTTGTGCGCCAACAACTCACATAACAAAACGGCAAATGGACATTTAATAGGATATACGTCGATGCTGATGGTGATGCTGATGCAGCGGAGCTGAAGCGGATGCGGATGGGGATGCGGATGCTCGCGTAATTCTATTTTATTTAATTTCAGTATTTTTTCTATAAATTATTTCAAACATAAATCTGGTTGAGTGTTTTCTACCTGAGCATACATATAAACGAGGATACACGTGTGCCCTGCCTTGAAATGGAGGAGTATATGACACGATTTGGGAGTGTTTGGAATCGATATTGTTCCTTACTGATTCTTGAATATTTTATAACAAGAAAATCGAAATCGAAATCGAAACCTCAGGTATTCCATATTTTAGGTTCCTTTAAGCATAGGGGTTCCCTCCTTCTAATGGGTTATTCGGTTTTGAGGAGCTTTTATCACCTGCCAGGTATGCTCCGATCTACTCTGCAGAGGTACGCAGTCAACCTCGACGCGAGTAAGCTGCGGTCCGCACAGCACTTACCCAAAGCAGACCTCAAAAAGTTTTCCCAGCCACACACACCCACACACCCACACATCCACACACACACACGGGGGAGTGTTCATCCTTCGAAGCGCTATAAAAAGGTGCAAACAGCACCCGCTGGAATGGTGGCGCTTGGAAGGTGACTGGGACCATCGCAGGACCTCGCCGCCGACGCCGCCGTCGTCATAGCCGTCGCAGTCGCCATCCTCGACCGACACTAAGCCTGAGTGCATTTTCTTGTTGTTTGTGTACGCGCGCGTAGTTTTCTGTTTGCCGTGCGTAAAATCCGCAACGTTACGCCATTTTGTGTGTGCTTTCTTTTGTGCGCTACCAACACTCTGCCCCAACTAGCCTTCCCTCTGGCCTTTTTATAATGCCCGTTTCCGAGCCATTCCCCCTCATTCACATCCCATCTACTGACTGCCCTGCGACGCCTGTAAAATGCAAAAAGTAAGGTGTAAGGTGCGAAAAGTGTGGCCAGAGCGATGCAGAGGGAGAGGGCAGAAGTGAGTTGTTGCTTCTCCCTGTTGTGCAGCAGTTTGTCGATGCTGACGCTTTGATAGTGCCCGAAGAAGAAAGAAGACGCAGAGTGAGGATGGGAGAAATGCCAGTGAGGCTAAGAAATATGGGTGAGCTAGAGATGGGCAGCAAGTAGGGCAGGAACTATCGCTCATCTCTGAATGACAAACAGTCTCACAGGCAGAACGTTCTTCAAGACGATCTGAGCCACTGACTGGAGCATCTCTAGAGCGAGTTTCGTCTGCATGGTTTGAACATACCACCGCTGTTCCGACTGGCCCTTCCTTTTCCTCTTCCTCCAGCTCACTTTATGTTTCTTCTCGCCTTGCCTAGCCTTGCCGTAAAAGTAAAAGCCACGTTATTAAGTTGAAAGCACGTGCAACTTGTTGTTGCCTTCCAGCAGAGTCGACGGAGTCATCTGCCAGCCTCACACCCTGCCCTTTGTCCCCGACCAAAGCCTGTTGGCAGTTGCTTTTATTGTTATTACTACAATACATTTGGCACTTGCCACTATTTCTGCCTCTTCCACTGCAATCCGCCGCCGCGGCCGCTGCCGTGGCTGCCCCACTGATTCCTCTTCTATTTTCTTTCTCTTTGGTGAATGCTGAATATATTTCTCACCTTTCCTGTTTTGCCGTTTGGCTTGCTTTTTAATGGTCTTTTCCCACTCTGGCATCTGGCTGTAGAAGTATTTCATGATTTCCACTGCCACCGTATCGCCATATTCATTTGGCGATCTTAAATCAAAATGTTCCCTGCCAACACTGCTGGGGCCCACAGCCCTAGAGTCGTAAATCTGTGGAGGAATAGAGCATATCAGTGCAGTAGAAAATTGTGTATTGAGATTACACAGGGTATACACAGGGTACTCCCTAATCTGATTGCTATAGGCGGACTCCCCTCTAATAATCAGCATGAAAACAACGACAAGAGCAAACATAAACGCTAGCTGTAGCGGAAACAAAAACCAGCCCCAACTGAAGCTGAAACTGAAATTGTTTTGCGCTTAATGGCATTTTAAATAAACTACACAAAGCTGTAAAAAACCATCTGTAGGAACATCTCCCTGTGTGCGGACAATGGCGCACTTTTAGCCCCTATTTTAATGGGGCTAAGTAGATTATTGCCCTTTGCAAATGTGCAAATAAAATACTTCAAATGGCTGGCATACACCTATTTTCTCTATAGTACGCCTCTCCTGGATAGGCTTGAAACCAACAACCAATTCTGGGTGGGGCTGGGCCTAATACCCATGCCCATATGTATGTCATAAAAAGTTTTTAATGATTTGAACTAGGACTAGCAGATCTGCAGTGCTAAAAGTAACTAAAGGAAAGTAAAATGGGTTTAAGGATAAAGGAAACGGAAACAGAACTGCGCGTAAACCGCATTCATTTTATTGCTAACCTTTCTGTAAAAATATCCTGTATTTTTTAAACGTTATTCATTAACAGTCAAACATTTCTACAGAAAATTTCCGGGTGTTAACAGACAGAAAGAGATTGTTGGCCAAGTTTATTATGCTTAAACATTCTGGGAATGTTTTTCATGTTAATTCCTTTCAACTTTTTCCCTGCATATATCTTCCCATTAATAAATAATCCTGCCAGCATGTTATCCTCTTCATAAGGCCACACCCTTTCGGTTGCTGGACAACTGCACAACTGCATAAACAAATGCAAGATTTTGATTAAATTGACAATTACAACAGCAACAGAAGCAGTTTCAGCAACAGCAAGAACAATGATAATGAGAAGCGACCTCCTTCCTGCTGCCATTCGAATGTTGTTGCCATTTGCTGATAGCCATCAACGCCAGGCAACACAATAACAACAAAACATGGCCATGCAGAAAAGCAAAGCCCCAAGAGAGAAAGAGAGAGGGAGCTGGAATGAGAGATTGGTCCTCTTCACTCTGTGTTGAGGATGATGATGACGATGAAGTGATAATAATTAAATTTGCATAATGTTAAGTGATTAAGTTGTTGTCAACCGTGTTCGATGGATGTCCTGACAGGGACAGAGACACTGGCAGAGGCAGGAACGGGGCATTTATTGTCAAGGCAAACGATTGCAAAATCCAAGCCAGCTCCGGGACCCAGTTGTTGCCCACCACTTTTCAATTCGTTCTCCTATACCGAACAGATACCCTTGCTGTGTGTCCTGCGTCCGTGTCCATGACCGCTGTGCCCTGGGATTAATTTTGTTATGTTTTTCTAAAACATTTTCGATGCGTTTCGTTGGTAGTTAAACTAATTGAAATGTTGCATGCAACAGGCAGCGCCAGCGCCCCAGGCCCAAATTCCACCTCATTACGTAGCGGTCATAGGTCCTAGCAATTTATGAGTCATCACGTTTTACCCAGGCATCCCTCCTTCCACGCGACCAGTTTGAGGTCTTCTAATTACAGCGCTTATGTATAATTGATTTGTGGCAATTTAATTAATTTGAATTTAACTATTTAATGAGGATTACCAGGGCCAGGGACAGAAGCCAATGTCCCAGGGCATGACTGCACCGCTGCGGCATACGCGCTGAAAGCCGCATTTTAGTAGCCAGTCAACTAATTAGCTGTTGAATTGTATATTAAGCCTCAGCCTCCACCCCAACCTCATGCCAAAAAAGAAATGGTCAAATTTATGGGTTGTCGCAGCATCTAACACTCTTTCTGGGATGGGTCACTTGTTGGTTGAAAGATTGGCAAATCCTTTTGGGGGCTTTGTGATATATTAGCGATCCGTGGGTTGGGATTAATGTTAATGCATTTTGGCTGTTCTAGTCGCTAAAATAAATGTTCTACCTGATTGGCCCAAACATTAATTGTCATTTAATGTGCCAGGCGTTAGCTATCAGGCGGTTTTTCGTTTTTTTTTTTTTCCAGCCACTAATTGCATTTGAAAAGTGCATTAGGTTCGATTTTTCTCTGCGGTCGGCTGTTTGGTTAAATAGATTGATTAGGGTAGATGATGACAAGCTTAATTAAAATGTGATTAAGTTGCTGGCCACATTGATAGAAGTAGACTAATTATATCAAAATATAAATACTTGATATTGTACACGTATGACCAAAAACTTGGTCACAATAGGATGCTGGCAGGAACGCTGGCAGATTACTTTAAAAATTAAATTTAAAATTAGCAATGAGTCGAAATTCTAGATACAAAACAATTTTTCTTGATCACACCCATTCAATAAAGTAAAAGAAAGCTGCTCTGACGGTAAGTAAACACCTACGTCAGCTCTGGAAAATCTTTTAATATTCCTGAATGGCTCTTCACTCTCCTCCAATCATCATCATAATCATCATCGACGAAAACTATTCTTCGAAATCGAAATGAAAACAAACTTGGAGCTGTCCAACCCCTCATTCGTCGTACCGTACCCCTTTCTAGTCCTTCCCCCAGCCAGAGCCAACCCCCTGGACATTTATTTGCTTAAGTATGAAATTTACATTCCATTAAACAAATTATTTTCTCAAACTGTATGGATACGCAACAATGGATAAACTCGGGTAGCGTTGTTGGGGGCATCCACTTGCCCCAAACCTCTCATACTAATACTTTTTGCATGGCAATTATTTGTTTACCCCTCAGCAGAGACCTTGCTCCCCAGAGGAATGCCATAGTGGGGGTCGGTCTCTCCACTGTTTTTACCATCCTTTCTGCTTCTGTTTTAATAACTTAAGCCAACACGTCGCCAGGCGGCGTCTTCACTACACCCCACTCCCCAAGTCACCATTCTCGAGCTGTTTTTGTTATCCTTTCTGCGCCATTGACAACATTGGGAGAGCGGGGAGTGTGGCGCACCTGTAATGTCAACATGACCACGCCCCACACTAGCCCTCTCTGTGCCACCTGCCCACCTATGTCATGTCTTTGCACGCCTCAACGGTTCAATTGTCTTAATTTCTTGTCTGGCGTTTTGTTTGTTTCTCCGTTGCAGGGGCCACGTCCACGTAGCCACCTCCGTAGTCCCCCTCCACAGCCACAGCCACATTCACATTCACATTGCCATATATATATATGCGTTCTCGGCCACGTCCTTCGACGGTATTCGTTGTCGTTGTCCTGCCGTTGTCATCATCCTTGCGGTTAGCACTGGCATCTGCAGCTGTTTCCTACACTCCAGCTCATCCTGCTCCGGCTCCGGCTCCGGATTCGGCTGCAGTTCCCAGCTGCTTCTGCTTCTTGTTCAGCTCCGTCAGCTCCTGCTCCCTGGTCCTGCACTTGGCTCTCGTACGTTTTGTGCTGCGGACAATGTGGCTCCAATTTTGACACATTCAAGCGGCGCCAGTCAGCAGCAACTGCGGAGCGGAATATTATACGGATCCACACAGTGGCTGAAAAGTGCTCAAAACTGAATATATATAGTGCGGCATACAACATTTAACCAATTATTGTGGTGTTTTTACCCACTGTTCATCGGTTCATCTCTTCCTCGCCTTGTTCGTTTTTCGTTATCTTGCTCCTGCTGACCCTGCTCCTTGGGCACCCCTTCTGTCCATTCATTATTTGTCAATGTCAGATGGAGTCAGTCCGTCAACTCTCTCTTTCTCTCCCTTTACCTCCCTTTCTCTCTACTTCTCAGCAGTTCTCTCTGTTTGCGTTTTGTCAAAATGAAAATGGAGAAAATTTGCACGGTCGCTGCATTTGTGGCATTTTTCCTTCGCGACGTTTTAGGTGTTTGCATGTCCTTTTTAATCATTTTTGTTTTCCCTTCTGACGTCTCCCCTCTTCCTCACTGTTCCCTGCATTTGTTTGTGCATTTTAGCACATTCTTGTCTGCTCCTTCTCCGCCCTGTCCGCCCCGTGGCAGTACTCAGACATTTGTCTTGCATTTTTATGCGTATTCGAGAATGTCCTGCAAGTAGTCTTGCGAGTCGTTTGTTGCGTGCAACCATTTTTGAAATGCTACAACTTTTTGCCAATGGACAACTGGCATCTCTCCTCCTCCTCCTCCTACTCATGATGCCTCACCACACCCCTCGACCACTTCGTTGTTCGTTGTTGTTGCTGCTACTACGTGCAGTTCATTTATTATGTTGACACTTTGAAATTAACTAAGGAAATGAAATAAATTGATGTGACTTTATGAAGTGAGCGCGGAAACTGTAGGAGTGCTCCCGCCTCTCCGCATGCTTCCCCTTCCTTCCCAATCATTTCACCCCTTGGATACTCTTTGTCAGAGACAGAGCGCTTAAAGTTTTTAGTGGTAGCTGGCACGCAGGCAGAGGGTCAGGGATGGTAGCAGGATAATTCAAGATTTGGTTGGGCAAGCAGGAAATGGCAGAGCAGAGACTGCATGAGGATCCCAACCCTGCCATGTCTTCAATTAGAACAAAAAAATGCAGATAACCGACTTCAGTCTCTTCGGAAGCCATCCATAAAATCAGCCCATTATGGAACCAACTCAAAGACACCTACTTCAATCATATCGGTAACTGAAAAAAGTGTCAAGTTCAAAGTTAAAGTTCAAAGCGATTGAATGGCTGGGCACTACAGGGGTCTTCAGGGCACGAGGAAGACGAGGAGCACTTCCTGCCAAGGTTCTGCAACTGCCAAAGCAATTTCCCGTTGCGAGCTTTTCACGCGTCTGCTGGCAAAGCCAAAAAACAGGAAACCCATGAAAGCACGCGTTACTAATTAAATTCGAGCAACGAGGATGAGGAGGACCCGACAAATGTTTGAAATTTAAATTAAGGCAAAGAACAGATTTTGAAAGAATGGGGATAAAAGAAAAGCAGCGGTAGAGTGCTGGGTTGTTTCGGTGTGAGCAAACAAGGCCACACACTAACGAGTATGTGTGAAGTCATATGCCCACCGCTGGTCCAGATACTGCCTCTACCTCTTGCAGCATGCAGCTACTACTCCTGCATCCTACCCAGTAGATGTCTGAGGTTAAGTTTTTGAGCTGACAAAGCAATAGCAATTGCAGCACCGACGACGTCGGCGATGACGATGACAACAACGGCGGATATCCTGGCAACGTGCGGATAGTCTCTCCTCAATCTCTCCACAATACAGCAGTGTATGATGGGAGAGGGGCGTGGGGGCTGAAGCAGCCATTAATTCACGACTTGTAATTTCCTCACTTCAACTGCAGCCATAGTCGAGGAGTCGTGCATGACATCGCTTCACGTGAGGACGAAACTGGTTTTGACTATCAATTAAGGCATTAACCGAAGACCTGGCCTGGACCTTTTCAGGCTCTGCTTATAAAGCAGGCCTTGATAAACTTTACAAGATCTGTGACTTTATTTCCATATGGATTCTTTAAACAATTGCCAATACCGATGCGGGTACACAATAGAACTAGAACTATAACTGCCCCGCTCATAGACTTTTATCTGCATATAGGCAAACCCACAGAATAATAAATAAAAGTCAAATCAAATCTAAACATAAATATAAAACTCATAAAATTAAAATATGTCAAATATTACTCCAAGATTAAATAGGGGGTATATTGTGTTTGTGCGGAAAAAATGTAACCCAGAAAGAAGCGTTTCCGACCCCACAAATTATATATATTCTTGATAAGCATCAATAGCCAAGTCGACTTAGCCATGTCTGTCTGTCCGTCCGCCTGTCCGTCCGTCTTGTTAAGAGCCTGGCTCTCAGAGACTATAAAAGCTAGAGCCAAATTTTGCATCCGGATGGCCCCGCCCCCTTCAGTTTTGAAGACAAGGGTAGGGGGACGAGCCAACGTTGCGTGTTGGCGTGAGAAGTGTTGTAGATGTAGATGACAGATGAAGAAAAAATGTAAAATTTTACAAAAAGCCGATAAGGTACAAATGCAGTACTGAGTACCGGGTATAAAAGTTGTGACGCTTAAGAAGCGTCTCACACGTCCCTTCTCATTTCTTAACATGTTTTCGCTCAATCATAGACTCAGTTGACTCATTTATTAGGAGGGTAGTTATCTTAGACGCAATATTATTTGAAATGGAAAATGAATCATATTAACCCTTAAAGGCATCAAACCCTTAACTCTCTTCATCTAGTTGTTTAATTTATTTCTTTAAAATTTCTATCCCCTCGTTTACTGCGGTGCAAGCGTCAGGTCACAGTGAAAGTACTTGGAAGAGTGGACAATTTTGCATGTGTCACCTAATTAAAATGTTGCTCAAGCGACCATTTCAAGTCTATTAATTACCTACACTTGGAGCAGCCCCAGGCCCAGATGGGATCAGGACCAAGCCAAGAGCTCAGTCCAAGGATGAAAGACAAAAGTGCCAGGGTCCTCCTGAAACTCCTTTTGTTATGCATTGTAAATCACAGCGGACGCAGTGTGGTAAGGAGGGGTGCGCTGGGGAGTGGTGCTGCAGGGTCTTATTGCACTGTGTGGCAGGGGCCAAATGCAATCACTCGCCTTCAATTTTCACACCCATTGTCAACAAAAATCTGTGCAACTCCGAGCGAACTCTGCAACGGGTGCCATCATTATGCCCACTGATGAATATGTGTGAGGTTCTGTGTGTGTGTGGGTAAAGTCAAAACGTCATTGTCCTAGGACCTAGGCCTCTCTCTTTCTACGGCTTTTGTATGATGTGTGTGTCTCCTCATGCAATGCAGCAACATTTCAGTAGTCGTCATCGTCACTTGCAGAAGTTGGCAGTAATTTTGGGAGACAGGGAGCAGGAGAAGGGGTGAGAGGCTCCGTCCCACACACAGGCCAATGCGTGCAGCCGCAACATTTACGTAGGCGGACACAAGAAGGAGCTGCAACTCCGTTCTACCGCCGAGCACTGTGACAAAACCATCACGAAATTGGTGCAGGATAAGGCAATGGATAAGGCTGTGCGGATGGGTATAAGCTGTACAGTTCTCACAGTGCATTCTGGTGCCTGCTTGCTGGAGGGGCTGCGACGGTGACTGCCAGTTGAAAATGTGTCGGTGATTTACAACAATGTCGCCTACACAAATTTTCCAAATGTGTTTTTGCCACGAAAGCAAACGCAGGCCAGGCCGCAACACCCACTTCATTTCCCCCTCAAACTCGCATTGACACGCATGTTGCAGTGTGCCCTACAACACACAATGTGTGAGTGTGTGTGTCTCTGTGTGTGTGCGGCACGATCCTAGCTGCTTGCTGCCCTTGTTGTTGTTTCTGTTGAGAAAGAGAAGGACAGAGAGAGCTGCCTAGTGCGACTTTATTAGCGGAAGTGCTTTATTTAAGCTACAGAGAATCGGGCAGGACCAGAACGAGAACCAGGAGTAGGACTAGCACTAGGACTAGGACACCTCTCCTTTAGAGCAGAACAACGTACACTCGTTTGTAATACGTCCACGTAGCCAGTGGAGGGAGGGTCCTCTGGGTGGGTGAAGGGGCAAACAAAAGCGCATGGCAGGCATTTTACTTGAAGGAAATTGCATTTTCGACATTTTTCACACTTGGAGGGGAGCTGCTGCAACCGACAGAAAGGGAGCCGAGTCTCGTGCCCGACGTGGGGCAGACGGAGACGGAGCGGAAAGCCGAGGCACAAAGCATAGCAAAAAGCACAGCAAACACCTAAACAGGGAGACGGAGAGGTACCAGGCTCCATGGGCTGCTGCCAGATACTTTGCATGCAGCGCCAGGACTGGTCCAGAGTTTCCCAGGAATGGAGGCCCCTGCGATGAGGGCGTGACGGTACTCATTGAGGATCCTCGCATGGGGCGACTGTGTCACGAGCTCATCCCTGGCAACGACTTCGCCCGAACGCCTCAATTCCTTGCCTTCTTCCCTTTTTGTCACACTTTTGCCAAAAGGTGTCAAAGGTGCATTCGTCCTTGTTGTTGTTGTTGTCCTGGGTGCGTGTGTGGCATTTCCGTTCATTTGTTTTACTTCTGCCACACAGTCGGTGCCCGCCCCTAAGCCCTCCACCACTGCCCCACCACCTAGCGAAAAAAGCGCAATCAAAGCGGAAATGAAATTTGCAGGAAGTCTAGAGAGAGAGAAAGCAAAAAAAGAACACCAAAAGAGCACTCTCTTTTTTTGCTGTTTCTCTTTTGAATTTTAAACACACACAAAAGAAGAGGGTGGAGAGCGGCGAGGAGTTTTGGGATTTAATAAAATTCTGGAAACGCTTTTGGCCTAGGCCAATTTGCTTACTGTCAGAGCGGAGTCGTTTGCTGTTCGGTCCAACTGCCGCCAACTGCATGACGGCGATAACGTAATAGAGGGGGGTTGGGCATGTAGCTGTTGCATTAGGACTCAGCGGAGCGTCCTTCGTCCTCTGTTAAGTGTTTGTGGGGGTCTCCATTGTCACTGATCGAATGGAAATTGGTCGAGGGCGTATCATATAGGTGGCGCCCTTTGAAAGCGGCAACTTCTCTGCCTGAAAAAGGCGACCAGTTATTCCAGTGGGTACCCCCATAAATGCCACTTCATACCAGAAGAGCTTAGCCCTAACCGCCAACCCACACCCTATCCCTCAGCCCATTTAGATGATGCGATGTGAGAGCTGTCAGAAGCATGAAAACAATATTATACTTAATTCTAAGAAAGCTGACAATTTCTTCACCTTCCTCTTCTTCTTTTTGGTGGCGAAAAGATAGTAAGAGACAGCTAGAGACATTTAGAGAGAGAGAGAACAATAAAAAGTTATAATGAAAATGTCACACGCATTAATGACACTCAAGGTGTCAGCCCGTTGTTTGTTCTTGTTGCAACAATGCAGGCAGTCCCCTGTCTCCTATCACCACAAACCCTGGGGAGAGAGAAAGGGGGCATATAACCCTGTCTCTGACAATATTGCTGCCAAAGAGAGCTTTTTTTTGATGGCTCGGCTCCCTTACCCTGGTTTCTTTCCTCGTGTGTTGGCATTTAAACCTAAAAGATAAAAGGATTTCATAAATGCAACATGCTGTTGTTTCTGTTGTATCTCGTCTTCTGCTGCTGACAACAAAGTTACATGTTGCAACACCCCCCTTGCCGCACTGCCTCTCTTCTGTCAACCGAAATACTCATCCGTACGTATAAATAAATAAATGTTGCAGCTTGGGAGAGAATGTCCAAGCGACTTCAACACGCCTGTCGTCTGCCTTTTTGTCTCCCGGTCCTGCTCGAAATCTCTCCGTCCATATCTTTGCTCAAGCCATCTCTTTCCATCTATGGCTGTGACTTTGCCTTTTTCACCTATGTCCGCCCAGCTCTCTTTGTACTTATATTTTCCGTTAAATGAAAATGCAGCCTGGGGCGCAATACAAATTCTTTTCATTAATTCAAATGTCAAATCAAGGGTTAAGGAACGGAGCGGATAGGAGAGGAGAGGAGAAACGGACAAATACTGGCAAATATATATAAAAACGCCAAAAGTTAATCTATAATTTTCTATATTTTCCCATCCCTTTCTCTCTTTCTTTTTAGGTAAGTCTCTCGAGCTGCTATCTGTACGCTTTAGGTATGCACTTTTAACCAATTTTTGTATAAAAAGAAATTTCTCATTCATTCATCATTTTAATTGATCAAATTCAAGAGTCATTTGCGCTTATAGCACAAACATAAATATAAGAAAAAGCTTAATTAGATTCTGCAGAACGACTCAAATCGGCGGGGAATGCTTCATAAATTCAAAGTCCCATTAATAACACAGTGGAAACGAACATTCAACTGACCGAACCCAAACCCAAACCCCTAACTCAACATATATATACCAGTAGAGCTCAGGCCAATCCCAATCTCAGCTGGATGCATCCATCAATAGGTGAAAGACTTTTCAATAGCGCACAAAAGGTATTTAGCTGCTGTTTGGTATCGCCCATTGAACTACGAATTGAATAGGCTTAGCAGGGACGTCCAACCATTCCCCAATCCTAACCTCACTCTGTTACCTTCTGTAGGCCAGCCTTTTTCTTTAGAGCATACAAAACGAATCGAGTCGAGCTAAATGAATGGATGTGGTTGGGGTATGGCATCCAGCCTGTCCTTTATCCATTAAAGACACGCTGCACTGCGAGGATGTTTTTTGTGCAATGGGAGAACTGCATATATATTTGCAGTAATCAATTCTCATCTCCCAGTCTAGCCCATGAATGGTTGTTATCGTTACCCACTTTATGATTAAACTATTGAAGCTCGTGCACGGATGCGCGTTGCGTTATGGATTGGCTTGATATCCAGGGTGACCATTATGCATGGGCCACAGAGCATTAAAAACGATGCTCGGCTAATTAAAATGGCCGTTGGTCCGGTGTCTACATGCTCGTGTCCAACGGAAACGCTAGCTCTACCTCTCACTTACTCTCTCTCACTCAAACAAAAAATGGAAGAACTTTCTCTGCAGTTTTTCGCTTGCTCTGTTGGAAACCTTTTGCCATTGACATTTGTAAAGCTAGAGATATGCTTTGTCTCCATCTCTCTCTATCTATCCTTCCCGCCTCTATCTTTCTGTCTCTATTTTTTGCCTCGCGTGTGTGTGTGTATGTTATACATTTGTTAATTATTTCGCTTTGATGCGCACAAAAGTATGCAGCGGAACGAATGCAAAAAATTGTCGTTTGAAAGGACATAGAAAAAATGTTTTGGCTGTTAATCAGAGTTGTAGCTTAATTAGTTTCCTTATCATGTGTGTGTGTGTGTGTGTATGTGAGCCAGCAAATTAATTAGCGTTTTTCTGTTTTGCTCACTGTCCTTCGCGTCCTCCAAAGGAAAGAACCAAACAACCAGACCAGGGTCAAGCAAGCTCCATGGTAATATGTCGATGTCCTCACCTCCCAACCATTGCACTATGGGGAATTGGACCACTTTTTCTGACCAGAAACCTTTTTTTTTTCAAAAGTACCTGAAAGATAATTTTTACCGCTAAAAAGTCAACTTCAAAGTTCTGTGTCCAAAATTTAACAGAGATTATCACTGTTCAATTGACAGCTTTTTACAAGAGCTGTTAGCTAACAAGATGCTAGCTCTGTTCATACAAAATTATTTCTTGCAACTTTGCAGTACTACTTCGCAGCCTGATTAGAGAGGTTTTAATTAGGTTTTATTTTTAATTTTAACAGATTGAATGGTTCTTATATATTGCATAATCTCTAGTCGCTTAACAAGCATAAAATTGTATCGAAAATTTGTCTTTGAAGAGGCTTACAAAATCAGTGACACCCCTTGGTAACATACGACTTAACGAATAATGTAGAGTGTTCAATTATTGTTATTTCCTTTGCATACCAATATACTTACACTTGTGTGCACTTTCTCTGCAATTACATGTTTTTGGCTGAAACCTAAGGTTTGGAAATTCAGATTTGGTTGCAATGTTGACTGCGAATTTTTTTTAATGTTGATCCATTGCATTTAAACGGAAATGCCAGTTACTAGTTTTAGGCGGAAAAGACATATTTTTTCGCTTACTTTGAAAAATTTCACTTGCAACTTAAAACAATTCGAAAAAAAGCAAGCAGATTGGCAATAAATTATACAATCGTGTTACAATAATAAAGTTGAGACTCTTTCAGTGTCTCTGCCCTTACATGCAGTGCTGTTAGGTCCAACATTTTTGCAACTGAAAGAAAATAACCTGCCAGCAGTACACGAGGAACTCACTGTTAAAATCCGATTATCATCTATCATCTTTTTATATAATAGCATTGCTTAAATATTCCCATAATTTTTTGTTTAATACAATTTTTTCCAGTCTCCTTTTTGGCACAAAAAATGGTCGAATTCCACATAGTGTAGTGTGAGACGGACAATCCTTTCCCCACTTAAGCACATATGAGAGAATACTGCTGTGTTGGCTACGCTATGGATCTTCCTACCGGCGCTCCTTCTGCTTTTTCTGACCCTTTTTGGGGGTAAACTGGAAACAATAGGTGCCTTGATTTTGCACAAATGAAATTTAATTATGTCTCTCAGACATATGTATATGCGTGTGTGTTTGATGAATTTAGTTTTTTCAATAAAAATGGATGCCCACCGCACCACTCCATTCCGCAGCGACTCACCAGGTCCCAACATACGCTGAAAAGAAGTTCGGCCTCAAAATGTTGTCGCTGTTGGCTGTCAACCGCAGAGCCAAGTGGGAAAAAATCGGCTAAAAGAAAATTGTTCATGCTCGGACAACAGAAAAGCGAAAGAAAAGTATCGTTGGGATAGGGGGTGGACAGAGACAGAGGGTGAGTGAGATGGCATGTCAGATGCCATGGGCTTGTCAGATTTTCATGCATTTGTTCTTCTACTCTTTACCCCGGTTCCATTTTCATCTGAAACTCCTCCTGCTACGTCTTTTTGTTTTTTATTTTATTTTTCTGCAGCAGCTGTTTCTGAGGACGCGGCACACGAAAATCACAAGATAAAGAGACCGAGACAGAAGTACAGCGAATTTTCGTAAAAATTGCGCCTGTTAAAACGCTGTGGTCACTTTTTTCGTCCCCCTCACTCGTCCCTCGCCGTTCTTACATATTAATAATTTTATTTTTACTGTCTGTGTCGGGACGCTCCTGTCCCAAGTCCACAGCCGAACAGTCCTGTCCAGGAGAGCTGGAGCTGTAACGCGTAACTGTTGCTGACGCATACATGCCAGACATTTTTATTTCATTTTATTATCACATAGGCAATATATATTGAAATACTCTATTTGTTAATATAGCTGCTAGATTTTCAAGCGGAACTCGGCCATTGATAAGAAAAGAGTGTTCACATGATAGTCATGTGGCGCCAGAGGCTTAGACTTTACTCCCCTCCACATAAGACAGCTCTGATCGTAATCCTTGCTTTACAGTGTTAATTCTTCGAGCATTTCTTTCATTTTTAGATTTTAATTATAGAAAACGTTGTGTGTAGAAATCAAGAATATATTTACTGAATGTGAAACTCAAATTACTTTTAAAATGTTTGAGTTTTCGCACTTTATTTCTCAGTATTACTTAGTTCTTAGGATATTCACAATATTTTGCAAAAACCACGAAAGAAACTCGTTCGAAATCCAGAATACCTCTGAATTTTTTTCTTCCAGAGCACACAAATTTCGTGGAGCGCATCAGCAATAGTTATATCTATTTTTCCCACTTTTGTTGATATTTTTATCTGTTTTTCTCATACGTTTTGCCTTTTTTTGTAATTTTCATGGGTCACTCTTACACCATGTTGTCATCGCCGTTGCCGTCGTCGTGCTGTTGCTTTTGCTGCCTTGGGTTTTTATTGAAAAATAATTACATGTTACAGTCATGTCGTGCGTGTCTCTCCCTCAAACTGTCCGTTTGTTTGTCTGTCCCGACGTCCCAATGTCCGGCTGTCGGAGTGTACGTCTGGATCCTCCTCACATGGTGCGGTCTATTTGTGCCGCCTTCTGTCCGATTGTCTCCCGTGCTGCAGCCAACTTTTCTCCTACCGCTCCCGCTCTCTCGTGCTGCAGCTTGCCTCCTTCCAGTTCCGCTGCCTGTCAAATGCAGCTTGTGTGAGTGTGTGTGGGACCAGTGCGCTGACAAAGGGCTATCATAAAATAAAACACGTTCATATATACATACATATATATTTTAACAGAAATTTTTATTTTCATTCCCTACCACGCTATCTCACTCTCTTTCGCTTTTCCGCTACTGCATTGTCAACGCTGCAAGTTGTTCCCCTCCTGCTCCTGCTCCTGCTCCTGATCCTGACACAATGCTGCATGTAGTTGCTTTTGTTGCATAGCTTGTGACAAGTTTTATTTAATTTTAATTGCTTGTTGTATATTAAGTTATATTGTCAGCAAAAACGGTTCGCCTGTCATGCGGTCCGGTCAGTTCTCACTTTTCCTCTCGCAACAAATTGTATTTTAGTTTTATTCAAGTGGTAGATGAGGGCTTTCAATCAAAATCCGTTTGAAGTACATTTTGTCAGAGAACTCTCTTCAGAATGTAACCAAGTAATATCTTTCCTAATATGCTTGCCCCTTCCCTAATGGGGGTGGGCAAGAGTCTCTCTTTGGCAATTAACCGGAAATACTCGTATTTCGAGTTCAAAAAGTCAACTTTTATGGGGCTTTCGTTTTTGGCTTGGGTTTGGGTAGGAGAAAGCCCAGCGCCCCTCATCTACTCACATATTTCTCTCGTGTCTGCTGTTTTCTCCTTCTCATTTAAATGTGTTGAAATGACCGAAAAAGATAAGCAAACATCAAAAATACATACGAAAAATCCAACAACATTTCTGAGCTTTTACCAGGTTTACTTGCATGTGTGTGTTTGTGTGGTACACAAAGTGAGCAATACGTGGATGGATGTGTATGTGTGCGTGTAACAGTGTGTCATATTTGAGTGTATCAAAAGATAAAAACGTTAAAACAAACAAGCCAGCGATGGGGCAGGAGAGGGGAGAGACATGGGTGGAACACTGGGGACACAAACACGTAGCAAACAGTAATAAGCATGCAGCAGAGCACACAGGAATTGACCCTCTGCCATACCTCTCTTTGATGGGTGCAAAAACCACACACAGAAGGAAAGAGATGGCCTGCCGAGTGTATGCTGTATGAGAGAGAGAGTGAGAGGGTGAGCAGTGATGTGATGCCTGTGCCTGTGATGAATGACTCTTTTAATTAGTTGCCGCAGGAAATGCATGAATTGCAAAATGACTCTGTTTGTTTACCCAGCGACGACGACGGCGACGTATACGACGACGAATCATCTACCGCTCTCTTTCTGTCTCACTCTCTCTCCCTCTCTGGCTCTCTAGGGAATGTCCGAAACACAACCACATACACACATGGCAAAAACAGCAGCAGCAGCAGCAACAGCAGCACTCCTGTATCTCATCGTTGTGTCCCTCCTCTATGCGCTCATTTATTAAATAGTAGTTTTCAAGTGTCCTTCAGTGACATGTTGCTTGTGGGTTCATGTTGCTGTTGTTGTTATGTTTGCTCTCCCTAAGCCAAGAATGGGGTGTCCCGTCAGGTTCTGCCCTGCACCTAAACCAGCGTGCACGTATGTATGTACTTACCTACCCTGCTCAAATTTTGAAGCTCTATTTGGCGGTAACTTTCCGCAGATCCTACACAGATTTCCTGCAGCTGGAGTTCTCTATTAAATTTTATGCAATATTTCTGCGAGTTTATATTCAAGTGAAAATAAAAATATAAACTATTTCATCAGTCGCGTACAAAGGAAATCGAGAGAAGACAAAAAACTATGAGAAAAACAATCCTAACCCAGCGGACTTTGATGAAAACATCTTTCGGATACCCCCCATAAATATTTACATATGTATGTGCATATGTGGATAAATCTACAAGCAAGCGATTTACTTCACTTTTGGCATAGCAGAAAGTCTTGGATCGTGCTGGATGGCAGTTAACCACAAAAAATGCAATGAAGATGCGGATGAAAATAGTGATGAAGAGCGAGGAAAACCAAAGTCCATTCATCTTAATATCCTTTGTTATTAGAATGCTATATTTAGCAGATAAAGCAAACACCACCTGCTGTACACCGCCCACCGTTTGACCCTAAAATTACGTTGAAAAAAAAATTGTATTGCGTCTGCACAATGAAACCACGGCGCTGCATACGCCCTTGTCAGACAGGCTCGCCACGCCTACCTGCTGCAACAATGCAAAAACAGAATAAAATGAAAGACACAGAAAGGAAAAAGGAATAAAAAGAAATACAATGGGAAAACCATAGTGGAGGAGAGAATAATTTAAGTCGACTTTTGCGGCTTTAAATTCTGAGAAAAGTTGAATGCGGCTGTCGCTCTGTTTAATAAAACTTTCAACAAACTCAATTAACAAAAGTTTCTGCTGGCCGCAGCAAGAAATGCAAGAAAAGTGGCATAAACAAGGCAAACAAACAAGGCCAAAAGGGCTCGAGTGGTGGTGAAGGCAGGGGAGAAGAATTAGTTAAGGATGGTGTCGTGGCCAGGACACAGCCTAGAGAGGACTACCAACTAGGCGCTGATTTATTGTAGAAGTGTAACCGGATATGCGCAGTCGTCGGGGGAAAGGCATTGAAAGCGGAGTCGTTTTCGTTTTGGCATTGAAAGTCCATTTAACATTTTGTCATTTACAGTTTTGAAATAGTTTCGAAAACTTGACACCAAACAAATCTGCACTATAAAATTGCAGGAAACAATTGCTGACAGGCAGACGAAACAGACCTAGACTCTGACTCTGACTCAGCCTCAGATCCAGAGACATATCCCAGTCCCAACTTCGTATCACGATTGTCAACAAGCGCGTTATAAACTTTTATTGTAACAACAATGCTGGATGTAATGGCAGGGAACAGAGAGCGGGGAGCGGAGAGCGGAGAAAACTGTTTTTTTACGAGAGCGAGCAAGAGTCCAAGTAATCGAAAATGATGCGTCCTGCAGGACAACCGGGGGGCAGAATAATAGAATGAAATGAGGCTCTTGATGCAAATTGATTTGGATTAGAAACTTTTAATACCGAGCCAGACCGAAACAAGCGAATAAACGAACAACTCTCCCACATGGGCCATCCAGAGCAGTGCAGCAACAGCGATGAAAACATTTCCAGTCTCGTCTTGAAAGTGCATAAAAATTTATCACCAAAGCCCAACCGAATCGAACTGAAAGTGCAACCAATGGCACATCCAGCCAACCAGCCATGAGGCTGAGGAGGGAACTGCCGGCGGAGATTGAGTGACTTTTATGCAGGAGATTCAATTTTAGGGATATCAAGAGTTCGCAATCGGAATTGACCCCGACTTGAAGGGGGAATTTCTGTTAAATTTCCGCTAAATTTCCGAGGGAGTACGGTTTAAAGCTGAATACACATAATGGATGCTGCAACATCTCCTGAGCCACTTAATTAAGCTTTATGGCCGAACGACAATCCATTTACATGTGCCGGAACTCCTTTTTGCCAATAATAATAATAATAATACACAGGTTGTTTATAAATCAACAGTGGCATAAATCAGAATCCAAACGATTCGATTGCCAAACGAGGCTGGCAAAATGTAATTTCATCCATGCGCTTCAATTGCCTTGAGCATTGCTCCTCTTTATTCCACTGCTACTGCCACTGCCTCTCTGTCTCTCTGCCAATTGGCAGGGCAAACAAATGAGACACCGACCGACCATCAATACTCGCATAAATAAATAAATCTTTGCCGTTCGGTTCCATAACAACAAAATCAGTTGCAGTGGCACGCACATCTCCTATACGCACTCGTGCAGCAATTGCAGGCAGCAGTGGCAGCAGCATGCAGCAGCGGCAGTGGCAGGAAAAATAATAACAATTTAATTAAAATATTCAACAAAAACACATATCCACAGATAGAGCCAGCCAGATCGGAGCGGACAGCTTATGAAAATGCAATTTTTATTTTTTAATTGATTTCTTGTTTGGACAATATTTACTCATATCTGTGTGTGGCCTTTACCCCCACCCCACTCTGATTCTTTCAGAGCTCTTTATTGCACTTTTTCTGGTGCGCAACGAGAGCTTTATTTATTATTTGCTTATGCGTTATTATTAACTCCCCGGGGCAAATATATCTCCCCGACTCTATATCGCACTCTGAGGATGGTTGAAGCGATGTTTGACATTTTTTGAAAAATATTTGATTATGGTATGGGAGCGAATGTCTACTAGTATCACTGAAGTATCCTTTCCATAGATGGAAAAGTAGTTCACTTACTGAAGCCGCACAATGGTATTTTTATATCCGGTATAAATAGGGTATATTGTATTTGTGGGGGATAACGGTTGTATGTAACGCACAGAAGGAAGCGTTTCCGACCCCATAAAGTATATATATTCTTGATCAGCATTAATAGCCGAGTCGATAGAGCCATGTCTGTCTGTCCGTCTGTCCGTCCGTCCGTCTTGTTTGTCGGCTTGTTCTCAGAGACTATAAGAGCTAGAGCCATCATTTTGGCTCCGGACTGCTGTATGCTCACACTGAAAGCAGTGTATTTTAAAAATGAGCCACGCCCCCGCAAAAGGGCAAAAACTTCCCAAATCTACAGTTTTAAAGATAAAAGAAAACTAAAAACGCCATTCCGTAGCAAATGGCCACATCTATCAGATCACCAAATTGGGATCCGATCGGATCATTATTATAGCCACAACGGAGAAATTAATTTCCAGTGGCTAAACCCACCCTGTCCCGAAGCTTTTGTTGCTCTTTTTACATTCTCTCATTAACACTCTGCTTCTGCTTCTGCTTCACTCGGCCCCTGCCTCTGCCCTCCCCCTGGCGATGACTCTTCCGACTTTTAACCCACCCCGTCCCGCAGCTTATATTTTTGTTTTTTTTTGTGTGAGGGCGCTGCCTCTGCCTCTACCGCAAGTCAGCAGTATTTGGGTCTAGGGAAGGGCGGCGAGCGTGTTGGTGTGAGAAGTGTTGTAGATGTAGATGACTTTGTAGCGTTAAGCTACTGACAGAAGCTTGTTGCTATAGAGCATACATGTGATATGTGAATACGATAGAGAAAGAGGAAGAACTTGCATTTAATAGTTGAATATCGACATTGAAAAGAAGAAGAGAATAAACTGATTTGAATTCCGACTCGGTCGAACCAGAAGCACTTGGCTTTTTATTTCTAGATTTTGATTCCGAACTGGTTGCGAGGAGTTGCGGAAACAGTGGCCAAAAACTAATTTTTAAAAGTTAAAACCAAGACTCGGTTTTTAACGCTCTGTATTAGAAAAAGAGTGACCATCAAAGTTGCGTATAAGAAATTTTCATAGATGGCGCCACTTTCGAAAAATCTGCTGTGAAACCTAGCGGTCATTATTTCACAGAATGTGCAGGGAAAAAGTACCAATTGTATTTCTGTTTTAAATATCTCATAAATTTGAAAATACGATTAACTGATCCAATATTTTTGATGTATTTTATTTAGTAGGCTTTTTACTTTGTGTTCTGTAATGTGAACGATATCTAGTGGTTGGCGATGTCTTCTACATCTAGATGTAGTCCTGAGTGCCGGGTATAAAAGTTGTGACGCGTCAGAAGCGTCTGACACATCCCTTCTCGTTTTTGTTGAAATTGTACAGATGCTATTGTACGAATTTAAACAAGTTTTTTCAGTTTTATATCTTTTGGAATTCCTTAAATACTTAATACTGGGTTCCCTGTTGCCTAATTGTGTCATCGATTAATTGGGGGTAGGCTAGAAAATGATATTCCACCAGCGATGACATTATTTTGGTGTTTTTATGAATTTTGTGGCTTTCACATTTGGGGTGAGGTCGGGAGCGCTGGCATTGTTCTCCGGTCCAAGGTCCTCGGTGGGAGACTGGACCGCAAAATGCTGGACAGAACCAGCAGCAACAATGGCTAGGTAATGATGACAACACAAAAACCGCAGTCCCGCTTCGAACATGAATGTGTCTGTCTGTGCGTGTGTGTGGGTGGTGGGTATTATAATTATATTAGGAGCCAAAATGTAAGCAATCAATTCAAAATTAATGCAAATGCAGCAACAATATCCCCCCATCACACGCATAGAAACACGGATGCATGCATGGATACATGGGGGGTGGTGAGACCCATGGGCAAACAAGCCGCCTGGCGTACGGAAGTCGTCGGTTGCGGTTTTCCAGAGTTGGCCATGTAGTCCAGCTGCACTAGCCCCGTCCCCGGCTATGGCCTTCGCACTTTCCACAATTGCCATGGCAACTCTGTCTCTGTAGCCAGCTGTCAGCGCAAACGCCCACAAACTGTCAAATTCATCAAAATCACACGAATGCAACCAAATAGAGACGTGGAGAGAGACAGACAGAGAGAGATATAGACCCAGAGAGGATGGTGTGCTCACATACACAGTTGCAGATGCATATACAGATACAGATACGGCGGATGGATACAGAGATAGACATAGAGTTTTCGACTGTCAGCCACCTGGAAATGTTTGTTACTGTTATTCTTGTTTGGCCCATAATGCACTGTTGGAAAAGGAAGAGCCACGACATGTAGTGAAAATCATTCACTCAATAAAACTTTCTTTCAGTGTAGGACCTGTTTAATGGTCAGAGTTTGCTGTCAGCTGAAGCGTTTTAGTTAGTTGAAGTGATTAGCATCGTTAGTGGCTTTTTCGTTTCCACCAAAGCGGAAATACACTTGCAAAGGAATTGGCTAACCATTTATGAGTAGGTTAATACAGCAGGTTTCGCCAGGCTCTCCCACTCTCTTTATCGGTATCACCCACTTCATATCTCTAATGCCATCTCTCATGCCTGGCAACGTTTTGCAGCTAATTAAATTAATTTAAATTTGTGGCAAAATTAGTTTTGACAGCCCTTTGAACAGCACACTGCCCCGACAAAAAACACAAAAAATGTTCTCAAAAAGTATGTGGTTTCTGGGTTTCTGCGAATATAATTAAAATGTCACATATCATCCCCTAGGCGACAGCTTCCTTGACTATGCTACATTTTTATTCTATACGAGTGAGTGGCCACAGGAATTCCTAGAAATGTAGTCGCATATATACAAACACATTATGCTACTTTCTCTTAGTTGGACAGGCGAAGCACTTCAGCTCGGGACAGTGGTTGTGGTTGTCTTGGCAAATTGGAGTACAATGGGTTGCCCAAAATAAAAACACGCAAAAGTTATAAAGGTATTTCTCAGAACTATGAGGCTTCTTCCGACCGATGCGAATCCCCCAGCGATGGGGGAGAAAAAACTCTGATCTGCTGGCCCGCGCTTCAACTCTGCGGATTTCCCCATGCCAAAGCCGCACCCCATTCGCATATTTTCCGAAGAACTTTCCTTTTGATTTCACGCCGTAATTGGGTGTCAAACGTTACTTTTGTTACTGGATTTCCGCTTTATTTTTTGTTCGCTCTTTCTCTCTCTCTCTCCCTCTGGCAGCGAGCGCTGCCCTGTGTGGCACTTATTGTCATCTGCCACCTTGTTGTTTTGTCTTATTTGCACACACATATACACATGTGCACACATGCCCACCAATATGTATATATATTTTAAATTTTTTGTTGCACTGATTCTCCTGATTCCCGCTCAGTCTTTTGAAGGAAATCAGCTGGTTGGCGCTGGCTGGCGATGGCTGTCTGAATGGTTGGAGCCGAGTACCAAATGATTGTCAGGGCCTGGATAGAGACAAGCAAATTGACAACGAAAGGGACGCCTGGGAACACCCAGAGCGGGAAGGAGATACGAATACTAGATCAATATTATTCGATTTTGAATGAGTGACAGTCGCACTGACAGATTGACACGCATCGTGAGGATGTGTATTGCCAGATTATTCGATAAGAACTCCCTGCTACGTATCGTAGCGGTAAATTTAATTGGAAAGTTTTAAATTTGGTCCCGAAAAAGGAGCTAGTAAAGGAGCGTGAGTGAGAGCGAGCGAGAGCTAGTGAGAGAGAGAAAGTGCAAAGGACATGCTAATTTTGGCAGGATACCCCATCCAGCTAACCGGAGCAGCAACGGATGCTAGCCCCAGAAACCGGAAGTCATAAATCATATACGAGTATGTGGCTCTAGGAATCCTCTAGCGTGTGCGGTCCTCCGTGCAGCGCCACAACCGCAGGTGTTGGCTTACTCTCTGTCCCAAAATGGTATGCAACAAAAGTGGAAAGCAGAGCTGGTTGGCAGAAAGCAGAAAGGGGTTGGCAGCTGTAAAAACTCTGAAAAAAAGGTAACAGAAGTTATGATTTTGAGTGATTGCTCTTTAAACACATAGATTTTTTAATGATATTCAATTAATTTCCAAAATTAATTGGCTTTCTTCTTCCATTCCGGTGCTACTTGAGAGTGTTCCTGGATGAACTGATCCCCTCAAAATGGTTTCTTATTATACCCGGTACTCGAAGAGTAAATAGTAATTTGTAAAAATGACCATATTTATCAGATCATCGAACTGTGATTTGATTGGATCATTATTAGAGCCATAATGATGAAATTAATTTGCTTTGGCTGCCCTCACCCCGTCCAGCAGTTTTTTTATTTCTTGCTCTGCTCTGCTTTGATCTGTGTGCGGCTCTAGGGTAGGGGCGCGAGCTAAAAGAGCGTGTTGGGCTGAGAAGTGATGTGGATAAGATTTAAATGACAGATGTTGAAAAATGTAAAATTGAAAAAAAATCAATTTACTACTGAGTACCGGGTATAAAAGCTCTCACGTCCCATCTCGTCTTAAATTGTATTTTCGTTAGCTTATTTTAAATGTTCAGAGCCAGTGTTTGTCGTTTTTGACTAACAACTGGACACAGTCTTCCCCCATGCCACACACTTCTAGAAGCCGCCACAAACGGAAGCACTTTAAAATTATATGAGGCCTTTGCCGGGGATACTTTCTCTCATTCTGCCACAATATCCCTGTGTATCCTCTTGTGTCCTTCAAGCCACAAGCCGGTAACCAACGAAAACTCAACTCAAAAAGTTTTCCCTGCCTTTCCTTGTGGGTGTGTGTGTGTGTGTGTGTGTGTGTGTGTGGCGACACTTCTATCGCTTGGCTGCGCTTTTCCCCTTTCTCCTCACCAGACAAGGGTATGGCAGTGCTGTCTCGTCACCCATTCGGGTGATACTTGCAGGACGAGTGTGAAGTGTGTATTTTTGTTATGCAACTATTTTTCGGTTAGTGGCACTTTTTGATGCAACTAAGCGTATTTATTACTTATTTATACACAGGGAAGTGCCATCCACGTACATGTGACATAAATAATTGAAAGGCCAAAAGCGAGTAAGCAGTTGTAGCGGCAAAGTGTGTTCGAGCATTCGACTCCCCCGTCCCCCACCAGCGCTAGCAAATTCCAGAAAAATATTATAAATGAAATTAGTGAAAGGCGCTCGCCACCATGCATACCTATCCCCAATTGGATTCCTGGGGCACTTCACATTCCCGCAGTCATTCTGGGATAAGGCCAGAGAGACAACCATGAAAGATAATTAATTAACTAGACTTTGGGCCATGCATTCAGTTCCTCTTCCCTTCCCAAGGTTTTTATTGTGTAAACTCGCAAATAACTGGATTAAATGGCATCAAGTGCTTTTAGTTGAGTCTTAAACAGGTGCAGCCCCGACCAAAGCCCACACCCGTAGCCATTACAACGTGCACACTGGCACGAAATGATGTTCACTATTTCAGTTGTGCGTAGACTGGATACTGGCACTGTGCTGGAGTCGAGTAGAGCTAAGTATTTACAAGCCAGCGAGCAACAGTGTTAAGCTGCTTAAAATTTATTACCTTTTGCTTGAAATAACTTGCCAGGAACAAATACCCCACCAACACAGATGGACGCACACTCAAATACTCAGAGAGACAGAGGCACAAACACAGAGACATAAAACAATGCGCAATGATAATATAATAAAATACCAAACACACAAAAAGGATGGATGCCAACGAGAACGGGGGCAGGAACAATAACAAGTGGCATTGTTATAAGCCAAACAGAAGCACAGAGAACTCTAAAAACGAAAAAATGAATGAATGAACGAAGAAACCGAGTCTAGCAATGGAATAGAACAGACTTCAGATACCATTGAGGGGCCCTGTTTCCTTGGAAGCTGAAATATCAAGAAACATACTTTTTTAATAGTACAAACCTGCTTTTCTCGAGTATAGAAATCATATCTTTGGCTTTTTCTTTAAGAATATGAGAAAACATGACACTGGAGAATGCATTTACTAAGCGTACGGCAGAACTTTGACCAACGTGGGCGCTATACAGAATGAAATTCCCAGAAATACCAAAAGACATAGAGAACTCCATTTTGAACTAATTAACATGTGTAAGGGGAGCCTTTAGTTGAAGTCTCAAATGACTGGATTGAGCCTCTCCTAGTTAAAAGCAATCTCCATATAGTTTCTTTTCCGCGGAGCAATCATCATAAATTATAAATTTTCAACATCCTAACGCGGTTTGTCTTGGGGGAAGTTGCATGGCAAAAAAAGTTCCTAATATCTTATTATTACTCGTATCTATAGAATCATTTTTTGGCACGCACTTCCGTAAGACGCGGGTGTTGGTGGCCCCCAAAGAGCACCAAGTCTTGTGCCCCCTCTGCAGCTGTCAGAGGGTAGCCAGTACCCCTCCTAATACCATTTATTCCTCACAACTCTGTACTGTCTAAATAATAAATTTCAATTTTTAAAGATTTTTACGTGTTATTGAAAAGCTTCTCTGTCTCCCTCCGTTTCTTTCTTTATCTTTTTTTTTTGTGTGTGTAACATTATTTTCCCCTCTGCTTCTGCTATTGTTGGCCCACCCTGGGGGACATGACATTCGCTTTATTATGTGTTGGTTGTCCTTATTTCTACCCCTGCTGCTCTGCTGGCTCATCATGTGCATTATATTTGCTTTTTGTTCATATATAAACATAAATAACTTATGTATTGCTATTCTTTGCTGACTTTTTACTTCCTCTTCGGATTTTAATACACTTTGCTCCGACAAATTTTTGGAATTAAAAGGTGGACGGGGTACACTGCCCCCGCTGACGTATTGCTACATTTTTCACAATTTCTGTCACATTTTCGTGTTGTCATAGCCGTTAAGTTTGTTGTATTGAAATTGAAAATTACTTTTTATAGCCTGGGCCCAAGTCCAGGGTCAAAGTTGATGTGCAAAATATTCATAAAGTAAAAATTCGTTCACTTAAATCTACTTAGCATGGAGAAAAGTAGAGGAATATTCCTGACATTTGTTAGCATTTAATGTAACAAAAGCATTTTGTCATGCCAACTGCAGAATGCAAATACTTTTGAAAAATACTTTAGTATAAAGTGCAGTTTCTCTGTGGGAAGATTGTGAAAGGTGCATATTGAATGCGCAATAGAGTCGAAGGTGGAATACACTTGGAAATAGCTGGAGCAGGAGCTGCCTATGATGTAAGGAAAAAAATTTGAAGATTGACAGGGCGAAAGTAATTGTTTTGTATCTTTTTTATGTTCATACATATGTATAGCCACATGTAGCCACATATTTATTGTCATCTTTATGATTCCTGACTGAAAATCTGCAACTGAGTGTTATCTCTCATGGCTAGAAGCCTTTGTTTAAATACCTCCCATTCTCGTAATTGATTCCCTTTGTGTTGTACTCACTTAAAAGTTTCTTGCGTTAAATTTTCATAAATGAATGCTTACAAGGACCTTCCCATTGCATGTGATTTTTGTTAATCCCCTCTTTTCGGTGAGTGTATCACACATTTTCCTCTGACTTTGGAATACCGAGTGGGGAGCATAAATATGTATGTATATAAGTGCAGCTATTGGAAGGTTTTAAACTTTTATTTGTCATCATTTTGTTCGCTCTGCCTCCTGCATCCTCCAACATCTTTCACGCTCCTCATTCCGGAAAATAAGTAAAGAGATGTTGCTGCTGCTGTTGTTGTTGTTAACTTATGCCATCTCTGAAGATAATTTGCCATGGTAACCAACTCAGGAGCAGGCCACCAAAAAGAGGTACAAGAGCCGAGAGCACAAGAGCAGCGAGGATGAAGAAAGGGAAGAGGAGACATGCACAGAGAGGAGAGAGAAAGATTGAAAGAAGCTGAAGCTTCAGGTAACTGTTAAGCTTTCTCAACGCTGTGGTTTTTACGTTTGTTGTTGACGCTGCCAGCAGTTATAGCGGTAGAGGTGGAGAGTGTGGAGGTACGGAACTCTTTTGGTAACGCTTATCCACTTGTCTTGTGATTTTAATGCAGTGGGCGGGACTCGGGCAGGGCATATGGTAGGAGATTGCCAAGGGCGACCAGAAGAAGCAGCAGCTGCAAATACTTTACCTTGTTGTTGTTTGTCTCCTTCGGATTTGGATGGATGGATGGCGGACAGAGGGTGGTTTGGTACCTGAGCTTCCCAGGAGACTCAAAGCGAAACAGCCCCAGAGAGATTTAGAGAGTATTTAATAAATTCATAAACTGACTGAATTCTTAGGAAGAGTTCTTATCAATACATCCACATTCAAGGTTCATAGAATTTCAGGAAATCTATAGTCTACAGCTGACATTTGTGTCTTTAAATATTTTTTGATCTCCTAGTTTGGCTAATTTTCAAGAAGAGAGTGGCAAGGAAAGATAATCAAGTGCAAAAAGCAACGAGCTATCGCCTTAAGTTGTACTGTCCTTTGTCCTTTTCCTTCATCTCTCATGTCCTGTCCTATACTCGCCACACTGTCGAAGCCCAGGACCTTCATGGTCAGCCATTTGTATGAAATTGGCTTCTTGAGTCGCCTCTCCCGTTGTGCGGGGCACGTCGTAGCTTGAATTGAAATTGAAGTTCGCTTATGGAATTGGAAAAAGTCTGCCCGACTCTCTGCATGGCTGCCGTTGCCGCTCAGCGACTTTTGCAATTTTCCTCACACACTTCATGTTCAGAATTAATTTAATATTAATTTTATTTTTATTTTTATATATGTCTGTTGGTTCTCTGTTTGCCATGTTGCTGCTCTCTTTGCGATACTTTCTCCCCTCCACCCACTTTCGCAACTCCATCTGCCACTTGAGTGCTCACTTCTAGATTTCCTTCCTGCGGTCGAGACGGCTGAAGCTCGAGAGCAGCAGGACCTCTTCTGTGGACACCAGTGGAATTTTAAATTGTATTAGCTGACCATAATTTGGAATTAAATGTTGTTTTTGGTCAGAAAAAGTGCGCCAAGGGCAAGGGAAAATGCCAAGAGTGAAACTTTCATCGATTTGTGGCCACAACCTATCAATGTTTATGAAGGAAATATCTACCCCAAGTCCACCCGTACATCATATTACATAACTCCCCCTAATGATGGTCCGCTCCTTCATCCGTCTAACTACCTGTATAACTAACCCTCTACACCTACTTCCACTGGCTTAAACGTTAGTTTTCTGAGCCTAAAAAAACCACAATCAACGTTAGACCTTTTTATATATTTCTGTCACGTTTCCTGTACATCCAGAATGGATGTTGGATGCTCCACTGCCAGTCCCACTCCTGGTCCTATTCTGTGGGTAAAAGTGTCATTTGATAGTTGCAGACACATAGATACGCATAGAAAAGGCATCTTAAAGCTACCAATTTCCTTCGAGCTCAGAGTTCAAACTAAGCCAATTAATTAGGCCGACTTTCGTTGGGTCCGCATGTCAAGCAATTTGGCTCGTTGCGCCTGTTGCATTTGGCCCCTGGAAAAACAACAGACGGGAAAGAAAGAACTAGCTGGGGGAAAGGAAAACAAAATGCCGAGGCCAAAGGAGCAGGAATGTTACTAAATAAATCAGCTTTCGAGAAGAAGTGGCCCACGCACAAATTAAACCCAATGAACTTGCATAATGGGCCTGGCCAGACCAATATTTTCCTCGCACTCGGGGCCTGCCTGTAGTTTGCTGCTGAGACAATATGGCGGCATTAATTAAAGTAATTTATCATTTGGGGTCAGGGCGAAGCCAGCTCTGAGAAAGTGCCAGAACGAGCCAACCTTTGACTTGAAGGGAAGCTGTATAAATATTTGCCTTCTGTGACACCGTCACAGAGACCCAGGGATGAACTTGGGTGGAAAACCGAACTGTTGGCATGCCATATGGAAATCAAACGCAGCAAAGGGAAACCCAAATGATCCACCAGCTCCCCCACCATCAGGACACGCTTCATTTCGTGTCAGGCTTTAATCTCTTAGCACGCATCTTTGGCATTTTTATTGTAATTTGTTTCGATTTTTGCGGCTCCCAGTGCGTGTCCGTGTCAAGCACGAATGAGGGAATACACTGCCGGCAGCAAAGGATGTACACCGAGTGCGGATAGTTGCCAGCGTCCTGTCCAAAGCCATGAGAAAGGCACAATGCTCCTCGTACCTTAGCGAGGGACAGAAATAGTCTCTGCTTCCTTTTCTCGATTCGTCAGCAAGGGAATAAATTATGCGTGTAATTCAACATTTTATTTAATGAAAACCTAATGAAATGCAAAATGCTAACACAAATGAAATACATTTTCGTCGAGCCAAGCCAAGGACTAGCTGTTGCTCCAGTCCGCCCTAACCCCCCTCCCTCCACACTGTCTACTTGTGACGTTTGGGCAAATTGATTAGGCGCAAAAATCGTTGTTACAGCGTGAACTGCTAATACAGGGTTGGGTGTGTACTTGTGTGGATTCGAATACAGGATACAGGGTAGGGTAGGGAGCAGAGGAGCGTTGCAGCATTGACTTTGATTAATAATGTGCTCTTTGTGCCAGGTACAAGTTATTAGTTAGCAGATGAGTCAGAGGGTGTACGGAGCAAATGAGCTGCATAAATGAGATGGAAGCATTCTCTAGAAATACTCCGGATAATGTCTGATTAGGGGACAGTGCCAAAAATGGTTATCTAAGAAAATAAAGCAGAGAAAACCCCAGTCAAACATGCAATTACAAGTGCAAACATTTATGGTGGAAAATTCACGAAAATCTCATTAGCTCAACTTCAATCCATTGTTTCGACTCAAAAGGTTTTCGAGTGTTTCAGCCGAAACTGAAAAACCAAAATTCAAAATTCCTACTTAGCCACCAAATAAAGCGGAACGAATCATCCAGAGCGGGTATGTAAGAGGCGGCGAGCTAAAAAATCCCAAGTCAATTACAATTAACAACGGGGACTACGCCCCAGAAAAAGCCAAAGCCACTCAAATTCCCCAACAATCAGAAACAAAAGACCCGGAAAGGGATGCATCTAGAGTAAGTCGAATGAGGAATACCCTTTCCTTGGCGCAGGCCAAAAATAATAATTAGCTTCTTTAAGTTCTTACAATAGCGGGAATTGCCATTTGTCAGAAGAGTGTCTAAAGAGCTGGGAAAGCTGTGAAATATGCTGCCATAATAACTGCTTCCGACAGCTATGAGTGGGGGCATGCGTCGCCACGCTGGCAATCACATTCATTTCATTTCGCACAGAAATTTATTTACACACACATACACACCAACAAAAGTCAGGGCCAGAAGGAGATGGTGAAGCAGAGTGAGAGTGAGAGAGAGAGAGAGAGTTCCGGGGGAATGCGCTGTGGCAGCCACTTCCGGCGGAAACTAGCTTTTAACCCCATGAATGAGTCTAGGCGTTAATATCCCAGAGCTTCTGCTAGTCCTGTGCACGATGCCCTCTCTGTCCGCACTCCCTCCAGTTCTCCCTCTCCGGTCTATGCGTAATGAAAAATGCAAATTCCCAGCGGCTAAATTCTAGCAAACAAGCAAAGCGACGCGCCGCTTCTAGAGCAGCGCGTTTCATTTTTTGCTGCATGCGCTGAGAGAAATAATAGGCAGAAAAGTTAGACAAATCGCAACGATCTTAGCTTGCAAAAGACTGCGGCCACATATCCACTTAAATCTATGTTCTAAAATAAGAAACAAATCTATCAATCCTCAGTCACTATTATTGAAAGTAGCTCAAAGGTGCAGTCGGGTTTCCCAGCCTAATAATTCCCCCTCGAAGTCAACCAATATCATAGGTTCCACAATCGCCTTAATCAACTCAATCATAGTGGTGCAGCCGAACTTTAATTGTTCGTTGCTTACCCTTCCCACTGTCCCCAAATTGTCCTTTACATAAAAATACATACGTATGTATATGCAATCGTTCTTTCGTCTCTTTATCTTGTGGCTTAACTAAAAACGCTCAGTGGCTCAACAATTGTCTTACAGCTCTGGAAAAAGCTGAAATTTCATCATCATTTTCTCCGAGTGTGTACAAATAGACTTGCCTTGGCCTGACCCCCACCTCCCAGCCAAGATGCAGCAGCTGTAGCAATTGCAGCTAGTCCATAGAGAGAGAGAGAGAGAGAGGGACAGGGAGAGTGCGTCCTCCTCTTCCTTATCGCCGTGGCCGCTCTCTAGCGTATTGTGTGGCAAATGACAGGAAATTTAAAAGGATGCCTTTGTACTCTTCCCATGCTGCCTCACACCAGAAGCAGCAGCAACAGCAGCATTTCCCACAACAAAGTGCTGCTGTTCTATTCTGAAGTCTCTGGCATCCCGGTTGCTGGGAGTGGCGCTACGCTGCCTTCGTCCGTGGTGTTCTGGTGTCTAGCTCGCGGCCATAATTTCAATGCTCAACTTGATAAGCAGCTTAACCCACCAGTGGCGTAGCCAGAGCCAGAGCCAGAGCCAGTGCTTGATCGGCCTGCCCTACCCCACTCCTACATCCTCTGCTCCACGGCATGGCCTCTTTGGCCATGAATCCCATTTGTATGTTGTTTGCTGAGCCTTGGCATTGCTTCAAAATTTCACGCATTTAAATTAATTAGCCCCAGACCGACCGCACCCCTCCTCTCCCCATTCCAACCCACCCACACAGAGAATGGGTGAATGGTTCTCTTTGTCTTCTATGATTTGATAGCAAGTGCTTCGGTAAATGAAAAGGCGTTGATGGAATTCGGTGTTCGCGGTAATTGAATTTAAGTTTTTAAGGGTAATGCTTTGCGTGTGATGTAGCATCAGGTCTGTAGAGAACAGATCACATTTATATGTATATCTTGGATATATTGAGAAATTCTTTCCAGGTTTTAGAAGCGTATGAAGCATTTAATGAGGATATTTGCGTGATCTCCTTTAGATTTCTTCTTAAATGTTTATTACCCATTCCATCGTTTTTCTCTCTCTGGAAAGAGAGCATTAAAAGCATTACCATTGGCCTTAAAATATTTATAAATTGAGCTTTTTATGCATGAATCTGGAGAACATTTTACAAAGTTCGACGCCATAAAATTGAGCCCGCGCCTGTACTGCCACCACCCCTGCACCACCTCTTGCTACAGCTGCAGTTCCTGCTCGTCCTGTCCAATAGTTTATGAGCGCAGCTTATGAAAATCCTTTTGTTACACAATTTTACAGTTATTTTAGGAAGCAGAGCGGATGAGGCAGGCAGCAGGCTAATTTCGTCGTCTCGGACGTGCCAAAGCAACCAACGAAAGAAACGGAGAGACAGGGCTCAAAACGAAGCGCCAGCCAGACAATGTTGGGTGTCCTGTCTTGGCAATTAAAAACAGTTGACATTCTACAAACTGAAGCAGAATGAAGACGAAGATGGAGCCGGACCAACGACAGGGCAAGGGCGAGGGCGAGGGCGAAGGCTTTTGCCTATAAACTAAGCAACGTGAGTTTGCCTAAAATTATGCTAAGCCGTGCAGCCAAGAAAAGCGCAGCAGAGCCCCATCCCTCTCACAACAGCAGGCAGCAGGCACCCGGACGAAGACATAGTAGTCAACGCAATGCATCTTCGTCCTGCTCAAATGACTTGCTCTCTCTCTTTCTCTTTCTCACTCTCTCTCTCTCTCTCTCTCTCTCTCTCTCTCTCTCGGTGTGGCTGTACTCGTATCTCTGGTCCCGGCATAAGTACTTAAGGCAACAAAGTAGACTTTTGCATGCAAGCGCATGCCGCCAGCGGGCGCTGACAACTTTGTATACTTTTAGGGGGAGGGTTAGTTCCTCGGGCGTTGGGATAGGATACAGTTTCTCAGAGCCAGAGCAAGGCTATTGACAGCTTCAAACTGCACACAGCATAAATAATTTTCAATTTTTTCCAAGCAATTTTCCAGGAAAACTTACAAAGTTGTTCGCGCTACTGTCTCTCGTCTCTTCTCTTCTCTCCACAAAAAGTTTTCTATATTTTTTCGGAGTCGGTTCAGCGCTTTAAATGAGTTGCACATAATGTGTTGCCCCGGCTCTTGGAGCAGAGCTAGAAAGCTGCAGTTCTCCTGCTGTAGCCAGCCGCTCTCAGTATAAGTCTCAGATGTCGGGACAGGATATCTAGGCAGCCTCGTTAAGCGCCCAAGCAGGACAAGCTCAACAAGTTTTCCCACTCAGAGCGAGGAGATGACAGAATTTTGTGGAAACAGGACCTTGTGCAGCAGCGAGGCACAGTGGGATGCATCTGACTGCTCGAAAAATCATAAACCAAATTAAATCGACCAAGCATCGCTTCCTTTTGGAATGAAAACGAATTTTATAATTATTCCAGTATTAGAAATCAATTTATAAGGAATCTTATCGTATTTACTCTATTCTAATAAATGCAAATGTTCCGAAACAAGTTAATTTTACGGGGTAGGTTAACCCTTTCACTGCCATTGTCTGACTTCAATTGCATTTTGATTTCCCCGGCTCAGGCAGGACTACTCGGCACCCAGGACACTCGGTAGAGTGGCGCCGGCACGCAGCTGCTAATGTGTCTTGGGTAATTGACTCGGCACAAAATTCAGCATTGTTGTCACGCATTCTCCTCTTAGTCTGACTGACTGCCTGACTGTCTTTCTGCCTCTGCAAGTGTGTGACTGGGCCTGGGGCTCGAGATTCATGCGTTGAAATTGGGGCTAAGACTGGGTCTGTCTGTGGGTCTGGGTCTGAGCAATATGCAAATCAAAGTTGTCGTCAATCCCCGTCCTGTACTGGTTTGGCTCTGGCTCTGACGTTGCTCTTGAGGCAAGGCGACAAAACTAGCGCGCCAACTAGGCAAACACTTCCGGTGGCCGGAAGCATATAACAACTCGACAGCGGAAGTTGGCAAAGGCGTCACTCAACGCCGACCCTTGTTCCTGCTTATTCGTGTGCTCGAGTTTAATGATTGGAGCTGGAGTCTAGAAAGCTGCTCTGCACCGCGCACTTATTATAATTATTATTTTATGTGCGGCTGGCTAGCGTGCAACATTTGCACGTGAGATGTTTAGCCAAAAAAGTGTTAAAAGCCCATAAAACTAGATTATGAAATGTGAGCCATGGAAGCGTGAATACCCTTTATGGAAATGCAGAAGCTTCTCCCCCCAAAACTTTCTCAAAACTTGTTCTATGCCTCCTTGAACTAGAGTATACTTTGTGCCCATAATGAAATTGTTGGCTGAATAATAATGCAGGCGACGTGCACGGGGTGTAGGGTGTGGTGTGTTTGGGAGGTGTTTACGAGACTGGCCAATTAATTTAACTGCAGTCTCCCCCCTACCTCTCTAGGAGTCACGCCAGCGAAAGGCCATAACAAAATTTATGGCCAACAACAGTTTTGTCAATAACTTTTATACGAAATCGTCCCACGTTTCAGTGGCAGCCCCATCCCATCCTTCCCCACCTAATCTAGCCGGCACTTCATTAATCCAAAGCTCGCAGTTAATGCCATGCATGTCAGAGCAGCAGACAAATGTTTGCAGGATCCTCCTATTGGAGGATGGCTGTGCCTGTGACTGTTGCTGTTGCTGTGCGGGGAAATTTATGAGCCACAGCAAAATGCAACTGCCAAGGCAGCATATCAAATTATATGGGCGGCCACAAAAAAAAGAGTATCTGTGCATGTGCTCCGGCAACAGGGAGCTAGGAGCCAGCACCAGAGATTGCCTGGCTGCATAAATTCTGATGAATCACTGCACCTTTTGACTGGCTAAATGCGGGGTGGGAGGCGGTTCAGGATGGTTCCCGAAAATGTTTCCACGTAATGCGGCATCTAATAATAAATTTAGCTTGTGCAACCAACGAGGAGCGCATAGCGAAACTTTGCAGAATGCATAATTCAAAATAATTCAAAACACAGAGAGAACAGAGGGAATCGCAGGTTGTGCTTGCACTCCTGAAAGGGGGAGGGGAAAGCCAATAACATAGACCGGGAGGAGGTATGAAGTGAATCCGTGCCTCGGATAACTTTTCATACTTTGAATCAGGCTAGTGCAATCAGAAACTCAGGCATTGCAATTTTTTGGAAGAAAAAGACTTTCCTTATGAAGAACATCATTGGATAAATCGAACGCAGTTTTGACTCTTTTCCAGATGGAAAAGAAGTTTCGTACCATCGAAAAGGTAATTAAAAAAAATCACTTCTCCTCAATTAAAGATTCTGAATGGAATCTTCCACATGGAATATAAGTACTTAACTCTCTGTATACATCTTGATTTCTTTTCCTCATTTGAGTAACCTGATTGCCTGTTTCGGTCAGGAGAGAGAACTTTTGAGTTTCCTTGACCGTTTCCCGGCCATTTCTCCAACCAACCCAAGCCTTAATTACTTTCCCCCAATCGATGTAAGTGCATCGTCGACCCAGCAGCTCCTTTGACTTGTGCTGCGTATATGGCTAATTGTTTTACCATTTCCTCCTTCTTTTTCCTTACAGGTAAGTCTGGCAATTCAATCGGCATTGAGCGAAATGATTTTCTTAAACACTTTTCACAATTCTCCGGGAAGTTCCCCCCCCCCCCCCCCCCCTTTTGCAGTCTATCTGATGGTCTGACGCTCCTCTCCAGCCTCAATTACGAATGTTTACATGCGAATCAGATTGGTGGGTCGACCAAAAAGTGGTGGCCGGACAAGAGCTGAGAGCAGAGGAAATCCTGCGGGTTTCAATCGAATTTCCCTTGCTTGAAATATTTAATACATACATATTTTTCAACAATCGAATATCATTTTTATTTGCGTGTCCATAATATTGAATATTTCCCATGCCCGAATTGGCGTCCACACTCTGTAATGGAGGGGAGTCCGATCCCCTCCGTCCTCTTGTAATCACACAAACATATAGCTTTTCACTCAATTATACACAACAATAAATATTGGATACGAACAAACACGGTGCACAGTGGGCACTTTATTTAATAATAAACTGCTCGGGAACGGCACTCTTGTGCTCCTACTCCTCCCCTTCAGTCTCACCAAAGGCTACCCACGCCCTGGCATCCTTCGCATCCTTAATATGCATTAAAGTGCAATTCATATTTATTTGTGCAAATTTTTCACATGCTCCGTGAACCTGGTGGCACGAGACGGGGAAAATTCTGCGTTCCGTTCCACTCCAGCTCGTTACGTATAATTTTTCTCTCTTTCTCTTGCTTCTTCGCTTTTAGTCTCTCTTCTGCATAGAGAAGAACTAACCACATGTAGAATATCCTTAATCCAATAAAAATTATTTGAAATCTAAGAGTAATAAGTTTTTACATTTTACTTTTTAGAGCGAAAGATCTTTTCGATCTAAAACTCTTTCTAATGTAATTTCGAAGATATTACAATTTATTCCCTTGATGAATCTAATCAAGTCAAATACTATTTTTAGCTTATAACTGAGGGAATACATTTTTTAGAACTATGAAGTATGAAGTAGTATTAAGAATCTACAAATATTATACGACTCCTCTTTTATTGCCCCATAATATTGAAGAACAGCTATAATACTTTATATATTGGGGCTATTCTTTCCTTTATTCAAAAGAAGATAATTGCAGGAATGCATTTAGTTGCGCTTTTTTGTTTTAAATTTTCCTGTTGTTATGCTCAAATATGATCAGCAATTGGATCCGACAACCATATTTATTTTGTGTAAAGAGTATGAGACAAAATTACATGTCCTTTCACTCTCGGTCTGGGTCTCTTTCTCGGTATATGCGCACGCATAAACAATAAATAAGGCTTCATAATTTTCCTTCATTGAACTTGCTGAACCACCCCTACACACCCACTGTCCTCCCAGAGCAATGCTTCATCATGCCGCTGTTGATGTTTCTGATGCTGCCGATGCCAATGCTGCTGCCATGCGGCCCGCATTGTTGTCATTGGCAACCCAGAGAGTCTGTCCGGAGTCCATAGTCCGCCAACCGTTTGCCGATCCGTGGGCCGTGCCTTGCACTGGAGTCCGTAGTTGCTGCTGAATCCTGTGAACGTGCTTTTGTCGTAATCCTTTGAATTTCGTTGCAATAATTCCACTTGAATGTTTATTTGTGTATACAGCACCCCACACAGAGGGTAGAGGGTGGTGCCGGAGGGTGTGTGGGGTCTGTGGCAGCGGGAGGAGCAGTGGGCTTGCTTTCGGGCAGAGTAGAAGCCTCCGTTTCGTTCGGCCTTACGGTTTTATAAGGTTATTGTTTGCGTCACAGGCGTCAATTTAAAACGCACTCCGCCTTCGCCTCCATGCCGTCTGGGGGGTCCCCGGCCCCTCATAGGCAATGCTAACTCTTTCTCTATAATCTTAGCCATTTGATTGTTCTGGCGGTGCAGGAGGATGGGGTAGTGGTAGGGACACCAATCGGTATCCGGATCCGAGAATATTTACAAATACGCCAAACGACAGGTGCCCTGTTTTAGAAGAGCTGTAGAAGAAAAGACCAAAGGGAAGCCAGAATGGAAAAATGAGAGGAAAAAATGCATAAATTTTTCGCCAACGCTGCTGCTCTTTGCTGCTTTCGGTTCGAATCCATAAGCCATTGATGCTTTTTCCATTAGTGACAACGGAATCCTTACTCTCGTTATGGTTCCTTGTTCCTATCCCCCCTCCCACACCATTCTTTGCTGCCTCATTCTTGTCGTCTTTGCGGCTTCAAGAGGCTTAGAGCCCCACTGGAGGGAGTTAGGCATGAGAGGCGAGAGAGCTCTGTTCTGCTCTGCTCTCTTCATATTCAATTAGCAGGGCATTAATTGTTGTAGTGCCGATAAGCCGCCCACCCACTTTTAGCAGCGCAATCCTGTACCACCCAACCCTTTGTTGGGCAATCACCATGCATGTAATTAAAATTGGTTTAAATGCGAGCACGCCCTGCAGTCCTGAAACGGTCCTCAATCACCGCTCAGTGGCTCTCTCTGGTAGGCCCACGGCAGAGCTTAGATTAGTGAAGAGCATTGCTGCCGGGGGAGGGAGAGTGGGATTTTGGGAGTGATTGTGTTACTGGGACTGCATCAGGCAGCTATTTAAGCTTCAGTCCCTTCCTTTCTGTGCAGCACTCATGTATGTCCATTTTTCGATAGCTTCAAAGTAGCTTAGTTATCTGCAGAGTCCCTCTATAAGCCCCTTCCGGTCTACCAGTCAAATAAACCAAGTCAAGCCTAAGCAAAGCGCATTCCATGAAAGTTGCCCAGCACCAGCCGCCAGCACCGAGCAAATTAACAAAACAAAAGCCATAGCCTAACAATAGGCGCGCTCAATCTGAGGCTCGGGCGTACTCGAACCCCATCGCCATCACCAGCATCGGCTGTGGGTCTGGGTCCAGCTTCGGATCGGAGTGGACCTATTGCTACTGCAGAGCCTGTTGGCAGTTGGCGAAACAAGCCAAATCCAAATCCAAATGCAAACAGACAGTCTTGACCAAATACCAAAGCGAAAACGAAGAGCTCACCACTAGATGGGAAAGGCTGGAGGTTGGGCGGCTCGATTCCTGAATTTATGCAGTGTTTGGTTTGTTATTACCAGGCGAAGGTTGCCACGAGAAGCGGAGAGACTGGGCCAGCGGAGATGCAGCTGCAGCAGCACCAGCAGCTCATTTCCTCTCTCCTTTGCTGGGAATGGGCATAGGAATGGGCTTCATCAGAAAAACCCGCATGCAAAAGTTGCCCTGTGGCCGGTGTGAAGGCCAGGCCAGGTACAGGAAACCAAACACTGAAAGAATTCAGATAATCTATGCAGTAAAAATAAGGTAATTATTGGAAGACTAGTGATGAATATAGGTACACACCTAAGGCAATAATATTTTATTTAAAATAAAATAATGCCGCTGCCATAAATTTATTCAAACTCTGTATGTCAGTCCATTTCTCTTCTTGGTATAGAATTTAAATTATATTGTGCTGCTATGGCTACTAAGATGGATCATGCATATATTTTGCAGTTGGGTGAATGTTTCGCGCAGTGATGCAAGTGCAGATTGGATCCCTGTTTGTATGCAGCGTCCACTACATTCTCTTCCTCTGCTTACAATCTCAGTTTGTGGTTAATATTATGCTGCATTTCTCATTTCGCGCAGGTTTCCAGCGCCGTCGTTGTCCGTCGCTGCTGCTGTTGCTGTTGCCAGTGTTATCCTGGCTGTTGTAGGTTTATTATCACTGCCATTGCCAATGCAAACACCTTCATTGCCCCGCAGACGGTCGACCCGGGGCGTCCCTAGGACTGCATTCAAGGGTTTATCTGTTCGTTTGGTGTTCGGCTGTCTGTCTCCGTCTCCGTCCCCGCCCCCGTTCCCGGCCCTTACCGACCTTGTTGTTATTGCAATGTTTTTGACAAATAGTGAGGGAAATGCACACGGATGTCTGTTTATTGTGCCGTGCATGCGGTTTACGTTTATCTCCAACTTATGCAGACAGCTCGCCCGAGTTCTGTTCGGTTGAGCTGTGTTCCGTTACGAGTTCTCTCGGTGGTTGAAGGAACTGCAGCGCTCCCAGTGCATCGCATCGCTGTAGGACATGCTGTGGTCTGAGACATTTTTGACGGGGACGAGAGCGGTGCGGGATTCTCTCTGGATGGTGTGGTGTTTGGTCCAGACACATTTCGTTGTGGTTGCTTCCTATTCTCTGGTCTCTGGTATCTGGCCAGACCACAAGATCAACTCCACTGCCAGAAGCTGGTTTAGCTCTTGGTTTTCTCATCTACAACCCCCACAAAATGATTGTGTGTGTGAGTTTGGGCTTTGTTTGCTACTTTCGTGTCTGCATTTTCAATAATAATAATCTAATTAGGGCCGGAGCTGGGTCTACTCGCATGAGCTCTGAGGGCTGATAGGCTAATGAATAGCCTGCCAACGAATGGTTGAAATCTTCTATGGTTTTTCCTCCATTATCGAGGTAATTAACACATGGGCCAGGAAGCCGCCCAAGGCATCCGCTTGTGGCATAAAGGAATTCTATCAATTTCCTAAGCTGCCACCATAATCCCCATTGTTTCGATCTCTAAGTCTGCCGCTATATATTTCAGTCAATATTAATCAAAATTCGTTTAAGGATTCGGGCAGGTTCAGAGCAAGACGCTTATTAAGAAACTTGTAAGCGTAAGAAAGCCACTTACGCAGTGCAGGTGAAAAATCTGTGGAGCTTACGTAAAGGCGGAAATATGCAATAAATCATTGATGCAGCCTAATTGCATCGGCAGGAAGTCTAGACTAGTGCGTTTAGTATGGCTGCACTTTAATCGTAGGGACAGCAGCTAGTCGGCCCAAAAGCCCGAAAGTATGCAGGGCAAGTATTAGGTCAAACTAATGCAATTAGCCAAGAAAAGACAACATCTTTGCAGCTGCCACAGTCGTGAGAGGCATGCAACAAAAGCCAATTATTGGCTGTGGCCCGTCTCAAAACAATGGAAAATTATGCACAAAATTTGACATTAGATTAAATGTCAGACAGGCCATAAACAAAAGGCTCAACTTTTGTCGCACGAAAGTATGCTAAAGTAAAGTTCCACTGCAGCGAAAATTCAAGATGTGACGGTGTGTGTGTATATGTCTATGTGTTTCTGTGTGTGTTTGTGTAGTGAATGCCTAACTCAATTATGGCAGGGCAAATGTTTTGGCGCACAAAAAGCTCAAAAGCCACAGGAACACAGCCCATAAACGGAATGAAGCAGCGCTCTCCAAAATGAACTTCCCCCGCCTCTTTCTACATTTCTCTCTCTCTCTCTCCCTGTCTCTTTCTATCTCTGTATACGCTTCTCGCTCTCGCTCTCGCTCTCGCCCTGTGCCAGCTGCGCCTAATTGCAGGCAATATCAACAGCAGCATCAGAAGCACCAGGATACCCTCCTAACACACACACAAACACACACATACAGCAAACACATGAAAACTCATTTATACATGCAATAATTTGGTTTATTATTGGCTTCCCTTTTACTGAGCCTCTCCCCCGTAGCCGTACCCGTGCCCGTACCCTTTACGCCACATTTGCCATAACTTTTAATTAAATTAAAATGCACAGCCCAATGCCAACAGAAGGAGAGAGGAAGGGAGCTTCGATGTACCCCCGTTGAACGTTAATAACCAATTCGCTTTGTAGCCAAAATGCTCTGCTGCGTTCTGTTGCTGTAAACATATTTATGAATATTTGAGCAAAAGGCCTCAGTAAGCGATCTGTGGGAGAGACCGGAAACGTTAATCAATTTAGCGATGCGATAAATAGACTATAAAATGAGAATTCAACTGTTTATGAGAAGATGTGGATCGTCCGAGTATTCGTAGTCCCATAGGGAGAAGAGGGGTCTCTGCATTCTTTTCGGCTCAATCTCCAACTACTTCCCCTTCAACACCGAAGTCACACGATGCTCCCCCTTTTGGCTAAACCCGACTGCTGCTGGTCCATGAGCCATATGGTTAGCCGACTTCATAAAAATGCAAACTTATGCTTTTCACAACTTTTGGTGTTTGGCCAACCCTCGTCTAGGTGGACATCAACAGTCCCCTGCTCACACGCACACCCACCAATACTGCTGTAATCCAATTAAAGGTAGCACAGTAGTTGGCTTTTAGCGTGGGGTCCCGGTGCCTCCGGCTACAGCCTCCCACTCTCTGCTTTATCGGGGGCACCTTAAAAGCTTTTACCAATCGACAACTCGCCTTGATTTTCAGCATCAGCGCAGCAATAGCGGCAATGCGAGGAGATGGAGATGGCGATGTCCTGACTCTTGCTCTGGCTCTGGCTCTCACCCTGGCACTGGGATGTCCTGTCGCTGTTCGCGTTTTACGTATACTTAATTTGATTTTTCACACAGGCCCCCCACAAAAAACCCACTCCACAGTACACACTCACACTAGCACTCACATACACACACATAGACAGTGGTCATGCTCTGATTTTCATGGGGTAAAAGAAAAACTGGAGAGGAAAAAAGAGTTCGGGAAAGAGCGGACAGCCAGCGAAACAAAAAATCTAATGTCTGCGCAATTTAACGAGACATTTACTTTTTTCATTTGATTATCTCACAGTCAGTTTGGTAACTGGGCTCCGCCCAGTGCCCCCTCGCACCCAAAAAGCGTGGGAGCCAAAGCCGCCATGAGCAGCGTTGATTGTGAAGATTTGCTGCAGTCACTTCCCTGTTCTCCACTATCTCTCTCTTGGTCCCTGTGTCGCATTCAAAACGCTTAGCAAAGGACTTACCTGGTCATTGCTCGAAAATTCACTTGCATTATGCCAAAAAAGAAATGACTTTCTAAATAAAAAAGACTTCAGATGGCATTTGAATGAAAAAAGAAAGAACCCATAATATTGGTCTAAAATTCAGTAACTTACTGAAATGATTATGATGAGGATATTAAGCGAATTGTTTCAAGTAAACTGAAGACGAAATTTGAAACTGGTTCACTCCTAAGCTTCATCTTCCTTGCATTCTATTTAAACTTATTTTAATAGGCTCAATCATATGCTACGGCTTAATTCATGCAATGGAAGAAAGGGAAATGAAACAGCCAATTTAGTTACCCTTAAAGCGTCCTATAAACTTCATAGCCTCACTTCAATTTTAACGGTGAGAGCATTCCACATTCGTTGTCGTTCCCAAGTGGCCAGTAATGCACTTTTGCTGGCTTTGGAGCTGGAAACTTTTCGAGTAATTTGTTTTATGTGATTGTTCATTGGCTCCATTTTCGGATTCGCATTAGCAACTGCGCTCGGCTTTCAGCCTGTAAGCCACAAAAGCGCACACATATGTATGTACCCTTGGCTCCGCCTTCCTCTCTGCCCCCTTTACTGCAGAGAGTGGCCAAAAGTATGCAACAAATAGCATATGGACAAGCGAAACACGAGTTCGAGTGGGAGATTGGGAGCGTTGGAGAGAGAGAGAGAGAGAGAGCGAAAGAGGGACAGATGGAATGGAAGCGTGGTGGATTCAGGAAGGACACACACCTTTTGTGTACGTGATGTCATTATGGCCAAAAGGTAAATTTCAACTGTCAGGGACTCTAAACGACTCTTTCGATCTCCACAGCACTCCTGCTTTGTGGCTGGCTATGCCACCAAATCGCAACTAACCCCAACGCAAATGCACGTTTAATGTATTTGACATTTTGAAAGTCAAACCGAAAAACAGAGAGAGCACCCCGGCTAGGCAACATTTAAACATATTTCTGCACGAGAAAGTATGCACTGCCCCCAGCCCCCATAATAGGAATGGAACATCTCCCACACTCCCCTCGCCCGACACCCCACCCATTTGTCATTCGAGTTGACCCGATTTGTGTGGTCCGCCGTCTGTTTTTGCGCCTGTTTAGAGTTTAAATTTCCAGATGCCTCCAGCAGCCTCCTGCTTCTGTTTCTGGTACTCGGATTGCTCCTGCTCTGTGGCCAGGTCCTGGGCTGTCCTGGTTGTTGCTGCAAATTTGTAATTTGAATAATGCGTAATTACAAACTGGCCAGTGGATGTCATTAGAATGGCGAATGCGATCTGTGCAGCGATTCGTGTTTTCGTACACAATTTTTTAATAGCTACTCTGATGCCAATGTGTGTGTTTCAGTGCAGCGGTTTCACTGCAACCTAAGAGGCAACCAGACCCCTGGTTAACTGATAGGCAGGAGGTGTACTTTGGAACACCGCTTCCTCTAATTGTCTTCAGCATTTTACGACTGTTTGTAAATGCGTTTGTTAATTTTAACTCAACTGTTTCGTGGAGTCGTTGGCTGGAGCAAATAAAAAGAAAACTGGTAAAATAGAGACCACACATTTAGACTTAATTAGGTCGACATTCAGATGACAGTATACGAAACGACAAAAACAATTAATAAGCCACACAAATTTGACATTCATTGGACTAACTACCCGACCGCCACCCACGCCACGATTCCAGGCCAAGAAAACATTTGTTCTCTTTATGAGGATAGAGCAGCGCCCCATATAGTAGTATACTAGAATTGCCACTCACCCTATCCTTGGTGGGAGTCACCCTTACAGAGGGTTGCATGACTTTGAACAGAATATATAACCCTCAGATGTGAAGCCATCGCCCAATGATACACGGTATTTAAATCGGAGCCCCGAATGAGTTGAATTATTTAAAACATCGAATTAGTTATCCTTAAAGCCGTCTGTTATTTGGAAGGGTATCAAATGCTTCTACTATGTGGGGAAGAAGTTTCTTCTTGTTTTTTTACATACCGTCATTTATTTGCTTTTATTAGTGCATTATTTTTATGGGCCTCGTTTTTTTATGGAGCCCGTCATTATCCAGCGTTGCTTTTGTTGTGTTTGCTTTGACTAAACAAATATTATGGCCATTAAGCAAATTGGTCAAATTGAGACACCGAGTGGTCAGGCCACGGGGGAAAAGATAGATATGTGGGAAGGTCAGGGTGCTGTCGGCCATAAATGTCGGAGACAATTAAAAAGAAAGGCACAGAAGTTGGTTCGATCATCCACATGTCCGTCCAAGGCAAGTTGGCGCCTAATTGAGCCTGGCACTGCGGTCAAAAGCAATTAATCAACAATTTTGTCAAATAAAAGGGCGCTGAAAAAGTGGCCGACCCGAAGAGAAAGAAAAATCGGTGCAATTATGCAAATTGTGGAGACTTCTCCTTCCTTTCTTTCCTAATCTGAGCAACCCTTTCCCAGATAGTCGTGACCTTGCTTTGTTGTCTCATTAGACGCATAATTACGCAGCTCTCAGCCTCTCGCGCTGGCCGGGGCTAAAGGGCTTGAGTTGAAATTAAAAATAAATTACTAAGAAATCTGTTCCGGGCAAAATCGAAGAAAGCAACTGAAAGAAAACAAGCTCGAACCCGAACACGAACCACGAGCCATGGAACGTGGCAGCCTCAACCCTTAGGAACCTGTCAAAATTAGCGAAATTAATGCAAAAGCGAAACGAAACTGTCAAACGCAAAGACCAACAAATGTGGGGCTCATCAAATAAGAAAATACCACACAGAATAGGTAGTCGACGTCAAGGAATACCCCTTAAAGCCATCAAATACGCCAAAACATAGGAAAGTTTTCCTTTCCCGATTGTCAGGATAGTCAGGGTATGCCAAGAAGGAAGAATTCACTATGCCACAACCAAAATGGCGGCTTATGTGTCAAATACTAGCCGAGGGCGAACCCAGAGAAAAGGTTCTTGCAACAAGAAAACTGAAACATTTTGCACGTCGCCGGGGAAAAATGTCCTTCCCTCATTACGCGCGGCAACCCTAACTCAGTACCAACTGTCCCCCTCACCCCTTACCCCAACAACCTACAACCCACACCAACCCTCTCCATTCAGATTGAAATCCAATTAATGCCGCTCAAAGCTTTCAACTGATTTCTTTTCCCTCTTCCTTACCATTTCCACTCCTGTGCTTTGATGAGCAAACGACTTGGAAAAAAGGGAGTCGTCAACGCGTCCACCTTTTGCCCCTGGAAAATCCTTTTTTTTCTCTCAGCTTTCCTTTTGTTTTTTAAAAATGCCAAACGCGTTGCGGCCTTAATATGTAAAAATTCGAGTGGTGGAGCAGGGGGCAGAGAGGTGGAGTTGCCTGGGGTTCTAAGAGGAAAAGGAAAACCCATTACGGGTACGGAAACTGTCAGCGAGATGATTGTGACCGCATATACCCGATGTACGGTATGGCAGCAGCTTTGGCGGATCGGCGAAAAGTTTCACTCGGGGCCTGGGTAATGCGATAGTCCCGGGCCAATCCAATTGTGGCTTAATTAGAAGACAGGCGGGGCGATGGAGCAGAGCCGAAAACAGGAGGAAGTCCAGACAAATTGGATGGACAAAAGTTGGAAGCCTTTCCAATAAAAAGCTTTCTTGGCAAGAGAGTGTCACAGAGAAAGATGGAGGGGAGCCTAGAGAAGGTTTCAGCGGCTCAATACGAGATAGTTATCTATCATTTGAGTCCTATTAGAAAATGCCACCTGTAAATATTTGATGTGGGAACAATTAACTTTGACCACAACATTCTAATTACGGTGCCGGGGAAATATCCACATCTGGGTACACATGCAACACCAACCCAATGCCGCAGCATAACCCACTCGAGCGACCCACCTAACCCTCCAGATGCCAAAAACGCTTTGTTGATTTAGTCAGCGCGCTCATAATACAAATTTATATGTGTGCTTAATAAATAAACATTTTCTACTCTATACAAACGCAAATATGCTGGAAAAACAACATCAACAACTGTAACTGGCCTGAAAAAAGCGTAAATTGGGGGGAGTAAGAGTACGAGGAAATTCTCCACTTGGCAACAAAAATATTGTGCTAAAATAATAAAAACAGGCGAAACGGAATTTCAGGAGCAGAAACAACAATTAATGAGGAATGTTTGCACTGTATGCAACTTTACTTAATTATTGACAAATGCATTAGCATACAAGAGGAGCGGAGGATTACAACGAAATAATTTAGGACCATTCCAGGAAGTAATTCCTAGTGAATTCTACTATTATTCGTTGGCAGACCCTGAACCTTATTATTCACTTTGTGGGCTTTATATCTGACACTTGTTGCCCAAAATAAGGTGACCATAAGGCCCTTTTTCTATTCTTGCTGAACAGAGCATTACAATAATATTTCCCGCGTATTCTCAGTTTGTATTACCTGTAATCTTTTGGGAACACTTCATGCTGACTTCGCCTCATTACCTACTCGCATTCATTGGGTGCTCACAAAATTGTATCTACTTATATTTTTCACCTCCCAAACAAAATGGAGATACTTTTTCCGCTGGCTCTAAAAAACTTACAAATAAATACACATGCTGAATATTTCAGCCTTCACATCTGATTGTAGTAGAGCATAACTTTTTTTTTGCTTTTTGCTTGTTCGAGTGTGAAAAATGTTGGTAAAACAATATTCGGTTGCAGCATTAAGTGAGTGATAAATATCACGATTTCTCCCACTTGTTCCCCTATATCTCTCTATCGCTCTGTCACTCTCTTTCTCTCTATATGTATATTTTTATATATATTTATATATATATATATGCATACATGTATATCTCTCGTGCTATCTATGATTCTCTGTGCACCTCTTAGTATGTGCTCGCAATTAGATTTTATTGTTTTCGGTGGAATTTGCAGTTGGAATTGTTTGATGCCTCTCGTTTTCCCGCTGTGTCTGTCGCCTTCTAATTGTTATAGTTGTTGTAATTAGTGAAGAACAATCAAATATCGCTTAATGATTCATTGAGCAGACAACATACATCATCCATAAAAATTTGGGATCAACATAAACAGGGCTGCTTATGCTTTAATAACAACCCGTACTGATAACCTTGACAACATTTTATTTGATTCCGGTCTAGAATCAGTATCTCCGAAAATAACCGCTGGGCAAGCCACAGAGATGGAGAGAGAGACAGAAAGGGAGAAGCGAAGTTCAATAATAATTAGTTTCAGATTTAATTTTAATTACTTTGAGTCAAGTCGAGGCATCCTTGTCGCCTGCGGGCTACTCCAAGCTGCCTTGAAAGCACTGTAATTAATATGAGGGACAGTAGGACTTGGAAAGATTCACACACATACACGAACATATACATACATAGATGCTCGTATGTTTGCTAGCTGTTTATTTACTTATGGTCAAGGCTAAGACTGAACGAGGTTCCTTGGTTTTAGTTTCATTAAATTTCACTCCTTACTGTCGTCGTCGTCTCATGGCAAAACAAAAATGTGCCCCTGGCGGATTTCGGTCCTGTCCGGAGTTTGTGTAGAATCAGCCCCAGCAATGCCATCTGTCAAATATCTAATAATCGGCTACACCTCTCAGTATTCATGGGGAAGAACATGCCGTTTAGCCCTGGTTGAACCCCTCAACGAACCACTTATCCATCCATCTCTGTCCCGGACTCTGGCATTTCATTAGCCGAAAAGGAAGGGAAAAAGTCTTCCCGGGATATCTTCATTGGTAGCTGCTTCACAAGTGGACAGCTGTTGCCTGTTGCCCATTTCATAATAGTTTTTCTATTTGGCCATAATCAGACATGGCCCCTGATGATGATCAGACATATTTCACATGAATTTTGGCACAAATTTGTTGCAATTTTCACACACTCTGCTCTGCCCCTGCCCGTGTTAGATGAATTATGCGTTACATAATTTTCGCCAGCTCATGACACTCATGAAGCGGCTCTACCTCGATCCGGGGCACACGCCGTGGTAGGGTAAGAGTGAAAGGCAAGAAAGCAAAACGAAAAAGTTTTTCCACAGTACTGCCTTATTTATGCATGCCTAATTTATGAAAATTTGATGTACTTGTAAGCCATTTCGGCGGAATACTTTTATATTTGTTTGCTCATAACCGCAACACATGCTCGGGGGCCAAAAAGCTGTCGATGTGCCATCAACCGCACCCAGCGCAATGCTGAATCCCTATCCCTTCGAGACAGACAGAAAAAGAGAGTGGAAGGCCGAAGAAGAGTCTCAAAAACTTGCGCCTAAATAAATTACTTGTAAAACTTTTCAAATACTCGTAATTCTACATGATGTTGTTGAGGTCGTCAACGCAACAACCAACGTTCGGTGCACAGACCTTAGTCTGCTTTGCCTCATCCTAAGTCCCAGTCCAGGTCGCAGCTCCACTCTTGCTCCTGCTCCTGATGCTTTGCAATGAGAGCAGAGTCTCCTGCAGCATCCTACTGAACCATTCAGCGTTATCGTCAAAGTTTACTAAACCAACATAAATACCATTTACTGCAGAAAGTTGCCAACACCACCATCACCACGAACAAGAGCAGCAACAGCCAGGGGTAAGGGCAGGGCGTGAGCAGCATAGGAGGCAGCTTCTGGAAAAAACTGCGAAAAATGAGTGGCGATTGTTGGAACCAAAGATTCGGTAGCGAACGATAAAGGACACGCTTGAATGCTCTTGCAAATGTATTAGCAAAATATTGCGACAAGGAGAGTACTGTTGCCATATGGTGAATGGCCTTAATTTCTTCCTCTCCCATCAAAAGTACATATATAATCCTCCGAATTGCAATTTGAACTCATTTACACTGAAATGCCCTGACCCCAGAAACGCATTCCACCCAAAAGAAAGAAACTTTGAAATGTATTCCTAATATGTTGCCTACTTTTGGGCGCTTGGCCGCTTCTCACTCACTCATTTTTCTGCCCGCAAACATACAGCGTTTATTTTATTGACTCTGCACACAGGCGCGCACAGCCATAACCCTGATTGTGTTCGTGTATGTGGGTGTGTACGTGTGGACTTTCTAATAAGTTGCCGCCATAGCCATTGCCGGCGACAACAACAAACAACTGTTCATCAATACTTTTGGTCTGAACAAACAGTGGAACAGACCCCAAAGAAAAACAGAGTGGGCAACAGGGCAAGAGAGGGAGACAGGAAAGGAAGTGAGATAGAGCGAGTAAGAGAGGAAGAGACAGCGAAATCGCTTTCGAGTGTTTTCTGTATTTCTGGGGATCTAAAAAAAAAGGAGCAACAAACTTGTAAATTTGTGTGTCAAAGTGTCCACATGAGTGGCGTCCGCTCTTTTCTTTCCCCCTGAACTTTCATATTTGTATTTTGTCTACCTTATAGACCCAGGAACATCTCCTTCTACCCCCTCTCCAAGGGAACATTTTATATTTTAGTATCAATATTTCTCATTGTTGTTCTGAGCCTTGTTTGAGCAGCAGCCGAAAACTTTTTCCTCCCGAAAACAGAAAGATGAAAAAAACTTTCCCAGCACGCACCCACAAATGAGAGTGCGAGTGGTTGGGTGAGTAGAAGGATAAGGGAGGGACGGACACATGCTTCTTGGTAAAGAACACTTAAGTCGCCTGTTTGTTGCACGATGAGAAAGCAAAAAAGAAGAGAAATTCTTTGTTGCCGAAACTAGAAGAAAGGAAGGAAAAAAGTGTATAAAATGAGCCAAGGAATCCCTCTGGGGGTGAGCAGATGGATCTTTTAGCTTGGAAGATAAATATATATGAGGAGAAGATAGCCCAATCCCGATCATCTTCAAAAGAGTATTGCATTGCTTTCATCATGTGCGTCCCCAATCCGTTTGCATGTGCCTCTTGCGCAACCCTTCCGCAAATAAAATTCAATAAAACGGAACTGTCACCAGCAGGCAGTCCTCGAAAGACGTGAGACCCTCCCGTGCTGTTCCAATAATAGCATTAAAACATTTTCTACATCAATGATGCATGACGTACATCCATACGTCACTGTTGGGCAACGGTGCGATGTGGCAGATACGGGTATCGAGTATGTTTATATAAGAACGGGGAATGCCAAACTGATTGATTTACATGGTTTGCCACGCGTAACTCTGTCAGAGTCGCTTGACTTTGACATGACGGAATATAGGCTACATCTAAGGGGAGTTCCAGAGACGACGGGATAACGAACTTCCATTAAGATATAAGAAGGAGCAGGAGAGGAAATTTAAATCTAAAGCCACTGTTCCATTTAAGTGTCAATTTAAAATTGAAAGAATTCCCCACTAAATATCAATTTTCGGTTATCTGCCAACACGATGACTTTCACTTAGTTTTATTGGACAGCGCCAAAGTCTGATACTCAGAGTCAGTCTTAGCCTCTTTTAAAGCCCCACAAAAATTGCACAGCAATTTCCTTTATTATCATGCGGCCTTCTTAGGCTGCGCCATGTGTGCGTGTGTGGCAGCTGCCTGCGGAAGTGTGTAGCCTGGCCATAGGCGCATTACTATAAATTTTTAAACCATTGGACCGCAGGTGTAAAAGGCTCTTTAAGTGGAAAGAGGCAGGTGGCGGCATGTGGGTTCTTGCTTACATTTTTATGGCTGCCAAAACAATATAATAATCTGTTTTCCTTCGTCCTACCCTTATCCCCATCACCACTTCCTGTCCTAAGAAATCACAATTTTATTGACAACTCAAGTTGTTGCTGATTACACTGACTGTGTGCCTGTGTGCGTGGGTGAGTATCCGATAGATGCAGACAGACAGACCCACACATGCACACCCTTTTAAGTTTATTAAATTTGGCAATTTCTTAGACCGACCAGCAAAAGTCTCGAGCTTAAGGTAAAGTTCCGATGTCGACGCACATCTATCCAATCTCGCAGCGCCTCCCAGCTCGTTGACCAGCCCAAAGGGCCCCCATACCACTCAAATCCCTGGCGAGTGCGTGCCTAATGCTCTGATGTCCAATTCTTTTCCAAAATGTTTTACCCTACCTAAAATTTGATGTGGTACATCTGCTATGTCTACTTTTTGTAATACAAATGCGCAGATTTAAGAAACAATTCTGAAAGAAACTCTGCAAAATTGTCTGAAGAATTCCCAGGTCAGGGTATGCCCCCTTCGTGTTGACCAATGACTATATCCTACTTCTGGCCTTCTCCATTTGTTCTTTCCATCGTTTTTGGCTTTCTACCTCTGACAAGACGCCGGCTTCCGCTGACTGCCTGACTGCCAGAGTGGGTGAGTCGACCCTCAGTCGGCTGTCTGAATGGGAGGGATGACTGGATGGCTGCGAAATATTATTAAAAAGGTTTTGGCTGCTGTCATATGTACATCTCTGCCAGACTTCACTTTGCGCCTGATTGATTAGCGCTTGTCAAATAGTTTTCCCTACAAAATTCACTTAAGAACGAGTCCTTGAAAGCGTCTGCCAGAGCTGTTGACAAACTCTATTTACGCAGAAGTGCATTTTGCATTTTTGATGCTAATCAAAAAATTCCAGACATTTGGCAATGGATTTTCTTTGGGCTAACGTGGCCAAAATTTGTACAGTCCTTTGGAAGCTCTCCCCTTCTCCAAGGTCCGCTATTTGTTTTCCTGTTTTGACTTGGCCAGGGATTGTAACAATTTGTGCGAAGCCAGCAAAATGTGCTTTGAATGTCGCCTTTTTATACCCGGTACTCGAAGAGTAAATAGGGTGTATTGTATTTGTGGGGAATAACGGTTGTATGTAACGCACAGAAGGGAGCGTTTCCGACCCCATTAAGTATATATATTCTTGATCAGCATCAATAGACGAGTCGATAGAGCCATGTCTGTCTGTCCGTCCTTTTTGTTTGTCGGCTAGTTCTCAGAGCCGACCCATTTCGTAGGGCATGACCATATCAGATCACCAAATTGGGATCTGATTGGATCAGAAGAAATTAATTTGCAGAGGCTAAACCCACCCCGTCCCGCATATATTTGTTTTTTGCACATTCTCTCAATCACACTCTGCTTCGCGGAGACACGTCTCTGCCTCTGCCGTGTCTCTGCCGCGTCTCTGCCCTGACTCTGCAGTGTGTGGCTCTCGGGGAGGGTGGCGATGAGGAAAAAATTTAAAATTTGACAAATAACCGCTAAGTTACAGATGTAGTACTGAGTGCCGGGTATAAAAGTTGTGACGCGTAAGAAGCGTCTCACACGTCCCTTCTCGTTATTTATTTGAATGTATTTTGAGAGCAAAGAAAGGTAGTGAATTATTGCCTATAAAGAAGAAAAGAGCACTGGGCTGCTAGATTAACTATAGTTCCAGCTACTAAGTGCTTCTAAGTTATTTATAATTCACTTCTAGGCAAATGTTAGCCTACTTTTCAGTCTTTTCTGTGCCATCTTTTCTTTTATGTTGTATTTCTTCAAATCTTTATGGTTATTTTCTTAAACTTCGCTTTTAGTTATCTTCCCTCGTCCATCTCTTCATGCTAGCTGTTCCCGTTTAAGCCAGCTGATTTTACTCTTTCGTATGCTCACACATATATTTGTTTTAGCGTGCTTAGCAGCTATGCAACGTGTTTTGGCTTAATAAAGTCGGGAATACCCATGGCTAAGTGGATGGAAGAAGCCAACATAAATACACAAACACACACGCGGGCTTATGGGTCCCACACCACACCTGCCCGATATACAGTTATAAATTTAAGCAATGTTGTTGATGTGATTTACTTGCACACCTCGCCGCCAGCCCCATCCTCCTTTACCTCAATCCCTCCTATGGCCTTCTGCCCATCGCCTGTAAGATGGCAACAAATATTACAAGAGTCACAGTATCTGTATCTGTGTCTGTTTCTGCCTGCGTGAGTGTATGTTTCTCTGTGTAAATGACTTTATCTATGTCTGCGTCTGGGCCGACCCCAAGCAGCGGGTGGCATTCTATGCGTGCAACATGTGCGCTGAATGTTGACGTTAATATTAAGAAAAATAAATAACCAAGCTGTTTGTTATCTAAGTTTATATAAACTGAACACACAGCCAGAGCAGATGAGACGGGGTATACAGGAGAAAGGAGAAAGGGACCTTCCTTTCCGACACAGAAAGAGAGAGAGAGAGGCAATGGAATGCTCTCTTGCTTTATTTATTGTATGGCAAACTACACGAATTGCGTTTTTGGGGGTTTGTCTTAAATAACAACAAAACATCGCAAGGCGCTTATAAATTTTTGTGTAGAAATAGGGAACTGTCCGCCTGCCCCCTCTGAGCTGTTGTCCAGGTGAGAAATATCCTTTTCCGCCCACCCAAAACAAATGTGATTGAGGAAACTATAATATGAAGTGCTGTGGCAAGCTACTGCCTCAACCAAAAGGAATGGATCTGGCAATAAATTCAAATGAATGCTTAAATGTTCGAATGGCAGAGACAAAACGGACGACTGTGCCTACAAATAGAGTGGAGAAGGTGGAGAGTTAAAGTGTAAAGATTTATGCGAGCAGCGTAGAAAGAGGTCAAGAAGCGAAGCTAGAAACAGCTTGTGTAAATTACTATCAATATCAATGGCCTATTTTTTGTTTTCTGGACGTTGATATGCAATGACTGCACCATCAAGTGGCCCATGCGACACCAAGCCAAAGCCTTGAACCCAGCAGAACGCAGCCCTCCTCCCGCCCAACCGACCGAGGGGCGCTGCCGTATGACGCGCGGCGCGATTAACCGAACCGGTCGCGAGCATGCAGGAAAGATAGATGTTAGGCTAATATTCGAAGAAAATTAGAATTAAACACATCTAAACTAGAGCAAGCAAAACTATCAAAGTCAGAAACAAGACAAAACTGAAATGAAACTAGCTACGGGAGAGGTAGGCTAGTATAAGAGATTTAAGAAGCGGAAGGGAGTTAGTCGAGGATATAATGTGATCGAGGGAATTATAATCCGAGCATAAGACCCTAAAGGGTTCGTGCAAGGCATAATTCGAACTGCACAGTGGAAGGAACAAAGGAATATAGTTTCTATCTAACGAATATAAAACAACAGAATCTCCGACAAATACGCCGATCATATTTCGTAGTATTGAGATCGTAGAGAAATTTCCTCTAATAAAGATGATCTCCTCAGATTGGCCCTTTTTGTTGTTTAAAGACAGAAATGGTTATGCAATAAAAATGACTATGTCCGATGCCCCAAAGAAAATGTTACTGGATGAAATACCATAGAGATCCCAAATATTTTATTGCGTCTCTGTGATTCTCTATTTATAGGTGCGTTGGATGCTACCTGTTCTGCTATGCTCTCCTTTTATCTACCAGCCCATAAAGCCCCGAAACCGTTCATTAATCTTGCTCACTTCCCCTTAAGCATATCCCTCCCTTTAGCTGCTTACTATTTGCGCACTCACGCATCTCTGGAGAAGCGAAGAAGCCGCCATGGATAAGCCCGAAGCTAATTTTTCATCATCATTGGACGTGGAGGCGGCTGAAGGCCCGATGTCTGATGACCGATAGCTGATGTCTGATGCCTGATGCAATTTTCCTGCCGCTGGCCGCTGGCTGCCGCCATCCCTCGACTTTCATTGCCATGTGCAATTCATCAATATCATTTTATCAATTTTCACCGCTGTCCAACAGCGGTAGCAGCAGGAGAAGGAGCAGGAGCAGTGCGCTGCAAGCAGGACACAGGGACAGAGCCAGGACAACGTGACCATCAACTCAACTGTATATCACATTGCAATTTGTTGTCTATTTGCTGAAGGATATGCAGATGTGACTCCCTCCACCGGCACAAAAAAGAAGGCGCTTTCTGTCGTTTTTCATATGCGTTGACTTTTTTCTGTCTCCCCATATCATCCTCTCGACGGAACTGGTGCTGGCTCTGTGCCTAGGTCTGTGGGTATGGGTACATGGCTGTATTGGGCGCGGCAGTGTTTGCTCTTTCAGGATTCAGCGTTTTGCAACTGTAATTCAATTTTAACAATTTTTCAACTGCATTTCGTTGTTGACGTGACGCATCGTCAGTTGATGATTTGTTGCCCCAGCAGGGGTTTAGCTCTGCTCTTCTCTTGTCAGAGGTTTTGTTTGGTCATTTGTTATTTGCATTGATTTTTTTGTTGGGCTGTGCGTGACCCGAACACAGGTAGAAGGGCTGTATCCCATTTCACTGACTGTCCATAATCAAATATTGAGTTGCCAAATATTGAGTTTCATGTGACAGATACGCTAAATTACTGCTGGCAAACGGTTATCGTGGCTAATTCGATTGGTGGTCATTGAGAAATATGAAAACTGTGGCACCAAAAACCATGCTGATCTATAAGTAATTGTTGTGGCTTCTCCCTCACATTTCAGCCATATCATGGCTCATTTTCCGCTGTGTTTCACATATTTCACGCTTTGTTCACTTTTCCCCTACCATTCCTCACGTGGCCTACCTAACTGCACAGAGGAGAAGCATCAAGTTGAGGAAAAGGGAAATACTTCAAAAATGACAGCCACAACTTTGTTACACAAAATACTGGCAATTTGCTTGACGTTGTTGTGATTTGTGTGTGTGCTAAAAGTATCTGCCAGACACATTTGCTTCCTTTGCTGCAACCGCAACCATATGGTGGCACTGCTTTGCCTCTCTTTCCGACAGTGTTTTTCCATTTCTTTCATTCATCTGCATCTGGGGTCAACAGCAGTTCAATTGCTCTTGCATGCCGCCTCACTTGCTTGCTGCCTGCCACTGCAGCTGATTAGAATAATTAGCTGCCGCTCGGTCATACACTGCTTTGTATATGCCAGGCATTGCGGCACGTTCCCCTGCTCCTATTACCCATCTGCTGCACTCTCTCCCCCGTTCCACTCGGTGGCAGTCAATGCCAATCATTAGGCAGCCGCCTTCTGGTGTAAACAACACAAAAAACTCAACTATTAATAGACCCTGTAGTGTGGTCCGTTTGCAGTCGTTGGAGCCCTGAATTGTTCTTGTTGCTGCCATTTCAAATATTTATTATGATTATTATGAGTCCCTAAAAACAGATTCCACTCCATATAACCTTTGAAAAGGGATACGGGACACTCATTTCAGCCAAAAGTAAAATCAAAGTTCAACTGAATCTGGCCAAAGTAAAAATCAAACTAAAAGAGCGACTGGTAGAGGGGAAAAAATATTAAAAATTCCATCAGGGGTAAAGCACGGCCAATTCAAGCTCAAAATGTTAGGGGAAATTTCTCAACAGCAGGGTGAGGGAAATATATATAGAGAAAGCAACCTTCCCTTCCAAATTACTCCTTTAAGGAGCATTTCCTCAAACGGGAAATTTCCTCATATTCTCCCCTCCGAAACATTTCCAAGCAATATGTGAAATCTATTTGGAGCCACGGCGAATTCAGTGCCATGGCTACAACACATGCGCACTTTCCAGGCACGAGTTCCAGGACCGCTTAAGAGAGGATTTGCCGAAAGAGAACCCCGAAACAGACAACAAACAAACCAAAAACGCCTGGCAAAAAAAGAGTAACAAACTGAAACAAACTTTTATTTTTGCCAGTGATTTTTTTGTTGTTGCCCCCATCTGGTATTTTTTTGTTTGTGCAAAATCAGCAAAAACATGAAACGACATAAGTATGTCAAAATGCATGAAAAGATTTCACAACACAGACACAGACAGGCGGACACATGAGGGCACGTACTTATATAAGCGCCTAGGAGTACTTTTCCTGCACATACTATATACTATCTATATACTATACATATATTTATCCTTTTGGGAAGAGGAGTACATGTCTATGTGTGTGGAGTACGTTGTAGGAGAAGAAGCGAAACACGAAGGGCAAAACGAATATGTGAATGTTTGGCTGAGGCTTTCGGGTGCCGCCCAGATGACTTGCCTCAACAATAACAGGGGGGAGGCCAAGTACGAGTAGGGTCTCCCAGAGGGAGTCTGTAGGGATCTCAGTAGCCTGGTGGTAGCCAAGGCAACGTCAATCACAGAGCCGAGAAAGCAACAACAATTACTGAATGCTGCGATATATGTATGGATGGCCAAAACAAAACCCAACACTCACACATACCAAGGCATAGCGAGTGAAAGAGACAGGAAATTTGTGTGTGCGAAAGAGAGCAAATAGAAGACAAATAAAAATACGGAAATGTTGGGCTAGGGTGTGGGATCTACGATTGTAAGAGTATATAAGTATATACGAAATATATATTTTATTTAAGCAAAAATCCATATAATTCAATGTATTGGCTCCAACTAAAAGTGGCGTCAGGGGGCAACCAACTGAGAAAGAGGCTATGGGGGGTGGAGAACACAAAATGAACACAACAAAAAGCAAACCGCTGATTATGCGACTACCAAATGTTGTGGGTGAGAGGGTGGATTTAGTTTGAGGAGGGGCAACAGGACCCCGTCGACGGAGACGATGACGATGACGACGTCCCGACGCGCTGTGTGGCCAGTCAGACATATTAATGACAAAATGATTATGATGACACTAACTGAGGTCTTTCAATCCCGATAGAGTGTACGCAGAGACAGACAGTGAACAAGAGAGTGAGAGATGGGCAAGGAGAGGAGATAAGTGGAGAGGGATGACCAGACTCTACCGTGCTGTATGTAAAACAAGATTGACAAACAAAGCAAATTCTTTGAGTGATACTTAAACTTGACACAGCTGCCAAGCGAGGGGACCCCGCTCAAGTGAAATTAATGGTATAGAAATGGGGAGAACGATGTGATAAGAGATAAACGATTTACAATAATGTACAAAAGATTGCCATATTGCGGAAAAAGTCATCACAGTCATGGAAAACTGATTTTAAATAGTTAAAAATTAAAAGAGGATTTTTAAATATAAAGATGAGCAGATCTGGTGAAGATGTTACCCAACAAGTGGGCATAAAATATGAAATAACCATCATTTATAATCAATTAAAATGAATAATAAATTATAGTTAGTTTCATGGAATGTTTGCAAGAAATAAAATCATTTTGACTGATTCAAAGCAAAAATAGTTTTATATAAATCTTATATAAATCTTTTTTAAATCTCATAATAAATTCCGAAAGCTATCACACTTTTACATCCGTCCCATCTGAGTCATCGATCCTCGTGGCTTGTCAAATTATTTTTTTGACTGGTATGAAGGGTCCTGTGTTGTCACCTGCCTAGAAAACACTTTCCATTTCTTAAATGCTTTTCTGTTTTTCTTTCGCAGCCGCTCGGCTCTTTTCTCTACCGGCTAAAATAAGAAAATAAGTAAGAAAACCCCCGAAGCCAGATGCCAGAAACAGCAAAGAAGTCCCGCGCTAACCGCGCCACCTCATGGAAACTACCTCCTACCCCCAGATACCCGATCCCCAGTCCTCGATTCCTGTTGTTCCCCCTGGCTTCTTCTACAATGGCAAGACCAAGACCAAGCGCCCCGTTAATTAGATTTTGCGGTTTTTGTGTTGTGCAAACTTCAAAAGCAAAAGCAACACACAGATGATGATGACGTTGCTGGCTTCATGCCCGTCCTACTTCCACCAAGCATTCCCTCTCCATTCCCAGGCCCCTCCTTGGCGGTGGCTGCCAAACGCCAAAAAGCATGCTTTAAAATTTTTGATACAACATAAAATTGGAATTGAAATGGGTTGAAAGGCAGCGAGCAAAGTGGGTGGGAGAGAGGTGGGGGCTATTTTGTTGCTGCGGGTCGCAAAACAAAATCGATAAATAAAACTTTTTACAATGCGGCAACACTTTCACGCACTTTGCCCCCTTTCCTATGCCACTTGCCACTTGCCACATTTCGCTCACTCTTTCTTGTGGTGGCATTGAAAAACCGCCTGAAAGTATGCGCCAACAACAAGTTTTTTACGCAATTAGTGTACAATTTCTTAATTTATACGCTGTCGCCAATTTATCAGAGGCAACACGGGCCAGAGACGGCGACGGAGACGGAGACGGAGACATGGGCTGCTAGAGCTTGGGTCGAGACCAAAGTGAAATATTATTATGAGTACGTGCTGCTCAGGCGGGAGCTGTTTTTCCGAGCTGGTGCCGCCCTTTAGTTTGTCCCGTGTCCCCTGAAGGCTGAAAGGGTTGAAGTTGCCGTTGCTGTTGGGTTCGCCGCTTCCTGGCCTCTATTTTTCGGGCTTAACATATGCTACTTTGACATAGTTCTTTGGGTCGAGCGTTGGTAGAGAAATATGAAATACTATTTATAACTTGATCAGGCTGGGAAGGGTTAGATGCAAAGCATGGATGACAAGGACTTATTCCCAGTATCTATCACGCTCACGCTTTCCGATGAAAGGACGGACAGGAGAGAGGGTGGATTGGAATTAGTGTGGGGTGCGGTAACGGGTCTGTGCATGTGGATATGGCTGTTAATTAAGTTATGATGGGAAACCACAAACATTGCGATGGCTTCTGGTCGTGAGCCCGGGCTCAAGTCCCTGAGCTAGGATAGGATAGTAGGCACCGCCGTCAGTTTATGAAATTTTCATTAATTTTTGACCACAAGAGAGTTTCTGCTGATGCTGTTGATGTGCCCCCTGACCCTCGGGCTGACAGCAGAACGAAAACTTGACGACACAGCAGGAATAGAGGAGCAGGCGGCAGCAGTAGCAGCAGTTGTAATGAAATTTTGCGACATGTATGACAGGACATTCAGTTTCGGTTCAGCTTGGCTGATGCACGGAACTTTGACAGGCATTTGAAAAAGTATTCTATGACCTTACTCTCGCCATCTCCCCCCTACTGAAGGATGGATGATGACAAATGTAGTCGAATATAGGAAACTTTTCCCTAATTATATGATAATCAAAATCTATCAACATCGACCCTCATTTGAGTTTTTAATTAGCCCGAGAATGAACGGAAGGAAAGATGCGTAATCATCATAACAATGCTCTCATATCCCCTGACATTTACAGTTCATTTTGAGGGCCACAGAAGCAGAGATCTGGGATCTGGGATCAGGAGCGAAGTCATGGCCCACATGATGCCTCCTTCTGCCATGGCATTCAGCTTTAGCAGTGGGCATATAATTTAGATTTATCGCTTGATTTTCGCATAAATATCGACCATGTCAAGAGGGTATGAGCCAGGGCCCGGAGGTGGTCGGTCCTCTGCCACTTTTGTGAGCTCACTGATGCATAAAGAGGCACTGGACCTCTCTTTCTCTCTTTCTCTCTCTCTCTCTCTCTCTCTCTCTCTCTCTCTCTACCTCTAAGTGCCCGGCTCGACCTAACGACTTGTTGTCCGTCCTTAAATGTACATTCATATATAGAAGATGTAAAATCCAAATGACATTGGGCGAGTGTATGTGTGTGTTTCGTGTGTGTGTGGGAGGGGCAGTTTGTGGTGGCGGGGCATGAAAGTGTCAGATAATGTCGTACTGCATAAAGCCAAAGTAAATGGCAGAAAAAGCATTGGTGATTTTACTTTTTATTGATTTCAGAGGCATTTCGAGCCGTCGCTAATACTCAAAGGCAGATTTTTCACGCATAACGGGTTCATAACAACTTAATATCCGCCCTCAAAATATCCTTGTGTAACATGAATTAAGTGCCTTTAGGACATAGCCGGTACGTAACCGTTTGAAAACATATTCTGACGTTAAACTAGGATTGCCCCTCGGCGTATTTTACATCAACCTGCTTCCTCTTCCTGTTGAATTGATTTCCTATCAACGTCGCCATCTTGACACTGATTATGTGCCTTAACACATGACTGCCTCCTGCATCCAGGCCTCGAAAATTGAGTAAAAAGAAAATATCAACAGACCATTTAGCGCTAAATACGCAACAAGCCTCGGACTCTCCTCATCGGGGAGTTCAAGTTCTCCAGAGAAGGAAGTTAAGAGGGGGCAGCGTTGAAGTCCAAAAATTAACGCAAAATCAAAGTAAAAATGCGATAAATTGGCGACGACAAGCGCAACGCGGATAAACAATAGCAACAACAACAGCCTGGCCATGCCAACGTTATCCCGCGCTTGAAATGAGCGAAAATCGGTCGAGCATATCAAATTGAAAAACTCCAAGACAACGCCGGGGATGATGATGGTATGATGATGTAGGGGGAGAATGCTCTGGTTCCGACCTCTCTTGGGTAGAGCGAGAAAGAGAGAGAGAGAGAAAGAGAGACTGTGGCGCGTGATACTTTTGCGTATCCTAGTGACACACAAACACAACGGCAAGCGAGATAGAAACAGACACCCACGCACAAAGAACCGAAAGCAAAAAGCGCGTAGCAAAAATATCAGGCAAAAAGAAAAAAAGAATAACAGCTACAATAATGACGCTTGAATGGAGTGGCATATCCTGGCAAGGGGAGAGGATGAGGTCCAGATGGACAGGCAACGGAGTAGACGACATTCATTGCTGCTTTGGCAGGTTGTTAGGTTTCAGAGCCTGTCAAGGGCGCAGATTGTTAGCAGCTTGAATGAATGACTGTCTGAACGCAACTGAACTGGACTGAATTGAGCTGACTATTGATGGATTTTGGCGTATTAGCTGGCAGATTAACAGAAGCTTTTGCTCCGCGTTAAATTGGCGCGATGCTACTCTAACCGATTCCAACCCTGGTTTAGGAGCCCTGAAGACTCATGTCTCATCTATATTCAATCTTTGCATGAGAGTTACAAACTATGCAGTAGTCTCATGATACTTTACATGCAAACTTAATCATATCCAGATTAAGATCTAATCACAGTTCTTCGACAATAGCTAACAATTTTTAATAATCCCCTAATATTTGTGAATTCCATCATCCACTCTGTAAGCGCTAGCACTAAATAATCCCAATTGAAATTCACCTCCCGCTGTAATCCATTTTAACTTTAAGACCAAAACTGTGTCTCAAGTACGAGGGAAGCACCGCAAAAAAAGTGTCCAGAACCCGGAAAAAAAAAGAAAAATCAAGCAATGCCAAGCCGCGCCCCAAAAACTTGGCTCACATCACATTCGATGCCTCGCAGATGTTTTTCTTGTTGCTGTTCTTTTGTTTTGTTTGCCGGCTTTAAGCCACGCACAAAAAGTTACCCTCTCCCGTCCACCAGTCTGTTGTTGTAGTTCGGGGGAAAATTGTTGCGTTTCGCATATTAATTTCTTCCTGTCTTCAGCATCAACATCAGCCAGCAACAACATCATAATGATGTATTTTGCAAGCATTTTGGTGAATGGAGTGCCAGAGTCACTGTCTCTCTTTTTAGACTCTCTTTAGTCGGAGCGGCTCTCTCTTAGCTGGTCTTATTGGCGTAGCCTTCCAGCCACGTTTTGTGTGTTTGCTTTTTGGCAGCACAAGAAAAAAGCCAAAGAAAAGAGAATAGGAAAGGAAAAATTGTTACCCAGCCGTAATTATATATGTATATTGTGAGTCATGTGTTTCATAAATACGAGTCATTATGCGATGATGAGCAGTGCTTTTCCAGTCAAAACAGAAAATGCACACACAGAGTGAGCCGGCGGGGGGAAAACGCACATGTTTTCTGTTGTACACGCTCTTCTCTCTCTCTCTCTCTCTTCTGCCGACGGCCTCGTCATAACACAACCCACACTCCCGCAGCTCTCCCCCCGCTGTACGCACAGAGTCCGGCCAGCCAGTAAGCCCGGCACATGGCAGCCACGCGCTCTGCTCTCGCGCTCTCCCACTCAGATGCATTCCGCTCCACTATACAAAACACCTCACATATCTAAGGCGCAAGCTAACCGCTAGCCGTCTCGCTCGCTCTCTCACCACCAGCTGCAGATAGGGAGTGACAGAGCGAGAGAGAAGGCACCGCGAGTAAGAGAGAGCCTGCGCGTGCTTCGGCTAGCACGAGTGGGTGGTCGGGTGGAAAGGTGGGTCGGTCGGCTATTTTCCCTTTAGGCCTTGTTGTATTTTCCAGCCTCTGTGTGCCACTATTCGGTCTCGGCCGATTTTCCTTTTCTTTTTTCTCTCTTCTTGTTCTCGGTTGTGTTTTTTGTTATGTTCTGTAATAGATAGAAACTGGTCTTAAGAAATGTCCACAGAAAGGGTTCTATAATAGTTGTGAGCATATCCATGGAATAAATTTAATTTCCAGCACAACAACTTTTCGCAGAGGGACTTTTTCTTATCAGTTAGTTATCGAGTAAGGACCCGACGCAACCCCATCCTTCCACCCCAGATCTTGGTCTTAATAGCCGAACTGGCTGCTTGTTTTGGTTCGACATCGAACCGCATCACACATGTTCGACAACGCTTGGTTGGGTTGGTTGCTGTGGGTGGGCGGGGGTTGCATTGTTGTTAACCGCTACCTACTCGTCCGTTGCCGGCTGGCTGTGTTGGGCTGTTGCGTTCGCTAGTTCGAATTGGTCGGATGTGTTGTAAGTTCGTTGGTGTTCGTTGCCGTTCGGTGTTGTTCGCATCGGTTCGTGGTTCGCTTCGCTTCGGTGCGATTCGTGCCTCTGTTCGTCTTTTACGGGTTCTTCTCGCCTTCGAAAGCGCCGTCCTTCTTCAGCATTTTCCACATTTTCACGTACAGTTCAATCGTGAGGTTCAGCCTAGTGAGTTCTGTGTAGTTAAGTCGGAATATTTCGTATAGTTCTCGTCGACTGTCGTGTGACATTTGTTCTTCGATTCCGAAACGCTGTATTGAACACACAAAAAATAATTTAAATTAGAATATTCAACCAACGAAGGAAACGAAAAACCAATTCAAATTTTAACAAAATAATAATTTGCTTCAACATATATATTGCGAATATATCATCAAATTTAATCAAATCAAATCACCACAAAAAAAACCAAACAAAATCGAAAACCAAATCTACAAATTCGTTTCTCAAAAACCCCAACAAACACAAAACAAAACAAACCAAAACCGATTCAAATATATAACTGTTAAATCTGTAAGCAAGGGCAATTATCATTAAGATCATCCACAGCTCACGCTCAAAAGTATTTCCAATAGCTTACAGCACACACATAAAGCAGTTTATCCCAGTATAATCCTAGTCCGACTTCAGATTTCTGATTTCTGTTCTGTTTCTGTTCCAACTCTGAACAGGGCGGACCCATCCACATAAGTTCTCAAAATAGATCGACTGCCATGATAAACAAACCCCAAAATAATTAGAAATAATTGGTAAACAAAAAAGGCCCAAACAACACTGGATAAAGAGCAGAACTCAGATCAGGTTGTTTTCCTCTCTTTTCGATGGGGGCTCACTCTTCCAAAACACTTTTTCTCTCTGTTATTTTTTGTGTCTTCTATTTTTTCCAATTTGCCTACGTAAACAAACAAACGGAAAATTGTTTCACGCTCGCAGCACACGAAAACATTTTCAATTAAAATGTTGGCCCAGAAAGCAAACCAAACCAAACCCAGAGTAGAGAAAATGTTTCTCACATCGAATTGAATATTCTGAGCATTTCATAATTTCATATTCATTTCCATGGAATTCCTCCGCCGATTCTCCAGCACTCGACAGACCCGAGAAATCGCATTGAAACCATTTTTGCCAATGAAAAAATAAAATCTGTTTTGTTTGCCGTAGTTTTTGGATTTGAAGTGCGTTTGCCTGGGTTTTTACCCAATACATACATAGTCGTGTGTATGAATATAGTGAATATTTCGGTGGCATTTATACGAGTATGGCCATGTTAATTGAACATGCATTTCTCTTAATGATTTTTGGCCACCAGAGCATGATTTTTGGTTCTATGGGCTGGGACTTTGGCCTGTGCTTGCTGGAAATACTATCGAGAGTATTTTCGACTGGTAAAAATATTTTACGGCCGCTTTGATGTGGCCCGATTGGCACCCATTAAATTAAATTATTTGCCTGGCTGAAAATGAAACATTTCTGCCTCTCAACAAGTGTTAAAATGCACATAAATGGCTTTAACCATTTCTAATAGCTTTCTGTGGGGCTAAGGAAAACAAAAATGTTTTAAGTTCATACTCTTTAGTTTTCTTGTTTGACTGCTCATATGTGTCTCTGGTTGTCTGAAATATTTTGCTGGTACATGGTTTAAAATAATTTTTTTTAGATTTTCCATCTAGTGCTTAAAATATTTGTCAAATTCCACTCAAAGTTCAAAGTGAAGTGCATTTAAATGTTTTTTGTTCAAAGTGCACTAAAGTTTACGCTCAACAAATATTATTTATGATTATTGTGGAGCCTCAAATGAAAACTGTTTTTGACCTTCCCAAGAATAAATCCATGAATTGAGTAAAAACAGTAAATCATTTTCTTTGCAAAAAGCAATAAACACAAACAAGTACTTGAGCGCTTCGGATTGGATTTATTTCCTCCGCCTTCAGCACCGGCCCATGCCTCTCCTCATTTCCAAGCAATTAAACACGAAACGCTTATCTAAATACGTTTCCGAAAAGAATCATTTCAAACCGACTGTACCTGAAAAGCGCTCTCAATTACCCATGCTTACACCTGACACAAAAAATCCATGAAATACAAATTTTAATTCGATTTTAGAAACGAGCAGGCGATCGACTGGGAAGCGAGAGAGGAAGGGAAGCATCAGCAGCAGCATCGGTACTACACGTGTGTGTGTTTAAATACTGGAAAATACAGATAAGATAATTTATTATAGACACTCACGAGCACATTTAGAGCAGACCAAAAACAGAGACAAAAAACTGCAGAGAATCAAATACACTCCAAGAGTAAATCAATAAAACAAAAGAACCCAAATAAAAAAAAACAACCGAAACAGAGAAAAACTCAAGTGCAAAAAAATAAAAATTATAAATAAAAGTGTTACCAAGAAAAACTTTAAAAATAATATTAAAAAAGAGAAAACCGTACCCATAACGGTGCAGACAACAGAAAATTCCCAGTGAAAATTCAGAAAAGCGTTGACCATTTTTTCTCGCAAAGGCGCCACGTCCAAGAGCAAATCGTTCCATATGGTTCATATTATTGAATTGGTCGGCCAGCCGAAGGTTGAGTTTGCTCAACAAGTTACTGTGAGTATCAAATCGAGAGTGGAATGAATTTTCACACCACACCACAAGCAGCGGAGCGAAGTGAAGAGAGTGCAGGAAACAGGAGAGTGCAGAGTGCTGTGGGTGTGTGAAGTGTGTAGAGCGGTCCGGAGAGCGGACAAAATGATAATAAATCTTGTTGTCCGTAGAGTCACGTAATGACAACTTAATACAAATACATATGCATACATGACCGCACACACACAAGCACACACACTAACACACTTTTTATTATGTTGTTGTGACGCTTTCCCCACTCACTCTCTTCATTTTTTCAGCTCACCACCTCTTTTTACACTTCCCCAAGTCTTTTTTTTTGCTTTGCTCAACATATTTTGACAATTAATCATTTGCCTGTGTGTCTGTGTTTTATGCATGTCCTTCGCAAAATATATGTGTGTGCGTGCGTGATATATATTTTTTCTGGTGGGAAATTCAAAATCAGTGTGTGTAGGTCAATATGACTCTTGTTTTTAGGCCGTCTGCCTCTCTGTGCCATTAACGAACCGCAATCTTTGCACTGGTCAACATCTGCTGGTTCTGACTGCATTGTTCTCTTGAAGCTGAATGTGTTGGGGGCATTATTCTTACCCCGAAAGTAGACTAATTTTCAAGATTTTTAAGAGCTTTGTCTTACAGAGAGCTCAAACAAATTACTAAAATTTTATAGAAAATGGAAAAAGGAAAAAGAAAAAGTGTTTTTTTTTTAAATTTATTCGCTACAGCGAAATTGGTTGGTTGATGAGTCCGCATTGACCAGGTACAAATGTTACTAAACATTTTGAACTCAAAAAAGAGTTGTTTGCCGAACGAATACTATAAATATATTTTAAAGTTTTAATTTAACAATTTTAAAGAAAACAAATTTTTTAATTGAATTTGAAATGTTTTATCAATATTCAGTGCTCAAAAAAATTATATTGCATATTGGCTATTGCATATTAAAATTCATAAAGTTTTGACAGATTTTGACTAACATATTAGCATCTTTAATCTGTTGAAAGATACAGCCAACATATATCCTGAAGTCAAACACTTGGTTCATAATATAACCATTGTAGTTCACCTACAGAATGACTTATCCACTGGCTGTTCCTTGAGGCTCGTTTTTCCTTTCTCTTTCTCTTAAAGTTGTCAACCAGCTGTGGGAATATTACGAAAAACTGAAATTCTAATCGGATTTACATTTATTTCTGTTGCATTACATTCCGCTCTCCCTGACTCTCTCTCTCCCTCTGCCTCAATCTCTCTTTCTAACTGTCTGTCTGTTTCACTTTCAGCTGACTGCCTTATCACATGTTGTTTTTGTTGTCCGCTTGTCACCCTCTTTCCTCTTATTCACTCTATGCTCTATACTCTATCCTTCTTTGTCCTTTATTCTCTATTTTCTGATTTTATTACAGAGAAAAGTCTGTTACTTGGAGGATATTGCGTAAATTTCATTGTGTATTTCACTTTAATGGTGGTGGCTGTCTAGAATCGGGTGTTGGTGCTACATTCGTATCGTATGGGGATGGGATGAGATGGGGTGGGCTAGTATAATGTCACAGGAGGGGGCGCGTTTGTGCGTGCGGCGTTAGATGACGTCGCCGGCATTCTTTGTTGTGCTTTGTGCGTGCGTCCCGAGTCTTGTGTCTCCGTGTCCTGGTATCCTCGTGTCCTGGCCCTGTTCTTCATCCACCACCCACTTCCTACTTATTCCACTTCTGTCTGTTTTTACATTCATCCTTGACAGGGGATGTTCGTCGCGTCCCCGTCTCTGTCTCTTCTCTTCCATGTTTATTCCTATAATGAAGCATGCGTTGTCTGTTGCTTTTTCTGGTGGAGTTACTCTCTTTCTCCTTCTCTCTCTTTGTATCTTCTCTTCTCTATTGTTGTTCAATACTTTTGTGCCACTTGTTTTGAATTTTTTCACATCTCTTTGCTGTTGGCATTACGTGTTGGCTAACTCGCTCGTTAAATGGTTAAGTGGAGCGAAGTCGTTGACACAGTTCTTGGGGTCCTTTCTCCCGTTCATTTGCCGAGAAGTTTGATTGCATTTTGGGCTATGACTCAGACACGAACTTGCTTTTTAAAGTTTTATTTCACGGTTTCCAGTAAGTAAGTTGTTCCTTTGTCATTCAGAGATACTGAAAAACAGAACTAAGAGACAGGGCGCAGGGGTGAGACTTGTAGGTACAATGAATTTAGTGAAGGACACAGAAAAGTTGAGGACTCACACATTTCCATGCAAGAAAGCTGTTTAATTTGGTAGGGAAAATGTTGTTCAATAGAAAATGCCAAAGAAAACCATCGAAGTTTTGTATGAGTAATAAAATAAGGAAGCTAATTAAAAATGAAGAAAAAATTAATTTCTTTTTTAAACTGATTTAAGAAAGAAATAGAAATATACTACTTAAAATGTGTTTTGTTGTGCACAATCCCTCTAAGAACATTCGTGCCTGTAAAATACTTTTCCTCATGCAACCCCACTCTGCTTCTCTTAATTGTGGCTCACGTCAATCCTCTTTCATCTTTACCCTTCAAATGTTCCATCAACATCCTCAGCCCCTTGAGTAGGTACTCTCCCCCAGCACTTGGCTCAATCATACACTTAATTTTCCACTTCATTTCATAATTTTACCCTTGAAACCAATAATCTTGAACGGTGCCTGGCCACAGCCACATGCCACACACAAGGTGAGAGCCCGGAGACCAAAGGAGCCTTGTCTCTGTCTTGTCAGCCGCTGGCATAATTTACCTTTTGACATGCCACTCCCGATTCGCTGCCCACCTGGGGCGCATTCAAAAGCGCCGTGGCACTCGCACACACTCTACTGGTGGCGTCGAACACCTGCGAGTGCTATTAAATTACATGCCACTGCAAATTACTTGGGAAAACAAAGCGGTAGAAACAAAAAAGAAAACAAAGAACCAGCGCCTTGACGTATGCAACAATAATAATAACGGGTTGTGGTCGCCTTTTCCTTGACTTTTGCTTGCCGCCCGCCTTCCCGCCATTGTTATGCTTGGACTTGTGCTTTGTAAGCCGTCAAGCATTTACATACCATTAGGCGGGGATCTTATGGTGGGGTGGGCAATTGAATGGCGAAGCGTATAAATATTGAAAAGCGCCAACGCCTTTTGTTCGCTTGCTGGTAATTGCCTAAGTCGGCAAATCAACATAAATACTGCTCCGAGAGCAGGTACAGAAGTGGAGGTGGAAAGCTGTGTGCCAATGGAATTCTCGTAGTTTATTTGGGACGCAAAATGATTTTGATTCGAAAAAGTGGAATAAGTTAAAGGAACAAAGAAAACCTAAAATATAAAATTTAAAACAAACAAATTCTTATAATGGCTGATTTTTGTATTCCCGGTACTCGAAAAGTAAATAACATACAGGTAACATACAGAAGGAAGCTTTTCTGACCCAACAGTGTATATATATTCTTGATAAGCATCAATAGCCGAGTCGATTTGGTCATGTCTGTCTGTCCGTCCGTCTTGTTGAGTGCCTGGACTATACAAGCTAGAGCCACATTATTTTGCGTCCAGATGGCTGGCTATATTTCAAAACTTCGCCCCGCCTCCTTCTGCCCCCGCCATTCTGTAGGGCAGGACCATATCTACCTGATCCCAATTCGGTGATCATTATTAAGTATAGCCGAAATGAAGAAATTAATTTGCAGTGGCTAAACCCACCCCGTCCAGCAGCTTTGCTTATTTGTTTGCACATTCTCTCATTCCACACTCTTCTTCGTTCAGTGTGCTGCACCAGAGGAGGGGGCGAGCTAAAACAGCATGTTGGCGTGGGAAGTGATGTAGATGTAGATGACAGATGTAGAAAAATGTAAGATGTAAAATTTGAAAAAAACCACTAAGGTACAGATGTTCTACTAAGTACCGGCTATAAAAGTAGTGAAGCGTAAGAAGCGTCTCACACGTCTAATGGAATTTTTTTTGTCAGAATAATTTTTAATAAATTCTCAAAAAAAAATAATAGAAATACGACCAACAAAATACAAACAAATTCAATGCTCTTTCAATATTACTAAAATCTGGTGGGTCTTATACCCTTAAGATATTGAAATAATTCTGAAATTCTCTATTATATTTGAAAAAAAAACACTAAGGTACATATGTTCTACTAAGTACCGGCTATAAAAGTAGTGAAGCGTAAGAAGCGAAATATGACCAACAAAATACAAACAAATTCAATGCTCTTTCAATATTACTAAAATATGGTGGGTCTTATACCCTTAAGATATTGAAATAATTCTGAAATTCTGTATTATAAAACCGCATTCAATTTTTTCAGTTAGTTCGATTAGCCAAAAAAAAATAACATTTAATGACTCATTTTGTTGACTCTTATTTTAACCTTTCTGAAACCCAATAAAGTTATGCTCGACTGCAGTAATTTGTGTTTTTTTATGATGTATGCTAAAAGCCTTGCTCCTGACTTTACCTTTGGCTGTGGCTATGGCTGTGGCTTGGCGACTCTTGATTACTATAGGTGACAGTTTTATAGCTTTGTTAACAGGGAACACAGGCCGACTGCACCCTCCTCTGGAGAACTGCCGCAGCCTCGCCCACATTCTCGTTTGCGTTCTTTTGTTGTGCTTGGCATGTTTAGCGCTGATTATGCTTTGTGCCAGCAACAGCAGGAAAAACTCACCCCCTGAAAGACAAAAAAAAAGAGAGAGAGAAATTTAGTCGAAAAGGAAAACTTATCGGAACAGGGCAGAGAAGGCGGCGCAGAGTTCCACACGCTTAAGGGTGTGCGGGTCTGTTAGAGGCAATGGAATTACTTGCGTGATTAACGCACACCACCGAGCGTATCCATCGCCCTGGTGCCCCTGGTGCCCACTGTGCTCATGGTGCGCCCCTCTCTGGGGTCTTATCTATGGCTGCCCGCCTTAATTGTGGGTCTTCCATCTGACTATCGATCCATTTGCTATTCCATTCAATTCGATCATCGTAATGAGGCAGGCCACTTCAAAAGCTGCACAGCTCATTAGGTTTCCCTATACATACTCGTATATACATTGCTCGATTATTCCAGCACTCGTATATACCTGCATTTTATATTAGTTATTCATTTTCAGACTTATCTCCGATTTCCTTTGCTTTGCGTCTCTCCTCGATTCGCTTTTTCTTTGACTTCTGCACGTTTACCTTCTTTTGTTTATGGCTTCTCAAAATAGCCGAGTCGAAATGTAAACAAAAGCGCAAAAAAAACACCAAAAAGAAGAGAAAGACCGAAAGAAAATCTCGCAGTTCACAGCGGCAGCTGCGTGCGTCATGTGAACACTTTTTCCAGATGCTTGCTTTTTCTCTCTGTTGTCCACTCTCTCTTTCTCTCCCTCGCTCTCTGTTAATGTATTTCGCCAAAAGTGCAAAACCGCACGGAGAGGGCTTGGTTATTCGCTCTCTTTCGATTGGCAAAGTCTACATTTTGTATATCCGAATATTATTTATGTGGCGGAACAGAATTTTTTCCTCCACAGTTTTAATTTCCTTCACAACTAATTATTTCTATGCCACAAGTGTATTTTCCTGCCGTTGGGGTTTCCTCTTCTACTAACACTTCCCCATAGCTGCTTGAATTCAAGTTATCCTGCCTATTGTTGTTTCCACTTGGTCAATAAATCAACAAACACACACACACACACAAAAGAAGGAGAGGGGAAAGCCAGCTCGGAGAGCTGTTATGCCAAGGAAAACTCGGCAAACAAAACCGCTAATTGTCGATAAACAACCAATAAAATACAAATTTCCCAAAAACATTTATCAAAAATAATATAAATAATAACAATAACCACACGCACAAAACAACAGACACTCGAGGGCGATAAATAAAAATGGCAAAAGGAAACTCGGAACAGGCCCAGCCACAGAAGAAAAACCTGTCAAGGGGGATGGGGATGGTGATGGTGCCAAAGAGAAGAAATGTATGGAAAATAGTGTTTGACAGCTCATAAAAAATAATGTCGCATTCATTAAGGGGTGTCGCCAGGGGTGGAAAACCTGTAAGGGATTGTTATGGCAAGGAAGTTGCCAAAAGCGAATTTCATTTTATTTACGACAGGAAGTGGCCCAGAACAGCAACAGCCACTTGAAACGCACGCATGCAAAGTTAAAGCGGGAGGGAAAACATCCTGACACCACAATGAAAGTGGTGTGTGGGAGAGACAGGCCCAAGTCAAGCCGAAAATATTCAATGGAAAAACTAAATGAGACCCCGACTCAGATGGAAAGTGCGTAAAAGATTTTCAAGCTTAACGAAAGTATAAAGAGTTTTCGAGCCCCAAACTCTAACAATTCACCAAGAAGAGACCCGAATCACCATAGAATGCTTGAATATATTATGATAGATGCATATAGGAGTACCTTCAATAAATGTATATTTTAATTCTGTTTATTAAAAATGCCTCACTCAGTTAGAGTAAATCCCTCTCTCTCTCTCTCTCTTAAGTGTCTCCCCTTATGAATAAGCATGCTTCCAAATGACATTGACAATGTCAGGGACCTTAGTAATGAGCAAATGTTTGAATGACACACTGACAGAATGACAGTTTTCCTTCTGGCTTGGGCAGGTGCTTTATGGTTGGTTGTTGCTGTCGCTGCTCCTGCTTTATACTCCTGTATTCAGCTGCGTTTGCCAAACGCTTGCGTGCTGAAACTTTTGAAAGTTGTTCAAGTAAACACCACGAGGGGCAGCCACTAGATGGTTGGCAGACTGAGGGGCTTGTGGTGTTTGTTTGTTGGTTGAAACATGCAAATGTTACAAGGTGTTATGCTTTATGTACATTTAATTGAGACTTATTAGGTAGTGAAGTGTACAATAGTAAAATGTGGTTGTTTTTTCTGTGGTGCTTGTTGATAGTGTCGTTAGCGTCTTAGGTGTGGGGAGACTTCGTACTCGGAGCGTTTCCAGGGAGGTACCACCGAACTTCCACACTTTCTCATTGATTTCCTCTAACCTAATCAGTCCTATATAAGTGTATGTCTCGATATTCCATTTCCCGAAGTTCAACTCAGGGAAAATTGCAGAGCCAAAGTGCATATCTTATTGAACAATTGTAGCCGACAGCAGGAAAGGGGCAGGAGTTGCGAACAAACATGAACAAAACAACTCAGAAATGTATCACTGGAACCCACCGGCACTCCGTCACCCAACCCCCTTGTACCCTTCGGGTACATTAGACGCCGCCAACGCCACTTCAATGCGCATTTCAACTTATTTTTCTCGATTTTTCTCCCCTGCCCCTGTTTTGTTGCATTTTTCTATTTTTGGGTGCAAAAATACAAAAGCACGAAACGGATTCCGCCTTCGACGGGCCCCGACCCGACCCCATGCCACCCCCGTCATCGCCCGTCGTCGTCCCTGGCGGTCGGTCTGCCTTTCAGCATTTTCCTTTCTATTTTCAATAGACGTTTCTGTTGTGGTTGTTGCTGCTGTTTCTGTTTTCTTCCAGCCGACAAACAATAAAAATGATGCGTTGTATTGCAAAAGCACTGCTGTCCACACCAGACCTCCCTGCCCCATCTGCCACCTCTGTGTTGCAGCATAGCACAGCATATGTTGCAACTCTGTTGCTGGACTGAGCTGGTAGAACGAGAATGCGAGATGGTCGGGGGTACTGGGGCAGATTTTCACCCATTGATATTGATGAAAACGACGTCCAGTTACAGTTCGTTGCCTTTTGGTGAATTTTTCAAGGGAAAAAGACGAAACGCGAGCTGCAATAGGAGCAAAGGGGATGGGGGAATGGGGCCACGGACCCGCAACAGCTGAGGATATGCAAATGGTATACATTTTGTCAAAGCATAAAGACGATGTTTGGCAGGGATATAAAAAATACATGACACATGTTACTGGCAGATACGCAGATACATTGATGTAGGACTACAGTTTCAGCTGCAGATGCACATGCAAATTGAGATAGAGATACAGATAGATGGAGAAATGCATCATTTATCCACAGGCAGTGGAGGCAAATTGGTGTAGGGCATTCCTAAGAGAAGAGCGGATACCGCCAATCTCTTATGATGTTGTATTCCTTTTGAGTCACGTTGTCTCAGACAACGTAAGACAAAGGTTGTAAAGAACTTTTCCATTTTAAAAAGCTGTTATGTGCATCTATAAAAATTAGAAATCCCAAACACTTTGTCGTTTTAGTATACCGTCTGGAAAATATTAACCTTTGAAATGCATAAATTATAATTTTTGTGTGGTATTTTTTTTTAAATTTTAAAATTTATTTTGTGTACAGCTGCAAGGTATTGCTTATCAAAGTTTATAGAGAGACGGCTGAGCCAAAATTGATTAACCAAAGCACCAAACCCTTAATTTTCCGATAAATACCGACAAGGTTTACAATTTTGTAGTATTTTATTATTTTTTGAGCACTGAAGCCAGAAATCTGGCAGTTGGGCGAGCAACCTTCCAACCTTCTTTTTAGGGTTGGTCGACCGACAAAGCTCAATACAACCCGATGTAAGATCCTAACGTTATGTGAAAAATGAAAGTGATATCTCTGGAAACGGCATTAACACCATTAATACGAAATACCAGTTTAAAAAAAATTGTAAACAAAAATTTATGCTATAGATACACGAAAAGGGACGCGGTGAGACGCTTCTTACTCGTCACAACTTTTATAACCGATACTTACTCTGACATCTGTACCTTGTGAGAGAATGTGCAGAAAAACAAAAAGTAGCTGCTGGACGGGGCTGGTTTAGCCACTGCAAATTTATTTCCTCATTCTGCCTATATTAATGATCCTATCTGGTCCCAATTCGGTGATCAGATAGGTATGGTCCTTCCCTACAGAATGAGGGAATTTTGAAATACACTTGTAACAGTGTGAGTGCAACATTTAGTGGCTCTACCTTTTATAGTCTCTGAGATCCAGGCACTTAACAAGACGGACAAACAGACGGACGGACAGACGGTCAGATGAACGACATGACTAAATAAACTCGAATATTGATGCTGATCAAGAATATGTATACTTTGTGGGGTCTTAAAAACTTCCTTCTGTGTGTTACATTCGTTCCGCACAAATACCACAATTCATTAAACAATTGTAATTCCCCAAATCTTTCAGAAATAGTTGGTTTGGATCCTTGACGAAAAAATAAGTTCGATTTTGTCCAGTAGTGTTAATGAGAGTCAGAAATGTATTACACTTTGTCTAACACTTAAAGTTTTGAAAGATTATCCTTTTTTTTTAACCTCATCTGTGTACAACACCTTTTATCTGCATATCTCTATCTCCTTGAAGTTGCAGTTTCCTGTTTCAATTTGCTGCCTTTTACCAACTAATCTTTGCCTGCAGCCATTTCATTCTCTTTCTATTGTCTGCCTGTCTTGCTTAATTTAACGCTCCACGCACATGTACTCTCACCGATGCCGCCACCTGTGCCCTCACCGAAAAAGAGACTCCTCCTTCACCGCCGCTAAATTGTCACTAATACGCCGCCTTCTGCTCATCGTTGCGTGCCCCTGCGCATAATTCATAGAGTGAAAAGGAGAGAAGGGAGCCTCCAAAGGCAGCCGGCTAACAACTGCAATTGTCGGCAAGAAAAGGAAAACTTAATAATTGCAACAGCGCAACACTTTAATGCTAACGCCCGAGTCCCAACCCCAGTCCCATCCTTTAGGCAGTGCCACATGTGCTGTCCAGCCTGAAAAGCTCTATGCAAATCTTTCTGGTACCCGCAGTCCATGCAGGTGGAGACTTGTCAAGTGACAATCTACAGCCAACTCTCGCATACAGAAGCACTCACACAGATTCTCATAGAAGAGCTCCACAAAGCAGAGCACTTCGCGGAGTTTGGGGAGCTCCTCCTTCCTGGTTTTCCGGCTGGTTCTTTTTTTTTTGCTTTCCATTCATTTTATGCCTTCGTTTTTTTCTATCTTTTTGCTTGCTGTGTGCAAGTTTGTGCAACTATTTTCCATGCGCATGGGCACAAAAAGGCAACCACCACGACTACTGGCAACTATGAGCCAGGGGAAGTGACCGTCCCGAAGCCCTTTTCCCTTCAACCTACCGATTATTTCCCTTTGGAGGGAGCCCCAACCCTTAGCCAAGCATGTGGCCAGTGGCAGGCACAGCCAACCAGAGCACCAGAAAACCAGAACTTGAGCATTGCAACTATTTATTTGTTGTAGAGGGGGCCAAGAAGGAAACACGTGGCATTACGCGCTCGTTTATTGCGGGCATTTCTGTTCACGCCTAAATCTATGCAACATTCTGTGATCCTCCCAGGCTGATGGATGCCATGCAATCAGTGGAAGACGAAGTCCTTTCATCTTTTGTCGCCTGGCCTGCGGTCATGGGAGTCTCCTGTGAAACGCACAAATTAAGCAATCCTCAACCCCCGTCATCTCCCAGTGGATTGATGGCTAACTGTCAATTGCTAAGCTTCCTAGTCAGAGCCAGAATCACAATCAGAGTCGGAGTCAGTCAATGGAAAGAAAGTTGAAGAGAAAGGCAACACATAGAGACAGAGAGAGAAGGAGAGAGAGCGCTGAAAAAAAAGGGAAAAGCGAAACTTTTTAATGATGTAAAGTACAAAGTTTTCTGTCTTGTCGCTGGCGCAAGTAACTTGAGTAAACTTTGAGTTATGCCCTGCCTGAAACGGCGGCAACGGCGGCGACGGCGACGACCTCAAAGCGCAACTGGGGAGGACATCCTTTCGCCCCAAAATGGGAGAGAGAAGAGCAAAAGAGTCTATCGATCGATGCAGTAGGAAAAGGACCTCCTGTGACTGGTATTTTGTCGTTTGTTAAAAGTTTTCAACACTCATTTTTATTATGACATACGCGCCAAAGTACGTCGAGCCCCACCCGAGCCAAATTAGTGCCGTGCAGAAAGGGTATAGGGAGTGGAGAGAGAGTGCCGGCAATGGGTTCACTAATAAAATGCCAATTTGCTGCCATTGAATGGCTGCTTTATTGGCCGCCATTACAACTCGTACGCATAAAAAAGGGAATCCATTTCCAGACCAGACCTCCTGCCCCAACCCACCCACTGGAAGAGGCAGGAACACGCACTCTCATGTGTGTATGTATGTGCGTGGCAGGACTCTTGCTTTTATGACGGCAACATTTACACGCATAAAATATGCATGATAAAACTTTGTTGTTGCAATAAATCAGCCCCCAAAAAATTGTGCAACGCCTTGTCCTTCCTCTTTCGCCATCTTCCTCCCTGCCTGATGTGATTACAAAACCATTCCAAGCGGAACATGGATCACGCAGGACCGATAGAGATTCCAGCGAGCCTTTTCGGCGACTTAGCCGGAATAGGTTGGGCCCAAATCAATTTCAGCTCTAGGCTGGCTGTCAAACTACTTAAACTGCCATTAAACTATTGAGGAAGGAACCAAAGTGCCAAAAGAAGGCAAAACTTTTGTGGGTTCTTCTCCTCAATCAGAAAAAATGTTCGTACTCGCAATCGCACTCGCAGCCGTATTGTAAAAAATATTCCCAACTTTGTTAGAGGTGCAAATGCTTCACAAACAGACAGAAAAACTTTGCTACCTTCCCTTTTCGTCTCTTTTTTTTGGCCATTGTGTTTTGACTGCTTTTGTTGCATGCATAAAATATTTATGCGCTGGAAAATATGCAGCAACAAAAAAAACGTGGCAGGGCGAAGGGTTTGCCTTTATTCCCGCCATTTCCTACTACGTCACAGTACGTCTGCTTTACCGCTTGCCTTCCTGCCCCATGTGCGTGCAACTTTTCACACTCAAATGAAATTACGACAAAAAAAAGAGAGCAAAACTTTGCTACTTAAATGTAGCATTCTCTTTCTGGTCTCACGCTCGTCTTCCTCTCTTCGTTTTTTATTGCCTTCTGCACTTTATCAAGCATTTTGCCATGGCTCAGTGAGCGCTCAATTGCTGGCTTCCAAAACGGGGTGTGGGAACTGGCAGGGTCAGAGGGGGTATTCTGCTGGGTGTAAACTTTTCATTAATAACGATTTTCCATTAACTATCGATTGATTTCGAGTCCCGAGCAGCATCCTTCATCCTTTCCTGCCGCCCCACAGTACGTCCACAATGGGGCGAGTGTAGCGAACGCACTTCAGACAATGACTGCAACCGGCAGTTCCTTGTGCAGCAGCAGCAGCAAGGACAACAACAACAACACTTGAGTCTATTTAAAACACAAACAACAATAGACCGCCAGAGGAAGAATCGGGAGGGGCACGCTCATAACCGACAACGGCGAAGTCGACGACGCCGCCGCCGACGGGAAAAACTCATTGAAAAGTTTTTCTTTTTTACACTTGGCGCGCTCTCGCGTGCTGCCTCTTGTCTCTGCCACACCGGTCCAGCCTCCTCTCTACCTCTCTTAAACCTAAGCTGTGTATCGAAGCGACAACGCCGAACCAGGACACCGTTCATGTAACATTTCTGGATACGCTAGGTAGATTTTGAGGGTACTCCATATTAGGTTGCAGATTTTGGAAGACTATAACTCCAATAAACTCTGAGCAGATACTTTAATACTTCCTCAGATACGAAAAACAAAGCGAACTTTAACAGCTTGGCTAGAACAGAAACCGGATCTAGAAGACAATTTAATTGGTCTCCGAATATCAGAATATACACGAAATATTTAAAAAATATTAAAATATATTAAATATTAAAAAATATAATTAAATTATATTATTTAAATCAAGTGTGAGGGTAGCTCATAACTATTGTCAATTAAAGAACAATCCAAAACACCCTTACATTATTAAAAAGTTGTTATTTTTTTTGACTGAATTCTGCTGAATTCAGAATGTCTAATTCTACGCTGACTTGATAATAAAGACTTACTCTATCTAGATTATAGAGTATGATAGCTTCGACGTGCATACAAACCAACTTTAATTCTAAATTCTTTTTATTCCTGAAAGGTGCTAGGCACCCTCTCCCCGACCTTATAGTTACACGCGTTACCTTCTCGCCAATTTCGGTTGATGCGGCTGCTGCTCTCTGTTCCCCGTCTCTGCCCATTTGTTGTTGCAACCATTATGCCCAGTGTTGCCTTTTGTGTAGGTCGTCGGCATTGCGTTTTTCCGCTGATATTTTTTCTCGGTTTTTTGCCCCCCATTTTGGTTTTGTTTTTCCCGTACCTTGCCATTTTATATGGGCACAGGGCTCGCGCGCCCAATATATATAAATTATTGCATAAAGTTTGGCGCTAAGTTGCAAAAAGTTTCCTTTTCATTGCTGTGGCTGCCGCGACGACGTCGGCAACGTGAACGACACACAATAGTCTATAAATCTTTATGGTCAACAGAGATTACATGGCCATAGACGCAGAGAAGAAAGCCTTCATGTAGTTTACTGCCCATCTCCATTCCCATTCCCATACCCGGAACGAGTCCCTTTCTCTCTCTCCAGGACCTCGTATTGGCCTTAGCTGCTTTTTAGGCGCTGTGCGTTGTTTTGATTTGTGTGCTCGTTCGTATTCCTGAACCTGGAACCCGACGCGGACCAGTCCGGCCCTGCCCTGGCAGTTGTTGTGGTTTTTCCGATTGCTTTGTGGAATGGGATAGAAGGAAAAACGGGAAGCAAGGAAGTGGAGGACCTGAGCATAAGGCCATAAAAATGTGGTGCAGACGTGGTAGATGTTAGATAAATCATTGCAAAGCCACGAAAAGTATGCAATCCAATGTTGTTGTGAGTGCATGGAAAATGCTTGTAAAAATCAGCGATTCAGGGAGTCTATCCCTATCCGCCATCTCTTAATTTCTCTGCTCTCTGGCGCACCTTTAATTGCTTAAATTTTTGTCATTTCGCGTGGGCATCGAGCGTTTCCCCAAATTCGATTTCTCGTTGCCTCATAAACAACTTTCCAAAAAGGTATAAAAGGGATGCCAAAGACTTTCGAACGTACGAATATAGGTTTACCGTTAGCGGCATTTTACATAAAAATGCAATAAATAGCTACACAAAAATTTATGGTTCTGGGAAAAGTAAAAGGGGTCCCATCCTCTCCTCCTCAGTGCTGGACTCTCTCGTAAATGTCGTGCGCCAGGGAACGTGGGCGAGGGTGACTCGAAGTATGCTTATAAATTGCTCTAAATAGTACTTTTTCGGCAGTCTTCTTCCTATTCACTTTTCTTCAAGAAGAGAGAAGTATAACATGAGAGAGACAGAGACAGAGCGAGCGAGCGTTTCCAGTGTCGTGTCATTTGTTCGCTTTCTTTATTAGTGTCATGTATTTTTATAGTTCAAAGGACATTTGAATGATTGAATGAACTGTTTGCCCCACAGCCCTGCCCGCTGTCCATGTGGGTTGGCATGCTTGACCAAAATCGAGTTGCGCGAATGATTTCATCCCTTGCAGCGATGGGTTCCATCCCATTCGGTTCCCTATACGTGCGGTCAGCTCCTGCTCCTGCTCCTGGTCCGTGTCCGTGTCCTGGTCAGCGTCGGCGTTGGCGGTCCCAGGCACGTTTCATCATGTTGGTCGGGCGACTATATCAAATAACGACTATTGACTACGCCTGTCCTCTCCTGGCTCCTGGTTCCTGTCGTGTCCTGTAATGTCCTCTCCTGGACTCGCTCTCTGTGAGCACATGTAGGGTTACACGACTCTTTTCCACGCCTGCCCCTGTGGCCCCTGTGGGTGCTCATGATGATGACGATGATGATGTTGTTGTCGCCATCGCCATAACCATCGTCGTAGCCATAGCCATCGCTGTCGTGGCGATGACGAATGAAAATCAATATTTATTAGATTACTTTCGAAATTTTATACGAAAATAGAATTTTTATGACATTTTTTTTTCTTTGGTTTTGCCCTCGGCAAACTTTGGGCCATGTGCTTGGGTTTGGGCGTGTTAAAGTGTTGACGACAATCAATTTTTCCAGCAGACTAGAGATTGTCATCCATACACTATTTAAGCGAGAGAGAAAGAAGTCTTTAAGCTTCTAGGAAACAATGCTAAATGCTTAACCTTTCTACAGATCTAATTACAACTTGTGTCCCAGCTGGATTATATTTTACTGTTTTCCCACTCACCCCTCTTCTTATGACATAATTATAGTTTTAGACAATTATCCCCGTGCATTTCCCTTAATGTCCTTCTCCCGCCCGCACGCTGCCACACATAATATTAAACTTTTCGTGTTCTCCCTTATCTGTCTTTCCAGGTAAGTTGCCATCATCCATTAATACCACCAGCCATCAAATTAGTAAGTACAAAAAACGACCTGCTAACACTCTTTATATTCGTCTCTAGCTGTATAAATCCCCCTGTATCGTCACTCGTCTCCATACCCATCATCCTGCAGACCCTACTCGTACGGTATATTGTAAGGAATATAAACAAATGCATTTTAGTGCCCTCAGTTGACCTCGTTTGGGGCTTGTTTTAATGGCCCGAGGCCCAAGCGATGATGCTACTCACGTGGCTCGAAACTAAAAGCTCCCCTGAGTGTGTCTCCTCCCTCTGCTAGTTTTTGTGTGTCTCTTCCCTCTCCGCCACCTTTGGGAGTCACTTAATTATGAAGCTGCACATGAAGTAAAACGTCATAAAGCGTCGAGTGGAGTTTGGTCTGGACTGGGATGGCTGCCACATACGAGTATATGGGTTGACTTGCGTAGCATCATCAGTCCCCCGGCTGTCTGCCACTTCCTCTCGCAGTTTATCCTTTTTTTCCTGGGCAACTGGAACGGGTCTGGAAACATTCTGCAGTTAATTTTCCGTTGCTAAATAAACTGTTTATGCCATTTATGCCAAAAATTTTTGGCCAAAGCTTGAGAGGAGAGAGAGAAAGCCCAGGATGAAGGATGAAGATGAATGAACCCCAGCTCCAGTTCCATGCATGGGTGTGTGGCTGTATTGGTGTGTGTGTGTGTGTGTGGAGCTGAGAAATTTTTGCATAACCAACAAACAGGGAAGCGAACGCTCCTGCTCATCGTGGCACGCCCTGTGCCCGTTCCTGTTCCTGTTTCTGTGTCTGGTGCGTATTCTCTGTGAACGAAATTGCCCCTTAATTGTGATTTTTCGAACCGACTTTAAGCCGTTCAAGAAATCTGCTTGTAAATAATAAAGTTTTTACCCAATTTAAGGGACACTTTTTAAACGGATTGGGATACGATTAGACGTGCACTGGTCATTTGACCACTTCTCTGGCCGAAACTCATTTTCGTCATTTACATAAAAATAACAACAGTTTTTAATGCAACATACCCAAAATATTAACAGTGCGCACCACTGTTAAGATAACAGCCGTTAAAATCAGCTGTTTGATTTGAACAAGTGAACAAGAATTTTTTTCTGTGCAGATTGGCTAAATTCGTATACAATCGTACAATTATAACTTCAAAGAAGTTTTTAAATTAAAAAAAAAACCGTGCAAGCCTTTTTTATGTAATATGGCATTGCTTTACATATTCCCATAATTTTTTGTTATATTTGAAAATAAAATAAAAATTCGATTTTACACTGAAGAAAAGTTGGTGCCACGCCCATTTTTTCAACACACCTTTCTTTCACCATTATACACTCGTATCAAAAAATATTGTTTCGTTTGGAAGTTATTAGTTTTTGCAACAAAAAGTGGTAAAATGCCCCAGCGTGCAGTGTATCCTGCCTGAGCGAAAACGTTTATCTCCGATTTGACTAGTACTGAGTCCTGAACACATATCGAAAGGATTACCTTTGGTAGTCCCGATGCGACGGTTTTGGATGACTTTTCTGTATTCACTGACCCCTCAACGACTCGAGTGGTGAGTGCACTCACCCAGAGCCGCATGGATTCCCCACCCCCCACCACCCACACCCACACCCACACATACACACACGGGGGACATAATGAATATTTACATAATATTCATACACACACACACACACACACACACGCACATCCTTGCAGCTTTCAACGGCGTACACCCACACACACACAGTTATCCACTGACAATTTGGCAGTCACCGCAATCATAAAAATTTCCACTTCCAAGAATGTGGCGTGGTGGCGGCAGGGAAAACGAGGCCCGTCAGTCAGTCGCCTCTGCGCCTCATTTAAATGCAAATTTTTGACGAGCGGTTTTAACGTTCTTCTTCTTATGCTGCTGGCACTGCTGCTCCCGCAGCCGGTCCTGCCGCTCGTCTGCTGGCGGTGAATGAAAACATTAAAATTAAAAAATAAAAAGCGTAGACTGCTTTTAGGCGGAACTCTCAGGGTGTGTATCTGGAACTGGAGCTGTGTGTACATGTGTATGCGACTGTTTGTGTGCTCGTGAGAATAATTCAAGGTGATAGCTTAATTGAAATATGCTTTTAGGCGCTTTTACACTCCCTCATTTCTCCCCATCTCTTCCATCTACCATCTCCCATTTTGCATACTTCACTTTGTTGTGAAGCACACCGCACCACTCCGCTCTGGGTGCATATTTTATGGAGCTGCGGTCGACCACAGAGAACCGCAAAAAAGAAGAACAGTAGAGCATCGCTGTGATGCCAAATCGGAATACAAACAACAAAAAACAAAAAAAACAGAACTAAAGAGAACTGAAGCTGCTTAATGTTATGCAAAGTGTTTGGGCCTGCGGCATACGTAAACCTACTGGAAAAGGGAGGACCAAACCATGAAGGGACCGACAGAGGCAGGAGCGGAAAGGAGAACGGTGCCGAGCAGAAAGAGATGGCCAGAAATCAGGAAAGGGAATGGGTTCGGAGTGAGGTGAGACGGCGCCATCATCATCTTTAATTGCTAGCCATTTCAATTCTCATTACAACTTCAATTGACTTTCGCCGGATGTGGATGGCTCGGACACAAATGGAGACCTAGAAATTACCTTCAAATGTACCAAAAGGGTAGCAAGAGGCATGATTGACCGACAAAAGGTGTGCGCACTCCATATCGCTCGTTGAAACTGCCATATACATTCATATGCATAAATTGGACATAAAAATACTCCCAGCCAGCATCTCCCAGGAGTCTGGTCTGGGGAAATTTATGCACATAACAGACCCTCCAGTCGACTCCTAAGATACTGCCCCAAGTGCAACATTCTCTGGCATTCACTGAAGTTGATTTTAATGAAAAGCGACAGCCAAAGATGCTCGAGGAATGAATCTGCTTGGCAATTTATAAATTGCCTCAAAAAGCAAAAGCCAAAGAAAAACAAAAGGGAAATTCGGCTTATATTTTATGCAATATGCCACACACCGCGTTTTATTAAGCAAATTACGATGAACGATGCCGGAAAAAAAGAGTCGTCTGCAGAGGAAATGGAACGAGGCAGGAAAAGAATCTCGGCAAGTCCTACTTATGACCTTGGCAAAACAGCCTCCAAAACACACGCACACACACATTTACATTTCTGCTAAGCAATTTGGTAAACAGACTCTCTAGTGAACGCTGCTTCACTCGAAGCATTTTTGCTGCTCTTAACGCACATTTTCATATATAAATTATTAATTTTGTATGCCTGCGTCTGATCCGGGACGGGAACGAGCCGCGTCCATCCCCCAGATGCGGCCTTTGGGAAGGGCTTCCAAAACCGCACTCCTAAACAGGAGAGGTTTGGATCAGGGAGCAGGCGAGCAAAATGCATTTTGTGCTCCATTAAATAATAAAAGCAAACGTGGCAAAGATAGCTGCCACGGATAGCGACTGTCTTGGTGTCTCTGTGTCTCTGTGTCTCTATGTCTCCCTGTCAGACTCAGTTTGTTCGTTATTCCCTCTTCCCACTCGGTGCTTGTGAGTGTGTGTACACACAATAAAAATCTCACACGAAGAGCATAAAAATAAAGCAAAAGATACCCCCAAAGTGGGATTTCCCAAACGCTCTCACTCTCTCTCTCTCTCTCTCTCTCTCTCTAATCTAATGGCAGAGTCAAAGCCCCATTGTGATTTTTAAGTTGGCAACCTTTATGGGAAGTACGAGGATGAGTGCGAGTACGGGCACGAGTATGTGTTTGGCGGAGAGAGTGCATAAATAAGTAAGCAAATGCCTGTCGCTTAAGATTACATGGCAAATAAGCAGTCGGCAGCAGGCACAGAAAGCACTGCAGGACAGGACAACACAGGACAGGACAGCATTTGAATGTGGGGAAGCCCCTACCGCTTACTTGCTTATTCATAGCCAGACCTGGCGGCAAGTGTGTGCCTTGAGGGGGCATAAAAATCAGCATAAACAGCGATTGTTATGGGCTGTGAATGAAGCCTGAGATCAGTCACATAGGAGCACTCAGTTCTGTTGAGGTAATTTCGGCCCACGAAGCAGAAAAAATCAATGACATCGCAATACCGGAGAAGAATCACTTGACAAAGCACCTCTGGCAGTCTTCGAAGCTGGCATTCCCGGTTTCATTTCAATTAAGCTATGAGCTCCTCTCAATGTGCCTCTCTAAACATCAACTCTTGTCCGGAATCATTTGAGAAAACCGAAACAAGGGTTGAAGGGACAGAGTGAAGGGAGATTGACACGCACGTGTCCTTTCCAATGACAAGGGAAATTTTACAACTTTCAAGTTTAATTTGCCAAAAGTAGCAATCAACCAACAGCCAGGCCAGACCCTAGCAGAGACACAACCCCCAAGAAGAGACAGAGGGAGAGGGTGGCTTTTTGGAGGACTAGGAAGGGTGAGAGAGTGCCAACCCTTTCGACCTAATTGCACGAAAGTTGTTAAATGTAAAAATTAAAATGTATAAAATTGTATTCTATATAAAACAGAGACAGAGCTCTCCAACTGTCAGTCACACATTTTCCCTCGCTCCTTCTCACTCAGCCATTCAGTCATTCAGTCAGCCATTCGTTCCTTCATTCAGTCATTTATTTATTCAGCCAGAACGTAGCTTGTTTTATGAGGTGTTAAGTGGGCTTAAATTAAAAGTGAGTGTAGGCGGAATGTGACGAAATGTTTGCATATTTATTCAAGTTATGGCAGACAGAGAGCAAGCTCCTCCACTCCAGAGCTTCCTTCGAAGCCTAGGGCTTTCCTTTGGAAACTTGATTTCTGTTTGTTTCCCGTATGACATGAAGGGGCCACATGTGCGTGTTATAAATTTATATTTAATAAACTTTCTTCTTCTCGCCGAGGCTCAAGTGGGAGTCCCAGTATCTGTGTGTCAGGGATCCACCCCTGCCGGAGATGGCAAGTGACAGGGCAGAGGGCAAAGGAGAACGCTATTAATGAACATGGGAAGTGCCACATCGGTCCCAAGTAACAGTCAGACTTAAGATACAAATCTCTGAATTACGATAATCATGTTATTCTCAGAGTTTTACTCTTACAGTTCCTCTAGCACACTGCACTTTCTCACCGTCCCACCACTTATTTATACATAAAGCCCACTTTATTGACGGATTCGCTTTGTTTGCTTTGGCCACACACTCGTAACACTCTCCCAGAGAACGTGTCAGGGGACACGTGCTAGCATTTCGAGCGGCAGCAGCAAATTGCTTATTAAAATAATAACAAGCCATTCCGGAAAAAAGTGAGACATTGCAGGACTGCAGTCATCCCTCAGATAACTAACCCCTGCCCCAGGGCAGCAGAATAACAGATGTGGAATCAACCCCTATAATTAAATACCCGAAATAAAAGATTTTCCAAGTACTGCCTAAAGTTTTAAAGCTTAATCGCATAGAATGCGGCCTAATATTTGCCGCTTTGATCATAAAATCAAGTTGTTCCCGCTCTCTCGCGCCTCTCTCTACATTGGGAAAGTTCTTGTGTGATGCCTGAGGACCCAAAGAAGCAACTATTATTGACCCAAGAAATAGGACGATTGCCGTGGGAGACAGGACTAAATGAAATATAAATTAATACAATTTTCGGGTCGCTATGCTCAGTTCCTACTCGGTCCGGCCCGTCCGTGTAGTCTCCCTTTTCGCAGCCATATTGACAGCCATCAAGATCAAAGATGTGTTAAGAACATTTGCTCACAAGGAATTTTCGTTTCTTGGTGAGGAGGGGAGAGGAGAGGCCAGGCTAGCAAGCAGAGTGAGAGAGAGAGAGAGCGAGAGCGAGAGCGAGAGAGTAGGAGGTAAATTGAGACATGGACACAGACCAATTTTGTTCATACGGAGCCCAGGGAGCATGGCAAATAAAATAAATGGCAATGAATGACTGAGCAAATGAATAAATGGGAGACATTTTCGCTTTGAAATTCAAATTTCAAAAGTTGTCATGACATTGTGTTTATGACATTTAGTTGCAGCAACCAGAACGAGATGACGATAAAGAGACACACATAGAGGGAGAGAGAGGGAAAGTGAGCGAGAGAGTGTGCTGCTGTCAATTCTTGTTTTTTTACTGCTCATGTTTGAAATGGCGGAACGGGACAGACTGCATATTTAAAATTGAATATTTGCACGCCTTGAGCATTTCAGATTACAAAGATATACTTCACTTATGCGCACACAAATACATTTAAGCGTATCTCTCTCTCCCAGCGTGTGTGTGTCTGTGCGTATGTGTGTGAGAATGTGGGTGTGTCTTGTTGTCATTTGCATGCGCTATATGCTCTGGTACTCGCATGCTATTTGCAATGCTCAAAGCGATCCTAAGCGGTTTTTTCTTGTTGTGTTTTTTGTATGCACAGCACACAAAATTTGCTAGTTGAAAATTGAATTTAAAGAGCTGTACATGTATCTACATATGTACATAGATGAGGCTGTGTAGATTATGAGCAGAGATACGTAGACAGTCATCAAGTATATATAAATGGGATATCAAAGAACTGGGATATGTCAGATGTGTCTTTTGTTCGTTATTCATTTTGTTTTGTTTTTTCATGTATTGGAAAAGCTGTATGTATCATCCTTTATATTAAACCATATTTATAATCGAATCATACCCTAATATAGTCATAACCTGTACGCATCCAATTCCTACACTTATCCATTCCTTAACCCATAATTTTCCATTATCGTACCTGAGGATAAACTGTGCTTTAAATTTAATATGAAATATGAATTTCCATGATTTCATCAACAGTAAGCGAACTGGTGTGGGGTCTGACAGAGATATGAGTTACATATAATGTATCTCGCAGATACATTGGCAGTTGAGCTGTAGCGCGCTGCTGAGAAACGTACGCGATTGCTATTTACAAAAACACGCTACCGTATGCCGCACACGATTTTCCAATTGAACTCACACGTGTACACACACACACACAGATGAGGTTGCAGAGAAACAGATACAGATACACAGAAGATACGGATACAAATAGAGTACTGCAAGTGGGTACAGGAGGGCTGGGGGGCTGGCCAGACAAATGCAGTGCTCATGTAGGAGCGAGCCTGCCAATGATGCAGTCGTGCATTCAATCGCTGCGTCGTCACCTCAGCGAGCGAGTACGGACCACAGAGCCCGGACCTGGGGACTCGGAACTGTGGACTGTGGACTGACTGCCCGAAATCATTTCAAGTTAATAATAAATGGAGCATCATCATCAGACATCAAACCCGAAGAGCAAATATCGAGTATCCTTTTGGTTCTCGGTCTGTTTGTGTTTGCGTTTGTGTTTGTCTGTCTCTCAGTCTCCACATTGGAATGTTTGCACTGCCATTGATTTACTTTTGGCATGAGTTTTTCAATTTGTAACCCGAGCAGCGGCGCCTGCTCCATGTCGTATAATGAGCTGTTGCCTCGAGTACTGCCCCTTATGTGGCACGAATCAATTAACATACGTGCCAAGCATTAGAAGAAGAGTGTGAAGCGAGGAGGCTCTCGGCTCGAGGCTCGAACCGAGACTGACTTGGCAATATTTCAATTAAATTTTTTGTGTTGCCTGTCTAAATGGATATTTATGCTTATCATGCTTATGGGAGGGAAGTTCACATTAGACTAAAAGTCAAGAGGCTGCCAACATGCCAGCTCAATTGACAGTCCCGGCCAAAGCGGAACCGTGTGTATATGTCCAATCCTTATGCTCGTATACATCAGTATACATGAGTATTCACGAGTATCTATATATTTCTTATACATACTGTCATCCTGTTGACAGCCAAGGTAGGCCACATATACACAATCACATACACAAATACACATGAGTGGATGCGTGTTTGTTGCCCTTAACAGACATTTTCACAGTCGAGTGCGTTGTTTGGGCCCAGCCTCGGCTGAATCTCTCCTGACTCTTTGCTTTTGGGGTCTTCCAAGTAATTTGTAGCATTTCTAGCACGCCTGCTGGTATGCAGCAAAAATCCTCCAGATTGCCATTACATAAGCTGCTGAATTGTGGGGCAGGGGGTCCGGAACCGGTCCTTATTCTCGATTGCTTGGCCTGAGAGGTAGGTTAGGATTTTAATGCCGCTCAACCCCCAATCGTCAGCAAAAGCAATCAAATGGGTCATCGCCCCAAAAGCGTAGGCATTAAATGTATGCCTCTGCCTAACCAAAGAGGCACAGAAACCTAAGAGTAACCACCGACCCACCGGACTTTTAATTAAAATATTTGTATTTGAGGCACGAGATATTGGGAAGACGAATTTTAAAGTCAGTCCTACATTACGCAATCGTAATCGATAATTCAGAGCCACACAGCACGACAGGACACACCGTCAGTCAGACAGGCGTCCGTCTTCTCCAGGCAAATTAGTAATTTCTGCAAAAGGTTCGTCTGCCAGTGTCGGCGAAGGAATGGGGACGGAATGGAGGCCCAAAGGTATTGATTAGCTTTCGCTGGGCATTTGGTTGGGCAATAAATTACCAAAACTAATGTTTGTCTGACGCTGGCCCCAAAGTTTGCCTAATTAATGGCAAACCTTTCAAAGGGCTACACCTTGTTCCATATTCCATTTTTCGCTGCCTCGGCATCAGGAGTAAATAGAACATTTTTGTGAATTCGTACCCGGACTCGGTCTCGGACTGAGCCTAGTCGAGCCGGTGATTAGCATGCGTTAAAATGGCGTTAAATGTGTAACGGAAACGGAAACGAGTTGGGACAAACACGCGGACATGCTTTTACTTTAATTTCTTTGCCATAATAAAAATGTCATAAATATTTGGCATTGCCGTGTGTCCCTGTCTTTGCCTTTGTCTGTCTCTCTTTCGCTCTTGCTTCCGTGTCCTTCGCTGTGTGTTAATTTTTTCTAATTGTCTAGAATTTAGATAATTACATGCCATTAATTATTTACATAATAATAACATTCCCCTTCCTCTACGCATTTTTCTCCCCTTTTCTCGCGCTTCACAATTTTGCGGTTGACTTGAATGAGGGGCGCACCCACTCACATGTACAGAAATGCATAGGTACGAGTATAGGTGAGCACTGTATTCAGTAATACAGTAGTAGTGGTTGGGGGGAAGTAAAATTAAATTTACATAATTTATGACTTACTCAGCAGTGTTTCATGGGCGTTGTGTTGCATAATTTTAGGCATTTTTGTTTATTGCGGCGTAAAATTTGAATTATGAATCAGGAATAGGCTCCCGTTCCACTCTTCTTCCACCCCCCCTTTCCCTTTTCCACCCATTTCTTCCACAGTTGTTTCCGTGTAAGGGTTACATTCTGAGGTTATTAGTAATTTATTTGCATATTTTGTGGGCATTGGACAGAACGGTGGAGAGGTGAGCCGCAGCTTGACGGACAGGAGCAGGAACTCAAGTGTCATACGGCAGTCAAGTGTCGTGTCTTGAATGAAATACGCTTTGAGTTGGGTCGCCAAGGTGGGGCAGGTGTGTAGGATGTGTCCTGGCTTTAGCTTGGGACTGGAACTTGCGTTGGAAATGTGCCTGGGGTACGGATAAGAACTGTTCTAATTAAAGATTCGACGTTTTTTTTATGGCCTCTTCTTCTATTTTTCACTATACCCACTATGCCACTCCCTATTACCGATAGATAACAGCTCTCGTGCTGGCCAATCTGTTGTCTGGCCCTCGATAATATATGAACCAATAAACATTTCTCATGCCATGATTGCTGCCGGCCACCGCTCTCACCGCTCTCACCGCTCTCTACTCTGGTCGTGGGTTCAATGCCAGACTCCGAGCAACTTTAATTGCCACTTGCTAATTGCAAACTCCCACAGACCCAGTCCGAAAAGCGGACCATTACATACAGATGCCATATTTCATACATCAGAGATACATAAGGAATATAGATATTTTCCCCATTGAGCATGTCCCAGACAACATAAAAAATGGCAGAAACAGCCACTGATTAGTATCAAAGGGAAGTGTGCAGGGTGTGGGTGGAAGGATGGATGATACAGTTGCGGTTGGTTGTTTGCCCTGTAGCTAAAGCTGAAGCTGGAACTAGAGCTGTAACTGAGGCTAGAGCTGAGGCTCCACAGCTGGGCTGTGGAGAGCAGTGAAAAACTTTTGATTAAGCTGCAGTTATGGCAGGTTGTTGGAGAAAGAGCATAGGCAGCCTTCGGGACGCAGCAGCAGGAACAGGAGCAAAAGCAGGAGCAGGAGCTACAAGCTTTTGTTTTGCTTGCTTGTTCGTTAGTTTGTTTTGCTTTTACCGCTATCTCAAAAATCTCCCTTTTCTGCGACTCCCTTGTGCCCCAAACCCACACACATAGACACACATGACAGATGCTTAGGGCAACATTGTCTACTTTTATGTGCTTTGCCAGTGACAAATTTGAGCAGCGACGACTACCCGTATCTGTATGCCGCAAGAGAGTAAAAAAAATAACAAACTTTTGAATAAAACTTTGATGATTTTTGTTAGAAAAGAAGCGAAGCGACGCTGCGTTTTCAATAAGCAGAGTTATCCTAGTACCCCAGCCCTCCCCCCCCCCCACCCTTTGGCTAGCCCCATAAAATATTACTTTTCTATCAACAAAACTTGCCGGGGAACCCACTCAATTCGAAACCATTTTCCAAACTATCATCATCATCCTCGTCGTCGTTGTCGTGGAGAAAGCATAATAAAAATCGCTCTTCATGTGTTTCAGTTCGACAGAGGGCAGAGAGGCAAAGTGCGGGTTAGTGAGGCTGACTGCTGCCATAACAAAGCCATAAAACGTAGTTTTAATTGCATTTTCGTTGTTCCGTTTTATGGAGTTCGACTAGCGCATGCAGGGGCACCAGAACATGGCCGAACAGACCAACAAGAACACCCCAGGAGTGACCAGAACGGAACAGAACCGAGCAGAAAGCTTCGGCTTTGGACTGGTTCAATGCGCAGCATTCTAATTGCATAGTGGGATAGGAGGGAGAGGAGGGGACAGTGTGGAAGGCACTTACGGCTTGCCTGATCTGGGTGGGATCTCTGGGCCGTGCCCCCTAGTGCACCCAGGCAATGTCCCATCCGCTCGCTGTCTCAGCGCACTTCGCTCTCTGCTCACTTAGCGCTCAGGCATCATAAACTAACGCAGTTTATGGGTTCATGCGCCGCAGACAGGGAGCGACAGATACAGGGGAGAACACGCACACAATCACACACACACTGTGCACACAGCACTTGGCCAAGTTGGCACTTTTGGCCATTGCATATGCGTAGGCGGCGACACTGCGGCTAGCCTGTGGCCCACTGGCCCTATCTTGGACATGCTGGGGCGCTAAAATTTGCGGTTTAACGTTGCCACTGGCGCCTGTCGACTCTCAACTGTGGCTGCACTGTCACAACCCCAACCTCAACCCCCCACAGACACTTTGTCATAAGCAATTGCCAAGGGTAATTGTGTCGAGGCAGGCATCTTTTGATTCCATTCCTTTAGAGCATGGGCGAAAAGAGAACGATTTAATTAATATTTTGACTCTCAAAGGCTTCGTTCAGCTTTTGGCAACATTTAAATTTAAAATTATGTGCGTTAATTACGCTCCCAAAGAAAGTTGTCGGTAAGGGGAGTCCTTGCTCTGGCTCTTGCTCTGGCTCTTGCTCTCGATCTTGCTTCTGCTGGCGGTAATAATTAGCCAGGCTTTTGTAGAGATACAAAGTGAGGGATGCCTTAGAAGGGCTGCCGAAAAGAAAAAGTTCCAGAGTACTCGGAAGAACTCAGAGAAGTGCAATGAAAGCACTCGGCACTCATGTGGCTGCCAGAGAATGCTTTGACTTTGGCTAAATTTTCCAAGAAAATTCTTCCATAAATTGCCTGGTAGTTCATTAGCCAAAAGAAGAAGCGGGACATCATTATTGAATGCTGCCTTTGCTGTTGCATTGATTTTCTGTTTGTTCGGCTTACAAGTGAATAGCTGCGGGCTTTTTCAGATGCTGCTGGCTCTGAGCATTTCTTGTACTGAAAACATTTTCCAATTTATTAAACCACGACACATCAATCATTCATCAGCAGCAGGAGCATCAGGAGCATCAGGAGCAGCCAAAGCTGAGGCAACCCCCAAGAGAGGAGAACGTGGGACTAAATGAACATTTTTCGGTTAAACATTGGTTTAAAATCTGTGGCGTCACCCGGCCACCCATCCTTCCACTCCATTCCACTCCACTCCAGTCTCTCTCTCTCTCTCTTTATCTTTGCCTGCCCCCCGCATCACTGTCAACAACATGGTGCTGCCGTCGACATCGCCTGTATATAAAATCCACAAGGCTTCAGTTCATCGACCACTTAATTTATCCAGCTGAGCTTTGAGTAAGGCAAAAGCGCATTTGTGTGTTGTCTGGCCAAGAGTGATGAAGTGGGAAGTGGTGAGAGGGGAAACGAGAGTGAAAGAGAGATGTAGAGAGAGAAGTGGGGGGATGGTTCAGCATGCCTTTGGTCAGACAGAGAAATGCACTTAATTGCCGTGCCCCCGCCACGCCCTGTTTAGTGTGGAGTAACGATTAAAAAATCAACCAGCCAAAAATAAAGTGCAACGTGCATTTAGGCGCGCTGCCTAGTGGTCCTGGTCCACCCTCGTCCCCTCGTGTGGTGGAGGGAGCTGCACTCATTCATTATGCATTAATGTAAATACGGTAAATGTTGTCCAATCATTAACATAATTGAATTACAAACAAGCTGAGGAGAGAGGCCCAAAATTTCGGTTGCATGCGCGTGCATAAATCGCAATTTTAATTACTTGCCTCAGACTAATGGATTGTTCCAAAAAACATACATACACACAACTTAAGGGCAGTGGCAGACGGGGTACAGAGAGAACACCGATTCGGCTATGACATTAAATATTTCATAATACAAAAAGAGCCCTCGCTCTCCCAGCCACTCCCTCACGGTTATATAAAGCAATTGAATTTTGCAGTTAAAAGCTTCAATCATTTTCAATTGCCGCAAACTAATGGATGATTATAAAATATTCATGCGACAAGCGACAGGCGATGAGACGACAGACTTCCATGCGGCTAATGACAAGCAAAGGCAAAGGACCAGGCCCAGGCCCAGGCACAGAACTGTGCTCAGACCCAGGACACAGTCACCTCAGCTTGCCCCTGACTTGCCCTGGGCCACGTTGATGAGCCAATCTAAGACCAGGAAGCCCAGGGGCGTTGCCAGAGCCGCCCCCTTTCCATCTGTGAGCGGTGCAAATAAATTACACCTGCGAAGGGAGAGAGAGCCGTTGTGGTATCCCCACCTTTTTGGTTATTGATTTGCTTGGGTTTTTGCGGTTTTCGGGGAGGAGTGGTGCGGACGAGGGTGGACACTCGATTCGAACACTCGGTATAAAGCCCTCAATTAAGTTTTATTTTAATGCATTTCATTTGAACGTCTTTTAATGGGATTTTTCGTGCTCCGGCACTGCCATATTACTCATTTGCCATAAACCAAAAGGTGACCACAACACGTATCCCTGTCCCAGACCCAGTTTCAGACCCAGATCCAGTCGCAGATCCCACTCCCCACAGCAGAGTGGAAGAGCAGAACAGAGAGAGAGAGAGAGAGAGAGCGGATGAGTGGAGGAGTGGACGAGGGAGGAGAACGTTAAGTGTTGGCTGGCCAGAATCGACATGGGTCGCTTGGGTGAGATTTAAGCTTTAATGATGCATGAAGCGGCACAGGATGTGGCTGCCCAGTCGTGGGTAAAAGGCAATGAGCGCAAATGTGCAGAGGAGAGCCAGGGAGAGACAGAGACACAGAATGGCAGGGTGGCTGCTGGGGAGACAGGACATGACAGGAGATGGGTTTGCATATTGAGTGCCATTTAAATGCTTCAAAATGCTTCGCTGGCCAAATGTGTTTTTGGAGGTGTTTATGAAGAGGTTCTATTCCACTGCTCCACACAGCTCACAGTATGGTGATGGAATTTCAGGGGGGGGGGGGGATCAAATGGGGAGACTAATAGCATCCTCCTCTGCCAGTATCATTATCGCATAATCTCATACTCATACTCATCGAAACTATAATGCCACCCCGATATTAATTTCGATATTTTTTCTCTTTCCTTTTTTTTCCCTTCCAGATGAACCGTGCTTTACAGCTGAAGCCAGCTGAAAATGAAAGTCGCAGCGGTAAGTTCTCGATTTCTGAATTATCTTTTTATATTTCATATATAAATGTGGACTCCCTCCCATACGCATGGGTGGAAAATCAATCAAGCCTCTCCATAGGTGACCCAAAATAAATAATTCGAAAAAAATATGACCCGTCTTTCGCTGTGGGCAAAGTTTTTGGGCCAAAGTAGTCGGCCAAAAAACGCTGAGCCAGCACAAGTTTCTATATCCCGCATCTAAGTGTGTGTTACCCCACTCTCGCATACACACTCTCTTTCTCTCTGTGTCTCTCCCTGTGCCATTCTTTTTTCAACACCTACAACACACGTCAGCAGAAATTACGAGCGCACTTCGATAAACTGTCAAAACTGTCTGCAAAAATTTGACATTTCAGAAAAGAAAAAAAGGAAAACAGCATCAAAATCGAAAACCTCAAAAAAATGCTTGGAAATGGTAGAGAAAATGGGAAAAGCGTATAGCAAAACAACGTTCGACTGTCAATGGCAGTTGGGCCGGTACATACAGTACAGGGCCCGTGAGTGTGAAGAGAGAGCAGGAGGCGGAGGCCGAGCGCTGGCCAGGGCGCCATATTGTTTTTACCGGGACCCTCACACAGTTGTCGTGTTTCACGCTTGTTTGTGACAGCCCATCGACCCAGGAAGCCCTCCAGAACCCGGCATACCCATCCCCCGCCCTGCCAATGGGGATGGAAAAAAGAATGATAAAGATTTGCATAATTTACACAGCACTTCAACTTTGTTTTTGGGTCAGCTGCCCGCCCGAGTAGTTGTTGCTTTGATAAACTTATTGACAGGCTCATTATGCAGCCGGGGTTTTCAAAAGTAATTTCAATATTTCTCCCCTTACTTAGGGTGAGCGCTTAGCTCGTCACAAAACCCTGCCTCATTATCCTTTCTCCTGGCTTTGGCAGGGACTTCTGCAGAGGTGCAATCGTACAAGAGTATGGTACACATTTCGCAATCAACCCGTGCTGCCCGGGGGCCCGGAATCCATCCAGAAGTTGCAGGAGTCGCAGGAGTCAGTGCACTCTACAATCTTTTAAGACATTTTGCAGCTGGCATCGCTTATCACAGCAGAGAGAACCGGAGCAGCGCCCCAAAATGTCCATTGCACAAATTGCTTGTGCACACACACTCTCAGCCAGGTCCACACTTTGCTCGTTGGTTGGTTGGGGCAGACACAGCCATTGCTCATAACAGTCGCAGTCGCTGTCTCCGTTGCTGGTTGCTGGTGGCTGTGGCAAGAACCTTGACAAAGTTGATGTGTCAAATCAGCAGCCAACGAGCGTTGAGCGAACGCAGAGCGAAAGATGCCATTCAGGCAGCCAGGCAGTGACAGTCAGTGGTGGTGGGTCCGGCCCTCCTCCGGATGACCTTTAAACTTTGCCAAAGGACATGAAAGCACTAATCGTTACGTTGCTCCTTTCTTTATTCATTCATTCATTCTTTTGGCTGCTTCGATTTCGCTTTGCTTTCGTTCTTCGGCTCTGGCTCTGGCTCTGTCTCTGGATCTCTTTCTCTCTCTGTCGCTGGCTCGGCGGCAACAATTTAAACTTTCCTAATCCGCTGGGGATTGGAAACTTCAAGCTGCACAAGCAACTGAACTACGCTCTGGCAACTTGCTGGCAATCTGTCCGCACAATTGTGGACCTGGTCCTGAACCAGAACCTGGACTAGGGCTAGGAGTACAGCTAGGACGCAATCAAGTCGACATTTTTGTTTGTTGCTTTGTTGGCGGCTTGTCGTCCCCCTCCCTTGGCATTCCCGGGCCCGTCTTCATCACTCGAGTGGGAACAAATTTCTAAGAAATTAAAGCGCTAAACTTTTTTGGGCCCCTATCAGCAACGCACTTGGCAAATCTGCACCGAGTCCTTTGCTTCTTGCTCAACCCTCTTGGCGGAGACTTTTGACTTGTCCTGTTTGTGTGTGTGCTTGTGCTAGGAGGAGGGATCTTTTGGCTTTGGGTTTAGGCCAAAATGCAATTAGACAAGGACAAGTTTAATTGCTTGGTCGAGAGTCCTGATATCCTGCAGGCTGCTGCAAGCTTCACCCGCTGACATTTACATTTTTCGGCCGCACAAAGAAGTTTAATTTATTTAAACTCAAATCAAGCATGAAATGTGTGAGAGAGCGATGAGGGGCATGAATACACTTTTTACTGTTGACAAGTGCGAAGAGAAAAGATGATTTAGGAGGTCTCTTCTGCCTCTTTTGGGTTCTGTTTCCCTTTTGGGCCCTTTCCCTCCTGCCTTCAATCCACGTAACTTCATCAATTTTAACTTACTAGAGGGCAGAGTAGGACTTGGTTGACATGTCCATGCGTTGACCAAACCCCAAACACAAGCCCTGAAAACTGAGATACGAAATCACAAATTGTTGCCGTTGTCTTTCAACCGTTGTCACTGGTCCTTGGCCCTGCTCTGTCCGTCGACAACGTTTGCCGCATTTGCAATCGTCTCTGCCATCACTGAGTCTGATGATTTTCGTTTCATTGCCACACACACAGAACAGACATTCACACACACGCATACATCCCATGCTTAGTTATTTATCTTGATATTCCTCCTCACACACATCCATCCCATGCCTCATCATTATCAAACTCATATTGTCGTCTGCCTGCCCTTTCTCTCTCTTACTCTCTCCGCACTCTCTTTCTATCTCTTTTTCGCTTTCACGCGTAATTTGTACTTGTCTAACACGTAATGATGTCACGTAAATTGCATACTTTCGCTTACGTTTACGTTGACGTGTTACGTTAGCTCTGGCTCTGCTTTTCCCTGCGACTTAAAGTCAAATTAATATCATACGACCCCTGAGCAAAGAAAATCTGCCAGTGCCTTTACTCTCTGCTCGGCATACAAACATAAATTTTGAAATCCCCGCCGTTTCCTCACGAACACTTTTACACATACTTTCACAGCCAAACACACATATACAGGCAGGCTCACACTCGTACTCACACAGATTTATGTTTCTAACTACGCATTAATTTCCTTACCTTTATCTCGGCCGGGTCTTCGCTTGACTCCTTGTCACACGTCAGTAAATCAGATGCCGTTGCCCAGCTCTACGCTTCCCGTCTGCCCGTCTTCCCGTCTCGTCTCTCATTCATCATACTTATAAATATTCATTTCCTGCTGTGGTGCCGCAGGGGAATACTCCAAAGGGAAGCGCGCTGCTACAAAAATGATTGCAAAAGATTAAAAATCAACTCCATAAAAATGCTCTCGCACCTTGCACCTGATGATAAATGACAAACGAAAATTAACAAAGCAGCCCCAACCTCTAAAAAAAGAAAGAGAGAGTGCGTGTAGAGCCGAACCTTAAAGAAAACTGAAGGCACATATGTGGAAAATTCCCGAGCAGAAAACTTTCGCAGAGCTCATTATAGACACCGTCTCATCAAATTGAAAAGCAATGAGCTATGAGAGGGAAACCTTCGAAGCCGGAGCACACACCAAACACATATCCCCTGCTAATAAGCATTCTGCCAAAAGTTGTAGGGCGAAAAACTAATAATAATAATACGCAGAGTTGGCCCGAAAAACTTTTCTCATTTTGCTTTCATTCCCCTAGTCTTCATCGCAGCTCTGCCCTTTCGCCTGATTACCCATTTGAATTGTATTCGCTGGCAATTTGTGTTGCCTACTTTCGGGCGGCCACTCAGTTCTGATCCGAATTTTTATTTCGGCATAAAGTTAGCGACAACATTCCAATCTACCTGCGATACCTCCAGCTCTCTGCTCCTTCTACTGCTGCTGCGACCTTATTAGTGTCAACATTTTTATGGCAGCTCGGAAAGAATGCCATACAATTTGATTAATACCAATAAGGGGCGACAAATTCAATTGAATTTGTAATATAGATTGACTGGCACTGACGATTGGCTTCAGCTGCGGCTGCGACTCCTTTTATCTGTCCCACATGTGTACCCCCTGGCAGTGTGGAGGTATGGTGGTTTTGGCGGCTTGAAGTTTTTGGGGGAGTGCAAATTAAAAGAGACGGCACGGCAAGATGCGAAGGCCAGGATATTCACCACTAAGCCCCAAACAACAAAGCCTCTGAGGCCAGACAAAAGGCATAAATAAAGCGAAGCACATCCAACAGTGGCAGCAGTACGCCTAAAAGCAGACATCAATTTCTGCCATACTGCGTTTTTCTTTTCTCCTCCTTTCTGTCGATTTTCTTTCACCGCTCCTCTGCTTCAGCGGTCGGTGGTCGGGAGGGGCTCAATTCTTTAATCAGCTTAAATTCACACGTACCAAAAGCGACGCATAGCCATTGATTGGAGGCTTACCCCCAGTCGCTTCCACTCCTCGTTTGGACCCAGCCTTCTTTTGCTTTTATCAAAGCCAGTTCAAAGGCTCGTATGTGTATTTAGGCTTTTATTGTTTTTGACCTTTTTTTTGCGAGACGAAATAAAAATCGATTTTTCTTCACACACTCACTGACACACACAGATACATCTAACTCAGGAAAGAAAGGAAAAAAGGGAGGAAAAGCGAGCCAAAATAAAAGTAAATCACAAGCATCGCTGCTGGCAGCATTCGCAAGTTCAAATAAGCGATAATAAGTATTTATAGGCGGGCAAACAGATTCGGGTTCGGTACATAAGGCCCCCCGAACAGCCTGCTAAATGCGTTTTAATGTTTTTTAAACTTTTCCCTACTGTCTGCGCTTTGCTTCTTCTCTGTTCTCTTTAATATTTAAGTATACTTTTAGGCGGAGTTTTTCCTCCGTAGTTTCTTTCCTTCGACAGTTTTGTCTGCGCATCATTTTTCTTCGTTGCTTGATTTTGTTTTTACGAGCGACTGAAGCCTGTCAATTGGCTGAATGCCTCGTAAAACTGCCAGAGGCCTATGAGGCAGAGGCAGCTTTCGCTTTCCCCTTCCCTCCGAAGGCAGCAGAAAAACGGAGAAAAAGAAAACGATTTGTTATGTTTTCGCTCAGGCAGCGTGGAACAAGAAAAGGAAGCACACAAAAACAACGAAAAAATGGGCATGCCCTCTCGCTCTCACACATTTTCCCGCTGTTTTCCTTTTAGTTTGTTATTTTGTTTTCTTTTGGCCGCTGCTTAGGCCTGCCAAATGTCATCATTAGCGTTTCAATTGCCATTTTAGTCCGTGACACTTGAAACATTTGCATAAAATACCAAAAGTCAAGTTGGTTAGCGTCAATATTGGGGGAAGATTCTTTGATGTTTACCTTAGTGCCTTTGAGGAGAGACCTACAAAGAGAAGACAAGGAAACGCTCTTACTGGGATTATCTTTGGAGAGAATTGAGTTCTCCGGCAATGGTTTCTATTTATTTTCTTTGCGAGCTCTCAAATATATTCCCATCCGAACTTTGAGCTGCCCTCAGTCCCAGGCAGAGCACTTGCAGCGGAGCCCTATTCAATTTATTGCCGCATTCTGCCTTATTGAATAGAGTTGACGCGGCTTAACCATGATTAAGTCCCCCTTTCTTATGGATACCCCCACTTCCGTTCGACTTCTCGTGTCCCTCAGTCAGGGGCCCCCCGCTGGACACTGTACACAAAACATTTCTTTTTAGCTGATCTTATCGGCTCGGCAATTGTCTGACGCTTTTTGCCTTTTCCATTGCCATTGGAGAAGGTCCTTCTCTCCTGCCTTTGGCTGTGGTTGTGGCTTTGGGTGTCTTCATTTTTGTTTTGGCCAAAAGCAATGATAAGCGACACGCAAACGCGACACTTGACTGTGGTGATGGAGAAGAAACTACCGGGCGGGAGTACAAGGTCCACAATTGTGACCGCAATCAATAGAGCTGGATGAGCGGAGAGGGGACTAGCGGACCGGGAGGCGTATGTGTAATATAAAAAGTAATTATTTCTTATGCAATATGGACGCTTGGTCTGGATAAGCATCTGGAACAGAATTTTATGGCGGCAGAGTGGTGGGCTGGGAGTCGGACGAGCATTGTTTTTAATTGTTTGTCGTGGCAGGGTTGCCAGGCTTCTTTTTGCAATACAGCACAGCAGAGCAGCGCAGCTGCAATATAGATTGTAATCTTAATTGCATTTAGAGTGCCCTGCATTGTAGGTTAATAATCATAAATGTTATGGTAATAGTTACGAGTGCTGGGGAGTGAGTGTTAGAGTAGGCGTTGCCGTGGAAGGTGGGATATTTTTCGTATTGTCGAGCTGTGTTTAGTTACAGTTTGTTGCCGTTGAAACATTGTAATGGAGAGCCAGCCCCCCAACTGATTTAAACTTGCCACGAAAAGAGGCGGTGCAATTGCTCAGATTGTTATGAGAGGCACTTGAAAAAGGAAGCAATCAATTATTGGTTTACCTTTAAAACAAAAATCTCTTGAGGGATTTGTACCCCAGATTTCACATGTATAAAAGATATATAAAATCTCTGCTCTCTGTTTTGCTTTGTCCACTCTCTCTCCTTACATTTTGGTATCCCTTATACGGAGATCTCTCCCCTCTTGACGTGTTGGGGAGTGATTGACCCAGCTCGAGGCAATTTCTATTTATGGGCAAAAGAAGAAAGAAAAATGTGTAGCAACAACGAAACAAAGGAGGACAACGAGCAGCACAAAATCCTAGTATCAACTGCATCTACTTTAAATGCAGTTAGCAGGCGGAGACATTGGGAGTAAGCAACTAGGAGCTGAGTAGCTTTCTGGAATCTTGCACATGACTTTGAAGCGACTTTGAGAAGAGTCAACACTAAAGTACAGGGACATGCAGGCATACAGGCAAAAGAGGAAAACGTGTGGAACATTAATCTTGTCTGGGCCACAAGCCAGTCTAGCATTCTCTCTCTTTTTTCTCTCTGTTGTTTAGTGATACTTGCTTAATGAGCTGTGAGCCTGACTGGGCATTAAAAATTATGAAAAGAAAGGCATGAAAAACTGCTGGGCAAATGCATTTAAAATGCAATAATAAAAATGATAATGGCATTATAATACTAAGCCCTCCCTCCAATGCAAACAAACTGTTTTCATATTTTTCCGGGCAGCGGAGGGCATTTGATGCCAGAAAGTATGCTACATTACTTTCAGCTCGTTAATTTTTATAGGATTCTCTGCTTAAATTGTTGTAACACTCGCCACCTACATGTCTCTTTCTAGCTCTCTATCTCTCTCTACCTCTCTCTCTCTCTCTCTCTTTCACTTTCTTTCCATTCGCTTAATATTGATTTCACCTAAATTAACGCACGCTGAGAAAGCTTGTAGCCAAAAAAATATACAGAGAACAAACTCTAACCGAAAGCTTGTTTCTCCTTGTAGCTGCTCTTCTGTGGTTTCTGCTGTCCCCACCCGTTGTTATTTTTATGAGACTTTTCATATTATTTTACTTTTTGGCTTCGACTTTTGGCTTTAATGTTCCAAATTTTCACGCCCTTCCCTGCCACCCCGCTGTTACCCAACTGGCCAAAACATGTCTTTGCTCTCTGGCTTCAGCTACAGCTCTTCTATTAAGTTATCAAGATTTGTAAAGTATATGAGCCGAGCAAGCGCTGCCTTTGTACGACTCTGCTCAAGTGTGTACAAGAGGGATGGAAGAACGCATAAAAGTGCTATCTATCTCTTTTACACGTTCCCGTTCCCGTCAACAGGGAGCAGGCAGCAGAGCAGAGTATGAGCCAGCCAGAGATATGGCCAAATGGCGTGTTGGCAGGCCACAAGGAGCTCGGTCGGTCGGGTTGTTAGGAGGAGTGCTACGATAGTGCAGAGTGTAGATGCCATGCCGTGTGGTTGGTTAATACGTTAGAGGACTTGGCCAGGATATGGAAATTATAGAGGGCGCTTCCTGCTCTTCTCTCCATCTCTCTCTCTGAGAATCAAAAAAATTATGCAACAATTTGTGCTCAGTCTGGTGCGCCTTTAAGGCACAGCTTTCTCTCTGTCTCCACCTCTCTGTCCATCATTCAAGTGTAAATGCAGTTGAAACTGTAGCCAGAGCATAACGCATCAATGACCAGCCATATATGAGGGCTGGGTGCAGTCTATGCACCATGTGAAGGGTCATTTCTGCTCCTACTGTTGTTATTGCTGGTCCTGCTCCTATTCCTGATGCTGTTGTTTTCGTCTGGCGTTGATTTTACGTTATAGCGGCAGGAGTTCGAGTGCGAGTGAGTAGTTGAACCAGCAGGAGGTGCTCCAGCTGACTAACTCGACTGCTGTTGCTGGACGCTTAAGCCTTCAATAACAGCAGCCTGAAGCAGCAGCAGGAGGAGCAGCAACAACAACAAAACTTTTTAGCCTTTTTGTTATGGCCAGGATCAGGAGCATAGCTGGGCATAGAAAAAACAAGAGCTGCGACTAAGCAAAAGAATTTATATGATAAGCGTAGGACAGGCGGGCGTTTCGGGTCCGTCAATGTGAACTCCAGGGCCATAGCTCAACGGGTCCGGTCCCGTTCGGTCCGGCATGCCATGTCCTTTGGGTCGGTCTCAGTGGGGAACTTTCTTCTCCTTTTTGTGCACCCCAAAGCTTGTCAGAGAGAGAGAGAGAGAGAGAGAGAGAGAGAGTGAGATAGATAGAGATAAAGTACGAAATATGACAGCGGCAGGAGGCCTTTTGTTCTCTTTTTCTCTGTAGACAAACAACATCAAAAATAACAGGAAGCAACAACAACTATAAGTCCAATATGTACGCTTTAAGCATAGCATATTAGTTTGCTCAGTGCGGTGAGTGCGAGGGGAGCAATAGAAGTTCGGAAAAGTGAAAAGGACGATTCACTCCTCCAAATAGCCAGAAATGGAGGGACAGAGAGATACAGAGAGCTTTCGGGGGCCAGAGTTTGATGTAGTTTGTTGTGTTTGCAAAGCCAAATGCATGCAAAGAGCTGGACAGCTTGATGTGAGCAGAGTAGAGCAGGGAGGAGTGGTGTAGAGGGAGGGTATTTGGGTATAGTCCGGGGCAGACAAAGGCTTCATCGTGCGGGTCAGCGAGCTTCGCTGCATGACTTGCTGCATTGCATAGATGGATGGATGAATGGATGGATGGACGGATGGCTGGATGAATGGATGACTTGGCTGGCCAAACTCCAACTCCCTCTTCATATATAGATAGCTATAGATGGATGTATGACTATGGCCATGTTTTGTTGCAGGCCACATTTGCCCCAGGCAAATATCCCTGCCAAAACAACAAGCGATTTGTAGGGAGTAAGTGCATTGCGTTCGATCACAAGACAAGAGAGAGAGAAAGAAAGAGATGGAAGTGGATTTTAGAGCTTTAACTTCACTTTTGTAGTAAATAACAAACAGCCAGATGGCACAGTGCATCACTTCGATTAGCCAGAGACTAAATCGAGAGAGATCCATGGAACTTATTGCACCCATTATGAAGTGCACCCGAAAAGGTCGCAGAACTTAGGTTTATCGCATCCTTGCAAAGATACAGAAATTATTTGATGAAGCCCAGTTGTACCTTCTTTGCTCTCTCTCTCTCTCTCTCTCTCTACACACACAGCTCTTACTCTGAATTGTAACTTTGGCTATAACTTGCAATTTGTGCCAAGCAATTATGAGTTTTCTTCAAAACATTTTGCCCCTTCCTTTCCCTTCGCCGGGTTATAATGTTGCAAGAACGAGTTGACTGCGCCTTTGCCTCTCTGTCTCTACCTCTATCTTTCTCTGTCTGTCTGTCTGTCTGTGCATTGTTTTTAATGTTCTCTGGCAGAGCAAATGTAATGCAATATAAAACAAAAAAATGCCAAGAAAAAAAAATGAGCAAAAGGCATTAAAAGGAAATGCTCACTTTCAAGTTGTTTGTCTCTCTGTTGCTACTCCTCCATCCCACTCGCTCTCTCACAGCCTTTTTTGTGCACACAATCGTTGAGCAGAGAGTAGTCCTGCGTCCGTCTGGTGCACATGCCTCCCATCCACCATTCACAGCACTGTTCTATCTTGTTTGCCTCAAGTTGCACATTTTCTTGTTGCACTGTTTGACGTAATTATAATTGAAGTGAAGTCGTGAACGAGTTTCAGTTTCCTTTCCAACCTCCACTCTGCCATTCCCGTTCCTGTTCCAGTCTGTGTCTGTGCCCCAAGCTTTGCCTTTGCTCACTTTCTGCACCCCGTGCACCATAATGAGCATGTTAACAGGCAGACAATGGCACTCAAATGCGAGTGTGGTCTGGGCCATAAGCTTCATCATAATTTTATTACCCTTCTGTGCAGCGCCTGCTGCCCTGCTATGCAGCGTTTGAATGTCATTTCAAAGTCAAACGCGTTGCCATTGCCAACTTTCAATTAAACTAGCTCCCATATATTTCTACGCTAGTGCTGCCTCTGCACTGTCCCCCCTCCATCCCTGTCATCCGCCCACAGCTAAGCACCCAATAAAATGTCATTTTTATCGCGCGTTCTCAGGCACTGGACGGAAATTCGTAGCATACTTTGCAGAGCTTCCTCTAGCTCTCATCCAGCCATCACTTTGCTTACTTATTAATTGCCAAACTCATCTATCTGGACTTTCATTTGATTAGAAGGAAGAATATTTTTTTTCATTATACTAGTAAATTTTTAACTATGAGACAATGTGACGTCTCCATCCATCTGGGCCTCGGGGGCTATCCTTCATCTCTGGGTAATTAAAAACATGCGCGTTTCGTTCGCTTATTTGATAGACTCTCTCTCTCCCCCCCTCTCTCTCTCTCTCTATCTACAATACTCTAGTATCTTGCAGGGTACTGCTCTGAGTCACACTGTGACTGAATGGCAAATTTCATTACGTTGATGAGTTTATAGTGCTGCCAGCTTGTCTCTGAAGGGGATAAGTGGCAACAGTTGTGTTTTATAACCACCAAGCGTTTTGCTAATTATTATTTGGCATTTAGTTTTCGATGGCAGATTGGACAGCAAGTCAGCCACGCAGCTGGATGATGACTTGATGGAATTGATTGCCTCATGTTCCCCCTTATTTGACGTAGCAGCTGCTGCTACGCTGCTTGATCACACTTTGCCGAAACGGGTTTGGCTGTCAATTGAGGCTGGGATTAATTCTGTTCCACATGAGTGGAGAGCATTGCCATGACTGTCTTCAAAGGGAAACAGTATTTCATTCAAGCATTGAGGATGGCCAACTGTAAGCGACATAAATATGCAAGTAAGCGCCTTAACAACGATCTGCCAAACCCCTACCCAAGGCACTTCAGGGTCCACAGTAAAAACTTATTAAAATTACACAGAAAGAACAGAGGGAACTACGATGCTGCGATGCTGGGAACACGCCATGGATATGGATGGCACTCCCTTTACTCGTAAGCTGCGTCTGCATAAGCAATGGGCTGGCGCTGGAGCAGGCTATAAATTTCTGCCAACTGTATTTTAAAAGAATTATGCACGTGCAATTAAATAAAGCGACATCGCCTGAAAGTATGCAGCGGATAATGCAATAATAACAGCAATAAATGCTCTTGGAAAAGCTCTTGCCCGACTACAGACGCCGCCTCCTGACAGTTATTGTTGTGTATTTAACTGAGGACGAGCTTCATGCAAATTAACTTTCAATTTCCTAGCCCCGTGTGCCCCTCACTACTCTCTGTTCCCCATTTCCTCACACCAGCCATCACCCTGCTAGACAGAGACAATCAAAACTAATTTGCATAAATGTTGCCCAAGCATAAAACCAAACCAAAAGTAGCCGTCTACTCCTCTACGCTCCGCTTTAGTTCTTGTATCTGTATTTGTTGTTGCTTTCTAGTTTTGGCCAACGACCCTGGGACAGAGAACGCGAGAGCACTTCCAACGTGAATTTGCGAAACAAAAAGTCTAAATTAATAAGTTTTTGGCCCCTCAGAGAGAGGAGGAACAATAAAGAACAGATTTTTTGGATAGGGAGGTACGAGTGGAGTCCCCCTGAAATAAATTACTGCTGGGGGATCTTGTCCCGTCATCTCTCACAGTGACAGGCAGAGCGGCAGGGATGATGAGGCAAGTGGGGGAAATACAGGCTGTGGACAACTTCTCTCATTTTGTCTGCGCTGTTCTGTTATTGTCTCCTCCACCTACGTCTGCTATTGTCCGGCTCTGGCTTGGACTGAGTCCTTGTTCTGCTGCCGGTTCTTGGTTCAGAGTGCAGCTGTAAAAGATATCAATAAAATGGATACCACTGCTTTGCACTGGGGAGGTCACAGGAATGAAAAAATTCTTTAAATTTAAGAAAACTTAAGAAAGCTGCCAGTTTCGGATTTAAACATGTTGGCATCTCAAAGAGCAAATATCGACAGTTATCAGCTGTCCAACAGCCTGGCAGCAAGCCCATTCCCCGCGGTTTTTCGTTCATTTTCAATTTTCTCTGTTGCTGCCGTCGCATGACGATGGCGATGGCGCTGGCTGTAGCCATGGAGCAAAAATTTCACAACTAATTGAATATTTAAAACTGCCAAACCGCAATTTCAAATTTATTACCCAATGCAGCGGATCCAAGGGGAATGCATACACACACATAAAAATGTCCGTTGGTGGGCAGGCCAGACCATGGCCATTACCTCACTTTCGACTGGGCACCCAAACACTCTGAACATTGCAAACTGGACAGAGCGTGGACTGAAGGCGCGGTGAAACGAACCGAACATGGAGCTGGTATAAAATGTCACTTAATTGCAATTTAGTAAATTGTTTTCCATGTTGTATAACAACAGCGGCAACAAGCAGTCACCACTGATGATGGAGGGCGTGGCAGGCATGACTGCACACACACACATATCCATGTCTGTATATTAAAAACCATAAATTTTGCGGTGATTTATCTTAATTTAAATGTTGCAACAATGCATCGAGGCAGCAGAGCAGCGTCTGTACTCGGCTTTTGTTTAAATATAACAAAGCAACTAAAAGTATGCAGCGGTACACATTTTTTCGTTACAAACACATACATATATTTGGGTTGAGTGCTGATGTGTGTATGTGTGCTTATATTATATGGCGCACTTCGTGTCGTCTACCCCGGGTAGATGGTAGATGTAGATGGCAAAAGAATGTAGCTTTTGTTATTTGCCGCCATGCTGTGTGCGAAAAATCAATTAAAAATTCATCAAATAATTAACAAAAGCATCGCATTGAGTGCCGAGTAGCGTAAGGCCGCAAAGGGGTTAAACAATAGCCGTCTTCGTCTCTCTCTCTCTCTCTCTGTCTCGGGGGAGTGTTTAACTTGGCCTCTGCATTGGGTAGAGGATTTAATGTGGCATGGTGCCGCTCCTGTTCTTCCATGGTCCATGTGTGCGACGCGCAAAACAAATTAAATTCAATTTAGTCAGCAGGAGAAGCAGGGGAGCCAGTTCCCTAGCAGGGGTAAGGGTTGAAGATCCTACAAGAAGGTGCAATTTTGATGGATTGCTTTTGCCTGCTCTTCCTCCCTGCTCGGATGCCTGCCTGCCTGACTGTTTTACTCCTTGCGAGAGTTCAGGACTGGGACAGGACCTTGTTTGTTGCTTAGCTGCAAAACTTTGCCATGTGTGCGTTCGTGCATCTGTGTATGTGAATGCTTGCGTAATTTGCATACGTATGTGTGCGTGTGAGTGAGTTGAGCCCAAGTTAAGGCAGCTGCATTTAAACTTTGTTTTGCCGAATGAATGGAGGCGGTGGTAGAGGGGCAGAAATAAAGTGGTAAGCATGAGGCAGCTACACGAAATTAAAAACTTTTCCAGCTTAATGACATTAAGCATTAAAGTGTTGCACAGTGTTGTGTGTAATGGGAAAAGTGCCACTGCGGTTTGGCCATCCATTAACCGTAACCCATTCTTGGGCTCACTTTTAGCCCACATATTCATAATTAATTGTTGTGGCAGGCGTAGGCAGAGACATCTAAGTGAATTTTCTGTGCCTTATTAATGACTGAGCACCTCGGGCTGTCTGTTTGCCTGAGCGGCTAATTAAACACGAAATCTGACCCAACGCTAAGGCGCGAGGAGCAGGCAATATCTCTCTGCTGAAACCGCTTCCGCACGAAACAAGTCAGAGGGCAAACCAATCACAAAGTTCCGTTTTTTAATGAATGGCCCAACGCGAAGACGGGCTGAGTGGGCAGAGCTCTCGCTCTGCCACAGCAATTGTGTCGTGGGCGTGGGTCGAAACGATAACACGTCGAGAGCCGTAACTATAACTAACTCGGCTTCGTTCCGAAACTGAAGTCGCTGTGACATGTCAGGTTCTGCAGGCATTCTACGATTTGTTCAAAGGAGGAGAACGCCCCAAGTCTGCAACTTCATTTATAACAGAAATAAAAACCCTTTTCTGATGTGCTTTTTCCCCAGTCCCAGCCCTTGCCTGACTTTTGCCTTTTTGTAATTTATACGCGCTTAAAGGCGTCATGTTGGCAACACCTACAAAATTCTTTTGCCTCGCGTTCTCTGAGCTTTTTTTGCATAACGTCAACGTCTGACAAATGTGCCATAAGCAAGGGATTGGCCATAGAGGCAGGCGGCGGTTGAGACAAACTTTTGCGTGCGGTTTTTGGTTTTTGGTTTTGGTTTTTCTGCTGTTGCTCCCACTGCTTATGCCTCTACTGCTGCTACTTCTGCTGTTTCTGCTGTTGGCCAGCGGGTAAAAAAGTTGTGGCCAAATAAATGGGAAAATGGCAGAAAATGACAAATGACCGTCAATCATGACAGGCCAGACGACGAGCACGAGCATATTGTGGGAGAAACACCAGGCGGTGGGGAGGGAGGAACAGGGCTAAGCTGTGTCTGGCCGGGAGCCGCACACCTGCTGGTCAATGACAGTCGAAAGCTCATCATTGGTTCGTCCAATTTTTTGCTTCCTCTTTCTCCTCAGGATAGGGTAAGGTTATGGGCAGAGGCGCCATCTAAATGAGTGTTGTGTGCTAGATAACCTGACTGGCTCCTAATCTTCTGGGGATTGAGGGAAAATAAAATATGGATGGGCCATTACAGTGGAACTTGAAGGTTATATGAGTAGAACTGAATTTGGGTTTTCCGTAACGAGGAGGGGGAAAGTGCGGTGAGTTTTCGCCATTTTACTTTGGCATTTAAATACCCTCCAAAGAATAAACACTCTCTATAGAAGGAACAAAAAAGTAAATGAAAGCGCGGCAAATCACTTTTTAAATTTAATTTGACACTTTCTTTTCTGCGCTGCTAGCATCAAAGACGACTACAAAGTGTAAACTTTTCCAAAAGAAATTTCATTTTCGTTGCCCAAGGGTTCTCCCTCAGCAAACGGAGACCAGGACGAGCACGGGCTGCGTTCGGTGTGCGGGTCGGAGTCGCGGTGGGGATCGGGTGAACTGTGGGACTTTGTATTTAAATTTGGTTGCCTCCTTTCTGGCCGAAAGTTAAATGTTTTGTAGTTTTCATTTAAGTGCAAAGTTTTTTGCTGCATAAACTTTGCGTTATTTCACACGCAGGTATTATATGGCCCAGCCCGAGCACAAAAGCAAATGCAATAAATGAGTGACACAAAGATAGAAGAAGAGAGGCATAGAGCAGTTGAGAAAATGTTTGCAATCTCATATTAAATGGCATCAACAACTTTGTCTCCGTTTTGGGCAGAGCAGAGCCAAAGGAGAGGGCGAGCGAGAGAAAGTTTCCTCTGCTTATTATATTCAATAAAATACTTTACAGTGGCACTTTGGGGTATGGCCCACGCCCACGCTCTCCTGTACCCCACGAAAACTTTGTCAGCTCGCGAAAAATGTTGATAAAATTTTCTTTGGTCCGTCCATCTGCCGGGAAACTCCCCCCAGTTGGCTTCCACTTATTTGGCTCTTGGCGAGATTGCAAAACTAAAATTATAAATTTGAGTCGGCAAACGGTTTTGTTTACTAGCGCATTGCTCAAAAGTTTTTTACTGCTCGCATTACCCATACGCATCGTTTTCCCAGTCATTCGAATGCATTCCAGGTTGCTAGAGACGGTAGACATGTCATGTATGGGCAGAGCCTGAGTATCTGTCACTCGATGACACTTGCTCTAGCTGTACTAGCTGAAGGAGTCTCTGCTCGAGTACAAACAATTTTCCATTTCCAAGGCACGAACTGAAATTTGTGCCCTCCGTTCAATAGGTGTGTCCTTCAGGTGCGTATGTGTTTGTGAGTGAAAAGTCAACGTTTTTCCGTTTGACTTGATTTGAATGCATTCCGCGAGGCGCTGCTGCTCATCCATTGATTCATTTATTTCGTAGGTAGAAACCTGTGCCTGGGATTGTGCCTCCTGCTCGCTGTGTTCGCATTCAATGACACTTTTTTTGGCGCCGCACTTGGCCCAAACGGCGTTTGATTGAGTGCCTTTTTCATTGGCAGGCAACAAACTTAATCAATTTCAGCGCCTGTGTCCAAACAAAAGGCACGCCCAAAGGCTCGAAAATTGCTGGGCTCAATTCTGTTGCATAGTTTTAGGGGCTGGTCGACTGCCAGACAGACAGACGGTACTCCTGTGACTCACCCACCAGAGCCTTTGACTGGTCCTTCTGCCACTCAGACTGTGGGGCTTGGGTTGCGACTGTGTTGTGTGTTTGCCCAACGCAAACGCCATAAAATAATTTTGTTTTAACACAAACACACATAGCACACACAGAGAGAGAGAAAGAGAGAGAGAGAGAGCGATTCGGGTACGGCCTCACAGAGACATATTTGCCGGGCGCAAATACGAAACGCAAATGTATATATTTAATTTGAGCAAATAACTATTTTTGGCAGCAGCCAGACAGACTGACAGCTCCTACCCTTCCTTGTTCCACCTTCCTGCACTCTGTTTACATTCAGTTGCCGCTCCCGCTAGCGCAAAATGTTTGAAATAATTAGTGTAAAATATTTGCATAGAAATGATTTGTTACTTGCGGCAGGCGAGAGTGCCCACAAATACTTGGTCGCCTTGCTGAGCCTAATAATTGGGAAGCCACTATAAGACCAGAACGGCATGACTGCAAGTCTTGCTGTAAGATTGAGCTATATCAGGGCCGTTACTGTGGAATGAGCCACTATGCAAATCGCAACCGAAACATCGCACTATACCCGCACCACCACTGTAGACAGTCTGATTTTTGCGACCAGTGTAGACAGGGCAGAACTGTGACAGTCAGACCTTTTAATTAAATACTATTTTGCTTTGCATTTTTAAAGTCTGTGGCGTTGCTGGAGGGGGAGGACGGCCAATGGGCGTGAGCGAGTACTGACGCCCACAGCTTGAGCTGAGAAATTTTAGCATTTTAATTTTAATTTAACGTGGGCGTGGCATGGCGTGCAACAGTTACCCAACAGTCGCTCTTGCAACCGTACAACCGCTTCATGTGTCTTGCCTTTTTTCTGTCCGTTGCCGTTGCCTGACTGCATTAAGTCAAACGTAATCCGCACATGGCCAGCCACAGCCGGGCATAAAGAGACACGGACTCTGACACGACTGGAGGACACGGAGTCGGAGACGGGTTCGAGGACAAAGCAGAGGATATCTCACACTCGCAGACCTCTTACTCCTCTTACTTTTTCACTTTGTTGGTGCTGGTGCTGGTCCCGGGCCTCGTGTTGGTGCTCGTTCTGTTGGTTTTTTGGTTAGGTCTCTTCTAGTCTTCTGACTTCTGGGGTTGGGTCGATGTGGTCTGGGTTCAGTTCGGTTTGGTTTGGTTTTGGCTTACGGTTTGCTTTGACTGGTTTCCCAGCTGCCATCGCCGCTCCCGCTCCGGCACTCCTTCCTTGCTGCGCTGCCTCGTCGTTTCATTAAGTTATACAATTTAACGCCCTTTCAGCAGTCGGACTTCTATTTACATTTGCTTTGGGTCAAATTACACAAAATTCTACGGGTGTTGCGGCAACAAAAGCCATCGACAGCCAACCGGCGGCAGCAGTGCCTGCGTCTCCTTCCCAGTCTCAGTCTCCGTCGCCGACTCGGTCTCGGCCACTGTGTCTCTAAATAAATTTCATACGAATTGTTTGCACAACGTCTCTGGGTAATTTTAAACTTTGCTCTCTCTTTTGTTTTAGTGGCCAGACAAATATTATTGAACTCGGGGATTTCCCTTTGACTTAAGACTTTGGACTGGTCTTTAAGCTCTCTATCCTCTATCCGAGCATTTCCGCTTACTGGGCTTCCCTGCCAGCCTGACCCAATTAGGCTCCTGCTGCTACCTATCCTTTGGCATTGTCTGACTTTCGAATGTGTCGTAGGCAAAAAGTTACAGTCTGAAGACGCAACCCTTGGCGCATTTTGTTTCTGCTGCCATGTTGCCATTATCAAATTGAATTTCTCATGCAAATTGTTTTCGGTCTTCCAAAAAGCTTTCAAGTTTTATGGCACGGAAATTGGCTCTTGCAAGTTTCTTCCCAGCCAGGATGCTGCTGCTGCTCCTGTGTCCTGTCTCGGCCTGGCCTATACCCGCATAGAGATGTGCCGCTGCTCTTTGGGTATCGTGACTCACGTTCCGCGTGCACCCTCGCCCGAACACCCATCCTTAGCACGTTTTTTTGCACTTTTTAACCTCTAACCCCAAAGCATGTCAAGCTAATTTCGAGCTCCCAATGCTAATTATGATGTCTTTTACGTGCCAACAAACGCTCAAGTGAGTTAGCCCAGTCGGAGTGCAGGCGTCCCAGTCGCAGGCTCCACTTAAAAATTTATTTTACTGTAAACTCAACATAAAAACCCTACGAATACTCACTCGTTCCCAACAGAGATGAATGGTACAGAACGGAACAGAGCGGAGCTACGACGACGACGAGGACGAGTACGACTGCCAAACCCTATTCAAAATTCAAGTGGGCGTGTTCTGATGACATGCTGCCGGTTTACCTTCGGCACGTAATGCGCTAGGGATTCGCCAATATTAGCCAAAGGAGCGAACGAGCGATAGAGAGAGAGAGAGAGAGAGAGAGAGAGCTGTAAGAGAGAGTTCTTGTATACGGAATAGAGGGAAAAAAAAAACAATATTAATAACGGAGAGCCAGCCCACCGAGCCCAATCTAGAGGGCCATAATAATACATCAGCTGTGGCAATGCCCCGCAAGGGGTTGTGCCACAGGACACAGGACGCAAGACAGACGGCGAGTACATTGAGGACATCATCCCAGCCACGCAGCTAATAGCCGGGGCTGCTTCGATGTCCCTGTCCCTGTGCCTGTCCCTTCCCTGACTGACTGAATGACTGACTGCCTGACAAACAGACACAAAGCGAGAAAGCGGTAGGGGGAGACGACATCCAACGTTCGCTTCATTGAAAAGTTTCAGCGTAATGGCTTTTGTTTGGCGTCGTCGCCGCGTAGTCGCTGATGGGGGACCCGACAAGAGTGGGGGCTTTCTTCTATAGCATTAAGTAATTGATTACATCTCGAGGGACTTTTAAGCAAGCCGAACCAGGCACGCCACGCCACGCTACTATACTCGTAAACCTCATAAATTTCTATAAAACTTGACTGCTTCTCCGCACAATATAATGTAAATACATTTTTTGCCAGCTAAATACTACGGGTCGAAGCTTGGGAGGGGATAGAGATCGGATAGAAGAATAAGAAGCGTGTGTGGTTGGGGCGCGGAGAACTGATTCGGCTAGACCCCAACCCTAACCGTGTTTTACCATAAACAATAAACAATAATTTAATTCCCCTGCCACCTAGGCAAAATGTCCGTTAATGTGGTTAGTGACTGAAAAAGTCTACCCAAAACAATGGGAATGGAGCGCCATTAGTTGGGAGAATAGTTTCCCCCAAAGAATACATCTACCTGCCATCCAGATCTGATTGTAAATCAAGTTCGTTGACTGATCTGAACCCTAGACTAAAATTTCCACCACTCTGATATCTCAATACAGCTCTTTCCTGTCCACTATATACTCGTAATTGTACTGTATAACTCTCCGCCTTCTTTGTTGTTTTGTTGCTCACGTTTTGTTGTGGACTTTAAATTAAAAATCCCGTGAGGTTGTGCGGGTTGCGGGCAGTGAGAATGAAAAAAAGAAAAAACAAAAGACGCGAAGATAAACAACCACGCCCAACTGGGGCGGTTAGCCATTTTTATGGCGCCTAATTGCCAAGCGCTCCCAGAGAGACAGATGGGAATGCGGGAAGTACGGCGGGTACTGCTTCTGGACCGGGCCTCGGCTGTTATAATCATAAAATTGCTTTTGTGGCATACAAACCGGTTATATTGCTCCCGTGTGATAGTCCCCCACCAGCGCCCCCCACAGACCAAACAGCCACATCCAGACCCGGCTACTTCTTCATTTTACCCATACAAATGAAAAATGTTGCGGTTTATTTTCATTTGGAGCTCTTCCCCGACCAAGTCCGCGCTCTAAACATAATTTGTTGCATTAATGTTGGCCACATGCACATGAAAATAGAAAATGCAAACACGCACACACACACACACACACACACATAGTTTTTGTTTAATTTCAATGTAAATTACTTGAGGGGAGCAGGGGAAGAGATCTGGCTGCTTGTGTGTGTGCTCTGCTAATTGCTCGGAGCCCTTGAGCTAGAAATTTTGCGCATAATTAGTGGCAAATGTGCATATGGAAAATGTGTTTGGAAATTGCCCGGAAAGCCGAACTGGAGACCCCATAAAATACACAGAGATGTTGTGCCACTGTTATGATATGAGGTTAAATGTAGCACAAAGGAAAGAGCAGAGAGGACTTCCCTTTAAGCAAAAGTTAAAGTGCAATTGAAGTAACTTTATGGAGTTCTTCTTTGGCGAAGAGAAAATGTTCATTACCATTTTAAAAAGCCTGACCCTCATTTTCTCCATCTCTCTACCTCCTTTGTTGACGCAGTCCAATTTACCTGTCACACCATAAACCTACATTTTGAGACTGCGCCTGGTAAATGTCCCATCAAAAATACAGATTGCCCCACCCACAGAAGCGCCACCACCACCGTCGCTACCAAGGTGAATGGACAAACATAAAAATGAAAAATAATAATGCCATTGACAAATACAAAGCCATAAATTATAAATGCGAAATGCTTACTTATACACGAAATCTACTTGGAGCCCCGGCAGCAATAAAAAGAGCGAAGAGACAGGACACAGGACGGGGGCGGGTTGCGGGCAGGCTAAGGAAAATGGAAAATGGAAAACTGAAAGCGCAACAGAAACACAAACCGCAACTTGTTATAAAATTAGTAAAATTTTCTCAGCAAACATTTACATTAACTGTGAGGCGAGGCACACACACACACACTCGCAGAGAACGACAGGGAGACAGGGGGAAAATCCCAGCTCTGGGAGCCCTAAGCACCCACAAGGACTTCAAAAGACCCATAGATGCGGAACAAGGCATTGGGAAAGGGAAAGCCCAGGCCAGGCCATTAGAAGTAGCAGACTCAGCGCAAGCAAACAAAAAATACGAGTACTATAAAAAGCAAACGAGTCCTCCTAAGCCTTGTCCCAAAAGAATTAAGAGAGCAAAGCAATTAAAATATGAAAATGTACAACTTTCATCTTTTTGAGCTCATTGCATAAATCATTTCGAATGCCTGACACTGGAGGAAGGGACACACCACCCGACCCACCCCACCACCCCACACTCAAATTTACTGTGTCGCTTTCCCTACTAATCAGCATAAGTCCTTGCCAGCCGCACAAATGCTGCCCACGACCACGACTCAGGACGAGGACAAAAAGTGATTTATTTCGAAAATTCTTCTTCTTCGTTTACCTGTAGCTACTTTTGGGGGAGCCAAGTCGTTCGTGGGGAGGGCTGCGGTGGTGGCCGGACGACTGCCACGCCCACTGGCAGCCACTGACAATATAGAACATAATTATAATCATTGCGGCCATGGTCTCAATTGTAATTATAAGTAGGAAACTAAGCCATCTCCCTCACCCATCCCCTTCCAACACCCACTGGCAATGCCCGCGAGGTTGAGCGCTCGACATTTTACATACAACAACGCGCACGGAGGCAAATTTCCATCGTGGCCCCGCAGCAGCAGCAGCACAGGGGGATGGAAGGATGTAATGGGAATGTCTCATGTTCATGTCGCCTTCAATTAAAACTTTGAACAAATTGCCAGCAATTTGTGCGCGACTCGGTTAATTGCTGGAAGGGTATCACAGAAAGGGCACTGCCAGAGTTTGACATGCGAACTTTTCAACAAATTAATTGTTATTAAAAAACTCATATAAAATCAAATCAATGTGAATAACAACACTTTGCCGGGTTACACTCGAAATTTGCATACGAGCATATTGATTACCGATTTTGTTGCATATTCCCGACTTACAGCGTGTAACAAACTAACAAACATGAAAATCAAAAATCATATTTTAAACCAAAAATAATTGAAGTATCGGCATAGGCAGTGTATGCTCGTATATTTTTACAAATGAATACTCGGTACACATAAAAATATACACTCAAATAGAGTGTGGAAGCGGAATCGACAGTGGGTTGATCCAGCCAAACGAGATGTGCGTATATAAACACAAGTATAACCAATCAAAAATCCAATTAAAATTGAGGAAAATTCGATTTGCATGTAAAATATGGAGAAAAAAGAAGCGAAGAGATGAGAAGACGAGAAAGGAAAAGCAACGAGCATGGGGGGGGAGGGGAAAACATAAAAAATATTTGCTGTATGTGAAATTGAAAAGCCCGAAAAAAGGGCAGCCCGACACCGAGAACAGAGAACTCTGTTAGCATTGGATTGATGTGTGCTCGAGAGGGAGAGACGGATCTGGCAGTGGCACTGTGCCACTGCCGCAGCCACAACCAGCACTGGTGGCACTGCCGCCAAATAAAAAAAAAAAACAAAAAAGCATGCGGCTTAAAATGCAAATAATAAAATAAAACAAATTTTGTTGCTTATAAACGTGCGGCATTTACACACAGCAAATATTATTCCGGCAGGCGTGTATAGTGCTTGGTGTTGTCGTTGTTGAGGGAAAAGGCTCCTACCGAACGTTGCACAAACACAAATAAGAAACGAGAACTGGAAGCAAACACAAATTGATTTAGACGGGGGGAGTTTCATACACTGAAACAACATTTAATGTCTCATTTTCATAACTTATAACATATATTCTCCCTCTCTCTCGTTCTAGGTAAGTCTTGTCTATCATATATCTATTCCGGTCATATCTAGAAATAAGCTCGCAGTAAGTTTATCGTTTAATAAATATAGAACAACCAAATCTTTCATATGTACGTTACGCTTTTACTTCTGCAACGTTCACTCTTTCACTCCTTCGATTTTCGTCCTCTCAGTGTTGAACATTTCCTTGCTGTTTCTGCATTTGTGTTAGCTCCATTTGAGATACTTTTTTTCGGGGCTATTATGTGTGCATTTGACACATTGCATTTTTCCAAAATTCCCTGAAATTGAGTTGGCCTGAAATGGCAATTTTCGATGTATTAAACACTCTATTATACGGCCAGGTTTTGTCGATTTAATTAGTTTATTATTTGCATTGTTGAGAGTGTGTGGTTACTCTTTGTGGGCATGTATGTATGTATGTGTGTTTAGGGTTTGTTGAAATTTTCTAATAATTATTATTTATGTGTTGTTAATGCTTTTAGCGACTGCGATTTTTAGCTCGCTTATAATTTTAATTGCATATTTTTCTGTCCAATATCACTGTGTGGCTGAGTGTTAATTAATTTTGCGACTGTAACGATGTCAGTTGCAGGTACAGTTTCCAATGAAAGCGAGGATCGTCACTTTTTAATTAGACTTCAGTTTCCAATTAAATAATGCTCTTGCAGTAATTAAATTTCCATTTTTGCGCGCTCGTTGCTTACTCCCTCTGTTATCCTTCCAACCCCATCCCAGCGCCCGAGCTGCATGTAATTTGTACAAAATTAATTAGAAATGTTTCCCCTCCCCACCGGCTGGAGAAGAAATCAAATCAAATCAGAACTGTCGTGCGCCAAGAAAAATAACTCGAGGTAAATAAATAATTGAATTCATTAGGCAAATGAAAAACTCTGTCACGAAGTCTAGAGACAGATAAATATAAATAGAAACACAGAGAAGGACAAACTCGACTAAGAAACCGAAACTCAACTCGTATTGACCTAAATCCAAGGGATATCCTCTCCGACAGTCGCCTGCCATGACTGTTAAAAACGTGAAGACAAATACATAAAATACCAGTCACCAGTCCAGGCCCCCGCCCCTGCAGTGCGTCACGCCCTTCTCAAGTTCGCTGCTCTTTTACGGCTGCTCATTAGTGACGAAAATCGAAGAACCCGACTAAAAACTAACAACGATAATAGCACATACTCTGCCTTCGTACTCCTAGTACCCATCGAGGGAGCTTCATCAAAGGCAGAACAGGATATCAAGGATATATGTATATAGGTATAGTCACACATGTACATATGTGCAGTAGGAGATGTGGGGAAAAAATACGAAAAATAACAATGGCCACGACAAGGAAGCAAACAATGCGACAGAAATAATACATAGAGGGAGGGAGAGACAGGAAGCCTGAGGAGTCCACTCTCATACGCGTACGCGTCTATTGTGGTCACATTAAAGGTGTGCTGTGTGGTTAGGAGCCGCTCACTCTGTGTGTGCGTGAGCCTGAATTTTTGCTAGTTTCGTAGTAGATATAGCATCATGTTAACAAAAGCAGCGCCACAGGGATGGGATGGTGGCAATGTACAAGAACAGTTACAGCTAAGGGGAGAAAAGGGTGTTTAGGGTGGGGATGGGGATGGGGAGGAGGTGTTACATAAATCGATTCGATTCCATGCGAGCGAGTATGTTGGGCAGAGAGCGAAAGCGTAATCATTGAGAGGAAATGTCATATGCGGAAGTGGAAGGTTGGAATATGTATCTCATTAAGTTGTGATACCCGCTTGATTGATGTTATCCAATTATCTGGCATAGCTGAAGCACCCCCAGCAGCAGTACCACCAGCACCACAACACATCAAACCCAGAGCAAAATCTGTCCAGCTCGAATTCCACCACTAAATTGCATTGCATAGTTATAAGCTGAAATTAGCAAGAAACAAAACAGGCCAAAAGAGCATTGCGCTAGAGGAGAGGCTCCTCCTACTCCTCCTTCTCAAACATAGACATGCTACACGCTTAATTATGCAGCAAATTAGGCCCAAGAGGGGGGAGAGGACTGCAGAGTGCTGTAGAAGGTGGAGTCGGTGTCTGGATGCAGAGATGATGAAACGAAATTTTGCATTATGCATGGAAAATATGCAGTGCCAGCAGGCCAAACTCTGCGAGGCCATGCTCCATTACACGTCAACCAAGACGACAACGACAACGACAACGAAGAACTTGGCCACCTAGGCACCCAGACCAAGCCAGCTGCAACCCTCTCAGAGGGTAGACTTTATTATTAAATCCGAAAACTTAAACGCATGTGGAGGAGAAGGAGAAGAAGCAGGGCAGAGCAGAGCAAAGCAAAGTCCTCTGGCTGGTAGCTCTCTAGAGTGCACTCAGTGCACAGTGAGTTATTAACACGCTTTGCCACATTTGCTGCCGAGCTAATGTGGCTTGGTTTAGTGGCTACCCCGGCAGTTCTCCTCTGCCTCTGTCTGTGTCTCATTCTCCTTCTCCTACTCACCGTTTCGGGGGCCATGCTCCTGTGCCTGTCATTATGCTAAACTAAACGGCAGGCAGTGCTAGAATTTGCACCCGCAACCAGGTGGTCTCCATACCCCCGTCCCAGACCAGCACAACACAACCCCCTTTTTGCACGTGCTCTTGCCAGGTATAACGGCAACATTTCCGTTGCAGCTTCCGCTGCTGCGAGCGCTTTATAATTATTTCGCCTGGCGGGCCTTCAGTGGATGGCATATGCTGCCTGTTGCCAGGATTGTCAGAACATGTACGTGTTGCACGTTGCAAGTGTGTGTGGGTTGAGGGAGAGGGTGGAAGACGGCGGGAGTTATAAGCTTCATTAAGCATATGTACAGAACGTTGTAAGCTCTCTCTCTCTCTCGCTCTATCTCTGTCTCTCTATATTTATAGGGGTATCTGAGTGCCTCGCTGTGTGAGTTGCATTTAAGCATATATTTGGCAAAAGGATTTGTCATTAACGCTAAAACTTCTACACACACGGGGATGGATAATTAAATGAGGGTTAATGAAAATTTTAATTGCTGCCAACTCAAGTTCAAGGAATATGCATATGCCTTCCCTACATACATATGTGATAAGTCCCCTTATCTGGATTCGGCTCACTTTTAAGGCCAATTCTGGCTGACATTTCTATTAAAAGCCATCAACCCATGGTCGCCTCAAATTGCTTTGACCTTTGTACACCAGATGCCACTCTCCGTACTCCGCCTTCTCAGCGAACCCGCTCATAACTCTCTCCGGGCTGCGACTGGAATGGAAAAATTCTTCCACACGCACATTAAGTCACGTTTTCGCACCATTAACCCATAAAGAACGAAACTCAGAGCAGGAAAGAGTGTGCGGGGATTGCGGGCAACTGAACCAAGAAGCAGCAAAAGATTTACAAATATTGAACTTTTGCTGCTGGATGCTGGGCTTTCGAGTCGTAAAGCAGTCACAAGCATATTTTATAGATTTTAATATGCGCGCTACATAGCATCACCCCCAACCAGCGTCACCCCCGGCCCAAGAAGAACCACCCATGATTTCTGCCTTTTAAAGTCACGCCGAAAAGTAGGCAAGGTTTTTTTCTCGGCTGATTTTTTCACCCTTGTCAGATACCTCCGCGTTTCGTTTCGTTTAGTGACTTTTCTCTCCCCTCCATGCCTGACTGGTGCCATGCCCCCTGACAGGGTGTCAACGTGACTCGTGTGTGGTGGGGAATGTGCGCCTAAAAACCCACTTGATAAGGGTTTATCAATGCGACACAGTAACTTAGTGATTTACTCGTGTGTACGCAGACTTTTTTCTCATTTTTTTAATTTTGAAAATTGAAAAAGTGACTTTTGCTTTCTTGACTCCAGAGATGCTGTCGCTTCCGGGTGCCCCTGGGGCTTAGGCTGGGTTATGGAAATGTAATTGAAACTGGCTTGCGAGCGGATCTTTTGGGATTAAAATATATATACATATGTATATCCTTGTAGCCTCTATCTGATGCTTTGCCTGTTCAGCTTCAACTATCTCTCATTGTAATCACCATTGACTGCTCTCTTCAGGAAACTCTCTTTTGGCAACTATCACTTCAATCTGGCAACTCACAAAGTTGCCAAAAATGCTTGAGGCTCTCAACGGTCACCTCATTCCCCCATAAACGATTTCAATCCTCCCTCACATACAGAAAAAAAGGGCAGAAAATGTTGTGCGAAAAAGCGCTTTTCATCTTATGAAATCATTTTTGGCTCTCAATGATTTTGAGCGCCCACACAAAGAAGAAACCAAGAGAAGAGCGTCAGAAAGATACACCTGCATAAGCGGGACAGAGTTGCCAATGCTTTTTAAAATAAATAACAGCATGCACACAGAGAGAGAGAGAGAAGAAGAAAGCAAATAAATTGGTTTCGTAACCGCAAAAGCCAAACGAGCTCAGTGAAGAAGGATGAGGAAGGGGAAGAGCACTCACGCTCTCTCACACATCCATTCAATTCAATCAGACATCAAGCATATACAATTTTCACTCGCAAGAATTATACAATCAATGGCTTGGCAGAGAGTAGACTATCCAGCTCAGCTCAGCCCCGCAACCCCACCACAGCTGTCCCACCTTGGGTGCTCCAGGATCTTTCTGGAAAGGAAATAAAATGCGGCAGGCACGTTGCAACACTATTACTTATTTCGTCGAGCACACAGACAGGCTGGTTCCCAGGCAGTGGCACAGGCTGGGGCAGAGGCTCAGACGACAAGGACGACGTCTGACTGAAATGAACTACGTTTGTTTGTGATTGTGTGGTCGTGCCTGTGCCAGTGCCCAGGTGAAAGCAGGCAGGATCAGAGGTGAGCCGGGGTGGCTTGGCAGTCTAAAAATGCAATAATCTTTCAGCGCCGGCGTCGTCAGCGTTTAAACGTGACTTTTAAGCATGATGTTGTAATATTTTAACCTGACTAAGAAAGAAGGAATGTAAACGGAGGACGGTACAGAGAGAGAGAGCCACAGGACGAGGGTTGCTGGTCCATTGTGTGTATGGCTGCAAAATTGTTACAAATGCCCCCAGCGTGCATTTTATGGCCAGTGCGATAAATAAAATGTTGCAACAAACACAAACACACACACTCACTGTCAGAGAGAGAGAGGGTAGAAATATGTGCAAATAATATGGGAGCAGGCCGCTGGCAAAAGGTAGTAGTACTCGTCCTACGGTCCACAGCTGCTCTTCTCCTCCTGGCTGGCAGGCAGTCAGACAAACAATAACATAAATTTCGTTAGCTATTTTATTTTGTGGCTCCACTCACTATCTCTCTCTCTCTCTCTCTGTGGCAAGTAATTGTGCAATATGTTTTCGAGGAAGACTGGGAGGAATGGAATAGTAGGTGCAGCCTTGACCAGAATGTGAAGCGGGGCAGGGAGTGGGCAGGGGAGTTGCTAAGTAGTGGGAGTTGAGCGAAGATTAGGAGAGACTTGAAGGAAAGACTTTAAATTCGGGCTATTTCTCTGTTCACGGGTTAAGGGACCGTTAAGCTGCTAAATGTTTTGCCTACTTTGTCTGTCATTACAATTACTGTTGGCCATTCTTCTTCAGAAACGGACTCAGACTGCGCTCTCCTTCATGTTGTTATGTTTTCTGTTCCTTCTCTGCTGTGTTCTCTCTTTTATGCGTAATTGTAATTGCAATGGCTTCGAGGGTCCCTGCCGTTCCAGCGCCTCTCTGCTATCTATCTTGGACGGAAGCTTAGACAAGTTTGCTGCTAAGCCAGCATAAGACCCGCAAGCATTTCATATACCAGAACGGAAAAGGCAACAAACTACACAACTTGCCTGTGTATTTGTGCACTCGCAATATCTGTGCGTTGTTCTCTCTCGTCCTGTCTCTCTATCCCTCTCTTTTTCTCTCTCTTTCTCTCTCTCCCTCTCTCCTTCTCCCTCTTTCTCTCTCTTTATCTCTGTGCTCTGTGCTCTGTTTCTGTTGTTATCGTTGTGGTTGTGTTTGTCTTAGTTAAATGCCGTAAAGCGTAACGGGGCAAACGAGGCTGAGCCAGGGACTGCATTGAGTGTGGCTTAAGTGTTCATCGACTCAACCGCAGCAGAAACTCTTCCTCTCTGGCTATATCTCCGAAGCTCTCTACCAACCCTGCGACCATCCCTTCCCAGCTGTCAATAGTCTCGGGTCTGCTGCAAGTTCAATTAATTGCGCGCAACGAACAAACAAACAACAGCAATGCAGCAGCAACAACGACGGGGAAAGGCAACCACAAAAATTAAATTAAAGTAGAGCGCACATTGTCTTCCCTCTCGCACTCGTCTGGCCTCTCTTCCTGCTCCCTTACTCTTCCCTTCGCTAGTATAAATGAGCGATGTGCATGGCGAGAGTTCTAAAACCCTTTTGTTTGCTTGTGTGAGTACGTGTTGGTACATACTTGCATATACATACATATGTATGTATGCTCTTTCGTTTGGGGCTAGATGAAGACGTATGGTTATTGTGATGACTTGGAAAATTGATAAATATTGCACAACATACACACACAAATACTATACACATGCACCATAAAGCACACTTACTCAAAAAAGAGAGGGAGAGAGTGAACAAAAATATAATTTAATTAAAATGTTTCATGTAAGACATGTTTATTGAACCATTTTCTCTCAAAACTTCCCATAGCAATTTGATTGACGGACCTGACTTGGATGTTGTTGTTGTTGCACAACCTCTTCTTTCTCTTAATAGGGCTGTTGCAGGTGTTGAAGAGTGTCCCAAGCCCCAAGTTTTTTATTGATTTCTTGCCTTGACAGTGTGTGTGTAATGGTTTGTGCGTATCCATACGTATGGAGAGGCTTGAGGGTTGAATATGTTGAGATTGAACAGAACCATCTTTTTCAATTAGCAAGGCACTCATTCAGGTGAGAAAAATCTATGATTGAGAGCCTTGTTTATCAGATCTTGCTAATATATTTGAAGTTTTCCCCAAATCGTTGTACATATTTCTGATGGATTGTTCAACGGAAGTATTCAAGTTGGCAAGTCAAATAAATTAATCATCAAATCGGACACATTTCTGAGGACTGTTCTTACTTTATTAAACATTAAATCGTAATATACTGTTCCATTGTTGTGGTAATTTTGATGCCTTTGGCAATAGGCCTTTCTTGTTGGTATTGCTAACATTTAGAAACTGTATTTATACTTTAGCCTTATATCTAATATTATATGTATCTAAAAACAATTATTTCCATATCTGTCGTGGTTGTCGTGTATTTTATAATATTACCTATACTCGTATCTCATGCGTATAATACTATATACCCCAAAAAAAACATTACTATATATCAGTTATCAGACTTTGATGCTTTTGAACATCAGCAATGAATTACTCGTACTCTTATAAATTGTCAATTAATTTGCTATGATTTATCTAACACCCTAGCTATACCCTTACACTCCCTTTATAAAATAATCAATTTATTCTGTTCGTTTTTCCTTTTCCCATTCCTATAAAGTTTTTATATCTCAGTGTTATTGGTCCTTGATGTTGTGAAAAACTCAAAAAGAGTGGAGACAATCCAAAAAAATCTGAAAGTGTATGCTATATGTTGTGCTATATCTACATATATATTCCAAACCAACCACTGCAAAACAACTTCAAGCAAGCAAAACAATTTTTCCAATTCGTTGCAGTATGACACGTAAATATTTGTTGTGCGTAAGTTTTCCGTTGCTAATTTTCCGTAGTGCAAACAACGATGAAACCTAAACTTAAATGCGTTGGAAAAAAGACAGATAAACAATTAAATTAATTAACAATAAGCGACAACATTTTCAAAGTAAATAATTAATTTTTAAAGTCCACAAATAAGAAACATCCAATCAGAAAAAAAACCACTGAGATAATAAAAATTTTATTTATTCTTACTTTTTCTCTTTCTTTTTTCTGCTCTTCTCTTTCTTTGCGCAAAAACTTTAACAAACCAAAAAAACAACCATAAGCTACCATAAATTTGTACACAAATTTAGCAAACGTCGTGACAAGCTGGAAAAAGGCAGCATTCAACTAAAGACAGCAGCCGATACCGAGAAGATGGTCGACGCCAGGGCTAGGAGCCTCGACCACACAGTAACTAAAAAATTAACCAAATAAATAGATGTCAGCGGATCGATTAATGAGAAGTAGTGCAATTGGCTGAGCTTTAAAAGCATCAAAGTTTGTTACTGATGTTAACTTAGTGTAAATCATAGTCGAGCGATCAGTCCTTACCTATCCTAGGTCTGCCTAAAAGAGTGCCTCATAAAGAGCTTTGACCTCTCAAGTCCTTCAGCTCAAATCGGCAAAGCTATGCGGAGCTCTAACACTACCACAGGGAAAGCTAAAATAGGTTATTATTAATACAAAATAAACACACAAAAGCCAGAGAACGAACCAGAATAAAATCCAACAAAAAGTAAGCATTTTTACTAATACTCAAAAATTAAGATAGCTCTTTAATTAGATTTTAGTATTTAACGATGATTATTTACAATGCTCTGACCCGATGGCGATTTATGAGCCAGTCTTTTGGCCAATTCTGGCCATCTCTGGCGCGAATGGGATAGCTGGGCTCATCTACGAGGAGTTATGAAAGCGGCACAGACCACCATATAAATGCGAGAGGGTTGGAGGACCGGAGCTCTGCCTAGAGCTCATAAACTTAAAATTCCGCTTTATCGCGGTATCGCGGATGCTCAGCTTTCCCCTTATAATATAAACATAGGTTATACTAGAGAGTACGAGTATGAGTATATGTATATGAAATAAAAAACAAATCTGCACGCACATAAAGCGCCAGCCACAAAGAGGACCCTCCCCGGGTGACATTTCCCTCTGTTTCTCTATCCATTCTCTTCATTCTCCCCATTTTCCCCCTTTCCACTCATTCTCTTTCGCTTTCCTTTCTTTAAACATTTCACGGGGTCGGACGGACGGTGGACACTTTTATGCGTTTGAAATGAAAATGCCATGTGCCATTAACATTATCCCTGACGCGTCACTACTTAAAATAAAAATTTATATATATTTTATATGTATATATGTACAAAGACAGCCAGAGAGAACACCTTTTGGTCGTGGCTCGCCTTTTATAGCCAATTTCTGGTTACCCACACCCACAGTGTGCAGCCAATTTCATGTCAAACTGCACCAGCAGCACCACCACCATCGCAAAATGATAATCCCGCGGTCGTAAAAAGAATTTTTACTTTATATTGACTTTTAGTGTGATAGTAGAGGCAGCTGAGAAAAAAGCGGAGCCAAGGTGCACATGAAATGTTAATGGCATGTCAAGATTGTCCTTCCACAAAGCACAGGGAACACACAAATGTTTTGCCACCTGCAACAAGAAATGCAAATGGAAAGGAGCCCAAGGATGATTTTAAAGGCTCCTTTTCTATATCTTATTTGCCTATGCCCATTTCATTCCCCAGACACAGGAAAGTTGATCCTTTCCAATATTAATTAACACTTCAATACCACAACACCAAGAAGGGAGCGGAGCGCAGAAGCCCAAGACAAAGTTTTGCCTTCTGCCTGTTTCCGTTTGGTCTGCCGCTGACTTTTGGCCCCAACCAAACAAAAACTTTTGTGCCTAAAAATGTGACTATAGAAATGTCTGCCACTGTACAAACCCACAAACAAAGTCACGCTGACACTAATTAACAATTAGGCGCATTTTAGCGGCATTTCCCCAGCCTTCGTTCTTCTGATTCTTCCTTTCCATCCTAGAGGCTGTCAGCGACTTGAGCAGGAACTTTGTGAACTACTTACAAGGCTAATAACTAATTTACTTCTGACTTTGGATAAACTCCATTCCACTTTTCATTAGCCGGGTTCAGCTGTAGTGTCATTTGCAGGGTTTGTCCCCAGCCTACAGTCGAGTTTTACGCTTATTACTCAAGAATTTCAAACTGACAAATAAACACGTCTCTTAAAGTCGGAAAGTAGAAAGTCAGAAAGAGACCCACAGGATTCTCCGCCACAATGGCAACAAAAGCCACCGAGCACAGGCCTTGCACTTTTCGGTTTCAACGTCCTCCGGGGGGCTGGAAAATGCCTGCCTGACGTCCTGACTTATCTCTAGTCATATATAAGCGTCAAGTTGTCCACGAGACGGAACGTAATGGAATGGGACGACTCGGGAGACTTTTAAGAATTGCCACACAATTGTCGAGAAACGACACCAACTGCTAGCCTCCGTCGCCGTCCCCGTTCACGTCTTCATATCCGGACCGTTCTGGGAGTCATAAAAGAAAAATTTAGCTTATTTGCTGTATAAATACTGAGACCTCCGACGCTTTGGCTGTGCAGGGATGGTCATCCCTTCCCTTTGTCTGTCTGAGTGCCATAAAAATGGGATGTGGCCTGCAGCGACGCTTAACTGTGTCCCCCTATCCAGATGAGATGAAGCATAACAATTGCCGGTAATATTTATGGAACAGCAGCTGATGCTGATTCCGGATGATTCAGCCCCTACATAAGGCAGAAATCTATAGGAATCATTTGCATTTTGAATATATCTGAGAGTGGAGTTCCTTCCTCCAGGACCTTTCCATTTCTATCCTGATCTAAGAATCTGTGAGATTTTTACATTAGCCTCGTTACATGTCAAATGAGTGTCACTAATTACATATTAATTAGTTTCCTTTTACCAGGCACTCCCACTCCTCCTCCTCGCTCATCCAGCAAAGCAGGCACATCATCAATCAAACAGACAGAGAGAGAGGGGTCCACTAATAAAATATAGAAAAATGCAAATGAAAAACTACTCAAGTCCGGGGCTCAGACTGTTGCCCTTCACTTAATCAATGTACATAATTCTAATTAAATTTTCATTACCAGCAGAAAGGAAAAACATCAACATAATAGCAGCAGCTGTGGCTGTGCTGGCTGTGCTGATGTAAGCGTTTGGGGAAATATTAAGTATACGGATTGGTGCTCATTTACCCATTTCCTGCCTAAGTAATTACAATTTCAATAATTTATTGGAAAATAAACGTAGTCGAATGCACTGGCCAGACAACTCCAGATACAAAGATACAAACCAGCATAAGCAGCAGCATTAAATGGAGACGTTGAGACTATGATGCCTTCACATTTCAATCAATTTTTGCCAAGCAAATATTATTCGAAACCAGCACTCATGTCCCACAAAGTTTTGCAATCATAACAGAGAGAGAGTTGAGAGCAAGCAAATCCCCAGAAAATAATTAATAACTTAAATATGTTTGCATTGCATTCTGAGCTATCTGGTGTAATCAGATTAAGGCCTTTTCAGATATGAATTGGTCGCATTATGGCAGGATCTCAGTTGTCAGGTCCTAGCTCCTTCTCCGAGCTCTGACTAAGCTGTGAAAATTAATGGAGTATTTATTTGTTTGCTTAATGATTTATTAGCTGCAATCAGAGGCCAGACGCCTCGAATGCCAAAGGGGTTTGCAGACAATAATTTAAGCCATGGACAGGAAAATTCCAGCAATGTGAAAGTTGTGGCATCTTCTGCATTCATTCACCAACAGAATCAACAGAAACTCCTTCATTAACCTGCCCTAATTTATTCTGCTTGGACTCCTTCTTCTCTTCTCTTCTCTTCTCTTCTCTGCTTTGAGTGCCACGCTCTGGGATTGAGAACTAATCCTCAGACGCTCATTAGCAACCATTAAATGTCAATTTACATGTCAATTGGCAACGGTGCACAGCAAAACAAGCCACCCTGCCAGCCATCCAGATAGCCAGCCAGTTGGTACAGTAAAAAATAGAATAAAGAACAGGGTGGGAATGAGACATGTGCTTTGAGCTTTGACTCTTGCGTTGTCAGCGACTCTCGGTTTAGTCTTTTTTTTTCCTCTGGCGCCGCTGTCTCCACTGTCTCTACAGTTTTTTGTATAATTTATAGAGGCAACTGGCGCTTCCACCTTTGGCTTTCGCTAGGTCTTAAAATACAATTACGTTCCCCCCGGGGGAGGGTGGGGGGGGGCAAGGCAGCACAAAGGGAGATAAGCAAAAACATAACATGCAACAATTAGTGGCCTGTCCTTGCCTCCTGCCGTGGCACATACAAAAGTTGCCATGTGGTTAACTAATTTAATTTGGTTTTCTTTTTGCCTGTGCCACTCGACTCGGTTCTACAAGCCCCCTGCCCAAGCCATCCTTTGACGACAGCATCAAAGACAACGACACGTTAATGACTTATTTTGCCCCTTTGCCTAGGCAACAGACAACGAGGATATGGAACGAGAGGAGCAGGCATGAACATAAAATCTAAACACTGCCACACATGGCCGGCAAAGGAATCACGAACAAGGATGGAGACCAGGAGCCACTTAACTTGTCTATATGAGCCTAATGGCCTTTAATATTATTTTCACTGCTCTTTCCTTTAGCTCGAGGAGACCGAAAAAAAAGAAGCGACACGGGAAGGAGCTGAAAAAAACTGAAACAGCCAAAAGGGAATCCCTGAAAGCCCTGTGTGCATTTTATCCCTGCCGGTCGCTCGGTCGGTCGCTCAGTCGGTCTCTGTCGTTGGGCCCCAGGTAATTGTAGAAAATTGCTGCAACGCCAGGCTAAACATTGTGCAAATCCTTTTGTCCTGCTCTCGTGTCTCCTCTGTCTACTTGGCTCTATTTCCCCCTCTTCAGTCTATGTATGCTCGTTCCTTAGCCACCTTTCGCTCTCTAACTCTCTTTGGTTTTTTTGGCCGCAACTGTTAACAGCCAGTTGAACTATGCCATTTCATATGTACAACAGCAGGCGCCGCAAAGCATGCTGCATTATTTTTACCATTTCCCAGCCAGCCCCTGACCAATGCTTCTCATCCCGTCTGTTCCGACCCAACCCACTCTCAGCCAACGTGCTTTACATTTTTATTAAGCCAACCCTTTTCTCCTACTCCTCTTCGTTTTGTTGCTTAGCATGCCAGGAGCGCTGTTTGGCTTATTGCACGTGCTCAGGGTGGGGCGAAAGTGTAAAAGGCCAGAACGGGACCCAAATGCCATTAGGCTTAACCCGGACACAAGACAATTGCCTGCAGGCCATGTGTGCATGCATGGGTCCAACGTGTCGTATTAGTTATTTTCTACTTCGATTGCTTTTGCCACTTTAGCGCGACAGCAGCTGTGCGGCGGGCTCCTTGTCTACCCGTGCAAGGACTGCCCGTGTGCCAAGTGTTTTGCCAATTATGTGATGCTCAATTTTCGATATGATACGTAAGGCCAGACCTCAGAGCTCCAAATAGAAGCTTAAATGGTGTTTGGGCTTCCAAAGGGTAAGGGAAAGGATTGGAAGCAGTCCCCAATCTGGGTCTATCCTTCCAAGCACATCCCAGTAGATTAGACTTAAGCGAATCTATTGATCCCCATTTTCCTCCCTTTGAACCGCTTTCTAGTATAGTCTAGTCTAGACTAAGTACTCGGTAGTCCGTAAGTATAATTAAGCTATGCATTTGTTGATTCCCAGCATATATTTACCATATATTTTCCAAGTAGTGGCTAACGTTTTCTATTCCCCCTCAATGTCTATCCTTAATTCCGTAGCCAGCTCGTAATTGTGTGCGTGCCAGTGGCTGTTCTATATATATTTAAACATACCACCATACCGTATACGTATATACATATCTAGCCAATTATTACTGTCAATCATTTGACAATTTCTATTCTCGTAAGTTATAAGTTAAACAGAAACAAAAAACAAATTTGTGCGAAAACTTTAACTAAATATCACCCATTTTTGTCTTCTTTTCTTTCCTTTTTATGTAACACTTGTACGTGCTCTGTAACAAAAAAAAAATATATATGATTGAAAACGGAAAAAAATATATACATCAAAATTGGCAAAAATTGGAAAACTGACAATTCTTCTACTTATGATTTTCCGAAATTTCTGTATTACTTTCCTTTTATTTGATTTGTTTCGACTCGGTTTGAATTTTTCTAAAAACAATATTTTTCTTTCTTGATGCAACAATTTCCTCAAACCAAAACAAAATAATTATGAAAACCATTTGTTCCGCTTTTAATAATCCAAATTTATAATTCCTACCCATGACCCGAACCCCGTTACCCCACATTAATAAATGTTGTAAATGTATTTGCTCTATTGGTGCTCAAAATATCCACCCGAAACACCAACAAAAATCTCTCGTTAACTAAATGTTGTTGCTTTTACTTTTCTTTGGGTATTTTGCGCCTGTTGAAATCTTTGAAATTATAAAAAAACTCACAATTACATAAATGTGCCTGCCTCGTTCTCGTTACTCGTTACAAAAACAAAAACATACAACAACAAAAAATTAACTAAAAAAAAACGAAAATATATGTGCCACGTATTATGTAACCTTGTTACATTTACATTTGCATTCCTAAATATGATACAAATACATATACCAATATACAAAAAAAAACAATGAACACTTATTCTTTTTCTGAATTAATTTTTTGTTTTCATTTTAATTTTGTGCGAACATTTTCTGGCTATGGGTCCTGATTAAAAAATTTTAATTTTCTAAAAAAAAATAAAACAATCGCACACCCACATTGACACTGCCACATTGCCATTTATCCATTTTGCTGCCTCTTTTGGTGCCTGAAAAATCGAAATCAATCAATCAATCCGATTCAACTCGATCGTTTCGATTCAATCCGATCATAACATTACATGAAACATGAACAAAACATAACGAAATCGAAACTGAAACCGAAAACGAACCACAACCAAAAAACCATAAACCGAACCCAAAATAGAGCATCTAGATCGCAAACTCTTCGTTGGCATGCTCAGCAAACAACAGACCGAAGACGATGTTAGACAAATCTTCCACCCGTTTGGCTCTATAGAGGAGTGCACCATATTGCGGGGCCCGGACGGTACGAGCAAAGGTGAGTACAGCCCCCAGATATTTATTTATACATAAACTACATCTACATCTATATCTATTGCTATACTACATATTTCCTGTTTCCTTTATTTATTTGTTTCTTATACTGTTTATATCAAGTATACGTAACGTGTTCAGCTCGTTATCCGTTGTAATTGCCAGTTTTATTCCATTGATTGATTACCAATTTTGCGATTTTGTTGAACGTGACTTTTGGTATTAGTTTTGATTGTGTGTAGATTATCTAGCATCTTTTTATAAACTGTATATTTAGGAATCTGCATATTTCAAGCATATCCTATAGCTGAAACCGAGAAGCACATTCTGGGCCCTCTGCCCTGGCAAATGGCCCAGCTGATAATGGCCCAGCCATGTTGGAAGCTGTGCAACGAGCCAAATAATCATTACACACATAACCCTTACAATTACAGTGCTCTTGGATAAGATCGTGGGAAGGGGTGTGAGCTTCTAGGTGGCATAAAATAAAAATCGGGTAAACAGTTCAATTAAAGTTGTTTGCTTTTGACAGCGCTGCTCGTTTCACACGCTCGCCATTTGCATTTGCCTCTGTTTATGCGTCTCTATCTGTGTGAGAGTATTGTTACTTGCAAATGCCACTCATACACACAAAGACAGGGCATAAAAAAGCAGCGACAGAGAGAGAGATAGAGCCAGAGAAGGACAGAGTGCGGGAGAAAAGTTTCGTTTGTTTTAATATGCAAGTAACTTTTTTAACAATAACATTCCATTTTATTATGTCAAAAGTTTTGGTTTTACAAACACATAAACACACAGTGTATCTGTGTGTTTGTTTGTATCTTTGTTATATATATTTTTATTTTGCTTACATTTGCAACATTTTTGACTGCCGCCTGTTGTGTATCGTATACCCCCGAATACCTCTCCATTCCCTCCCCGGGTTCGTGTGTATTTTCATTTTAATGTTTGTTATTTCTGTTCTTTTGTTGGCGTTTATTGTTGCCATTTTGATATGCATGAAAAGACACTCGGAAGGGGCGTGTCACGCGGCCATGTGACACTATGCATAGAAAACCACTGCGGAGGGTAGAGAGGAAAACATATTTTTTTTGGATGTTGAATGGAGAGCGACACAGAGCTCCTGAGATTGCAGCCCCCAATCGCTGCTTCAGGCATTCTTTAAGCCAAACTTGTCCTACGACACAATAGCGAAATAAAATTGATGCCACAAGTGCCACAAATTTGAAGTGCTGGAATATCTCTGTAGAGGCATTTCCCGCCCTCCTCGCAGTAATGCCCCACACAAATTTTTGACAAAGCCTCCACATAATTTGAAACGTATTTTAAGTTCTATTTAAGTTTCTATGTTACATTCACTTCGCATCCCGTTGAGTGGGAAAACTAACTGTCGCCCTTCAAGTTCGACAGCTACCGGCGTGCAAAGTTCAAAGCCGCGAAAGCTGTCAGTCGATAGAGGTGGTTGCGGTAGCGGTGACGGAGCAGTGGGTCGATTGTGGCTGTTGTGGCTGCGATGCCAACATATCATTCTTCATTAAAATGCGCTTCAAAGTCAGCAGTTCTGGAGCTGCTTTTTTGGGCGGCGGAGACAGAGAAGGAGCAGGCTCTGGGGTGAAGTGACAGGCGCTAGCCTGTGTAAGTGCCAAAATCCATCAACGTCAATGCTTTCTTTCTACCACTTCTCCTCCGGTTTCGTTTCCACGCAGCTCCGCGAATTATATTCAAGTAAAATCGTGTCAGCTTAGGCGGGGAAAAAGGCAAACAGGGACAAGCGAAAAACGAACGAAGTAATGAGGAATGAACATTGACTGACTGAGCGACCTGCAAATGTATGCAAATGATGATGCATGTGGCAGCAGAATGCGGTGGCGCTGAATGGGAGGACAGCCCAACCAACAATAATAACCAAGGAGGTGCTCCATCTGCTTCTGCTTCTGCTCCTGCTCAACTCTGTCCGAGTCGTAGGTGAAAGTGTGTGTGTGTTTGTGTCTGACAGGCAACAGGAATAAGCGCAACCATCATGTTAAATTATGCAAATTCGATTTCAGTGAGTGAATGAAATGAAACGAGGTAAAGGCAAGGTTTTTCTGAGGGAGCGGCTTAAACTGACTTTGAAACTTTTGCCAGCACAAAACACAAAGCATGTGGTGTCCCGCCACACTGAGCGAAATTAAACACCAAATGGGGATTAGACATGAACTAGACTGAAAGCGTTTGACACTGGTTTTTTCTCCGGGTGTAAGCAGCCATAGACACTGGCAAATTTTCTATCTCGACAGTGGGCAGGAGGCAGACTCAAGCCCAGACCCAGACCCAGACCGAGACAGAGATCTGGCCGGGACACTGGCTGGTGGCTCATTTGATTAGAATATTCATGCATGCACTTCATTGTCATCAAGGCTTGCAAGGCAGCAAAGTTGTCATCTCGTCCTACGTCTTGTCATCTGTGCAATCAACACAATTGTGTGTGCCTCCACGTACCCCTTCACTGACTCTGGCGGTAATCAAAGCATCCCTTTACCCGAGTATATGGCAGCAGCAAGGGGTGTCGTCTAGTGGCAGAGCTGAGCATTTTGCATAAGTAGCAGCATGTGTGTGGAGCTCAGGCCATGACAGGCCAGGCTAGGACACTGCGGACTGGCTCTTGTTGCTGACAGACAGTTGGCATAAGTTGACTTTGAATGCGCCGAGTTGGCATTGGCAATGATGCTCAGAGGCCAGAGGCTTTTCCAGCTTAAAGCGGGCCTCGGCCTAATCGCTGGAACTGGAACCTGTCATTAAGTAATTGCTAATGGGGGTGAAATGGTGGCAGAGCAGGATTTTGGAGAGGCAGTGAATTAATATCCAAATATGGCTCCAAATAATATTGAAAAGATAAAGAAATTTTCAAGCGAAAATCTTTGATTGCCAGATAATATTTACCATACCGCATATCTTGAATAAGACTCAATCAACCCACTCAACTCGGGGCATGGCATTGTCAAGTTGTGCTGCCAAAAACATAAATTGAATTAAAACGTCGTTTAGACTCAAAATTAATTCGAATGTCTCGCTTTGTCACATTAACTTTTAATTGCCGCAAAAGCCAGCAGCATCGGAAGAGGCAGCAGAAGCAGCGTGTTCTCTTGCAGCTGACATACAAAAACAAATTTCAATTAATACAACCGTACGCACACACACGCATGAAGATGCCATTCACACAGACACACACACTCGAAGAAACGACAATAGCAGGCGGAGCTCGCCGTAAGGTAGACTTCGAATTTCGGCCTGCATGGTCGTCTATCATATCAAAAGCAGCGCAAACCCCATAAATGCCAATAATTAATGTGACATTTTCGGCGTAATTGAGGCAAGTATGCAGCACCAGCAGGAGCAGCAGTGGCAGAAGCAGCAGGCAGCCTGTCGCAACCACACATAAACTCTCATAGACACACACACACGGCCAATGTGCAATGTATCTGTCTCTCTGGCTTCAAAGCATTCCCCAAAACTGAATGGCATGCCAAGTGGCAAACTGCTTCTCCACAGCTCACCACGCATGGCTGGCTAATTGAATTTCTGCACATGCACTGGCAAAATTCTATGAGTGAGCTGCAGGCCCGAAAAAATAACCCCCGAACCCGAATCCGAGCCTCAACACAAGAACCGGAGTCGTGTGGAGTGTGGAGTGTGTGCAACAAAATTGTGTCGCCGTTCAGGGCTGTTCAGGTAGGTGAGCTCTGGTTGAAGGGAAAATGTATTGCCTGCTAAAAAAATAACTGAAAAGAAGCTAAGTAGCCTTCACATAATTGCTCCGAGAAAAGTTTTTTAATACCTCTCCGGTGCCTCCGATGGAGTATACTCTCCAGCTTTGCCTCAAACTTTCGAATGACAGTTTAAGTTGTTTTTCAGGCTGTTGCTGATGCTGCTGCTGCTGCAGCTGCCACTGCTGCTTTTGCTCTACTTGTTGTTTGGCCAACAAATTTTTACAGGCAGTCATTGTGGAGAAGCTCCACAAAGCTCTCCTCGCTGGTTGTCAACTCTCACCAGCAATGGCGCAAACAAAGATACACAGATACACATATACATAGATACACACACTCAGATATCAACGTGGCAGCTCTCGCATCATCATTTCATTTCAATTTCAATTTATATGAGCAAAGTTTTATGAAGTGCATGTCATGCTGCCTCTCCTGTTGCCACTCTCTGTCTCCATCCTCAGTACCACACAGACCAACGCACTGCATTTATTAAATTTCATTTCATTCCACCAACTCTATGCTCGTACTCATGTTTATTTTACAGCACACTAAAAAGTTCTAACAAGTGCTGATTGAGAGCGCTGCAAAAACTGTCAAACAGTGCACAACAAAAGCACACAAACACACACAACACACACACACACAAATTTTGTAAAACTCAAATTGAATTTAACGCTTATGACATGCGAGAGCTCTGCTTTAATTTTTTTTACAATAATGACCGAGAGTGTGTTGGGATTTCGGAATTTGCCGCTCAAGCGTTGTTGATTGATTCTGGTGGGGAAATCCGAGCCCAACCCATGCCATTACATCTAAAATGGCAATGCCGATCTGCCAACGTCATTAATGACTCCCCCAGCACGGGCATAAATCTGATTTAGCTGAACTTTCGATAATTTAAGTTTCTGGATCAGTTGCATAGAGAGTGAGAGAAGCAACACACCCAGGCCTCGTAAAACATTCCACTTAATGTGCCTTAATTAAACAAAACTAGCTCCCTCTCTCTCTCTCTCTCTCTCTCTCTCTCGCTCTGTTGGTGGTCTCTCCAGTCTATAACTATTTATTGTGTGGCACGAAGAAGCATTTGAACAAGAATAAGAAAAAATCGGAGTAATAATAATAATGTAAGTTGTGGCATAAGCTCATAAGTGCCATTTAAGCCAGAGTCATCCTTGTTGTTGCTGCGGACTGCTACAGCTGCTGCCGCTGCCGCTGCCGCTGCTCGTAAGCTAAAAGTCCCAGAGTCCTAAAGCCCAACTGCAAAATGCCACACAGGCCAAGGAATTAAAATACATATCAAAAAGGAAAAGGAACAAACGCGAACTTTGGCGTACCGTCCATAGACCAGCCAAAAACCAAAACCAGAAAGCCCAGCCAGCAAACTTTGCCGTCGGAGTCGTTGCCATGGCCACAAGTCTTTTGTGAGGTCTGATCTCCTCTGAGCCTGAGTCGCTCTCTCTGCCTCTCACGCTCTCTCTTACTGTAAGTTTGTGTGTGGGCCGCAGTTTAATGCAGCTTAAATTTAATTGCAATATAGCAAAACTTTCATATGCAGAGCGAACCGAGCGAAACAAGTGAGGGAGAGAGAGAGAGAGAGAGACCACAGCCGAGTCCAATACATTTTTATCACATACGTTCAACTAGCAACTCCCTCTCACCGTGGCCTGTTTAATGCTAATTAACATGCAACACGCCCGAAACTATACAACGCATACTGACACTCGCACAAAGGTCAAGGCAATTAAGGGTACCCAAGGCTGCGACAGGAGCAGCCGAGTAAGTGCACGGAACTAGCTGAAATGTGATATCCCCCAGCCAAGGGTCATAAAAAGGAGGGAATAAGGAGACAGCTACCCTCACCAGATCATGCACCACTTAAGCAGATCTTTGATCTTGTCTCTAGCCAAATGTTACCAGCTTTGAGGGGTGACGTGTATACCCAGCCTCATGTCGAGGCAATCTGGGTTTCTTTCCGCAATTTCGTTTCATTATGTGGGCCGCTGGTGGCAAGTGTGCTTTATTAACACATTTTGAGGTCCACACACATATACAGCTACCACACAAACATATACCTAAGAATATAACTTTTTTAGTACCCAGCGCCATCGCCCATTCCCTTGGAAGGCAGCCCTGATCTGCCCTGCGTGGACCGGCTCTACCGGCTGGCTGGCTGGCTTTAGTTGTAATAGTTTAATAAAGTAGTAAAAGCTGCGGAAATTAGATTTGACCGCAACACACGGGCATAGGAGACCCGAGACCAGGGGAAACTTTGCCGAAGCGCAGCCCAGGAGGTTGGCTCGAAAAAATGTTGTTCACGACCACCACTGACAGCAAGGGGGAGGAGAAGAGAAACCTTTGGCTTCTTCTGTTCCTTCTTTGGGCTGCAGGATTCTTGTCAATAAAAATGTCCAAAAAGTTTTGGCTTAGCATTAAACAAAAAGTTGGGGCTGGCTGAGAGAGCTGATAGCTGAGAGGATGAAAAGGGTTGCACAAGCATACTTTGAGAATGTGTCTGGGGATAGGCATAAGAATGTGGATAAAGATGAGGATGCGGATAGGGATGTGCTGCTTATTAAAGGTCGAGCGGAGCTGAGTCCCAGAGGCAGTGGCAGTTGTTACGGCAGCGGCAGGAAGGAGGCCTTGCAGCAAATTTAATTAACTCAGTTGAGCGCGTTCTCCTTCGCTTCGTATCGTTGGCAGTCCCGGCATCAATAAAAGATTAGTCCTATCAGCCATGAAGTATGGCACTTAAGATATTTGTTTTAGTTGCGCAGGATTATTGAAAAATTAATGCAATAGTAGCAGAGGCAGCATAGGAGGATTCGGATACGGATACGAGCTTCGACTGCAATTAAGCGAAAGCCAAACTGACGGAGACGCTGCCTCCTCCCTACTAATGGTTATTGATGTGCCCGGTCATATACTCGTAGAGGCATTCTATTTCCTCAGCCAGCACCTGGGGCCCTAAGGTAGGCTTTAATTTTAATAAACGCCATAAGGCAGAAGCCACTGAAAGTTTATTAAATTTCAGTCAACGGGCAGGCGCTTCTCTTGTGTCTGCTGTTGGGTGGCAGCTCCTGGGTCCTGCCACCTGTCAGTTGCACATATTTTGTTATTATCAGGCGCCGAGGCGCGGCGCCATAGCGTATGCCACATACATATTCGGAAGCTCATTTTCTAGCTCATTGCCGGGGCCAAGACATGAGCTAAATTAATTTATTCCACTTTTGTTGTTAGACAATATCCCGAGCAGCCGCCTCCACCTTTGCCTCCTGTAAGAGGATTCGGGATGGGTCTGGAAGAGCAGCGAAGGCATTTAATGAAAATGAAAACGTCTAGAGCCCGAACAGGATACGAGGCTGCCTCGGTCGCTATCCTTTTACAAAAGTGAAGGCACAACCTGATATAAAATAATATAAAACTGACACTGACGATGGAACTGCCTGCCCGGGTGGCTGGCTTCCTTATGGCTTGCTAAGCTGCGTCAAGTGTCGACGAGCCGCCAAGGCTAGGGCTGCTGGGGCTTCCAGACTCGGAGCGCCCAGTAAAACAAATGTTTATGTTTATGCACTTAAATCCTGGGTTGGTTCTGACAGTTTTTCCTGTGTTCCTTTGAAGTTTCCTTGGTTAAACCTATTATATTCGTAAACCCGATCGATAATGCTCTCCTGCTTTACCCGAACTCATTGAGATTTCATTCTTCTCTCTGTTTTAGGTAAGTGCACAAGGCTTCATCCTTACAACAGAACACGTGATCCACGTGGCGGTAAGCAGATGACAAAACACTATTTAACCATTCATCCAATGCAATCCATACCAGAAGGTATCCTCATCAGACCCCTCCTCCATGCATACTCCTACTCGTATGTTACACTTACCATTTTACACCCCTTCCCCATGGAGCCAAAAGCCCTTTTGCAATATGCAAATGAACGAGTATCCCAGGCCTCAGAAAAATATTAAGTATCAGCATATTGTCAGGCAACAATGAATAACAATAAGAGTAAACATACTTTCACATGTAATATATGTCGAAGGCCAGTCTTTTGCATAGTGTAATAAAACCTTTAGGTGCACCCGAAAACCCGAAAATGCAATAAATAATTTCTAAAAATGTTGCTTGGAAACTTCACACTTTGGCAGTCCTGTGGCACGATTATGAGACGTTGCATTTTAGCCACATCAAATGTACACAGCCTTAGGCCTAAGCTTTTTCCCCTATGGTTTTTGCTTCTGTTTTGTCGGCACTCAATCAAAAATCACATTTCCGTGTCGGCTGTTTTGGCAAAAGCAAAAAAGAAAAATGCAAATAGCACTCGCTCCAACCACACGGCCACACAGATGAAGCAAATGTAATTAAAATTCGATATACTTGTTTTTGCAAAACTGCCCACAGGGAGAATCAGTATTGGAGCGGAGTTGGGTTTAGGCCAGTGCAGCATCAACCCTCTGCCGTGCAGCGGGGCAGGGATAGGGTGGAGCAATTCCATACATTATCATCGTCAGCATCATCATCATCGTCATAGCAGTCGCCTTCGTCAGCTTCGTTGCAGGCTGCAAAATTTGGCAAAAATTTTAGCTTCAATTTAAATTTTTGGTCAGATTTGCACGTACTCGACTCTGCTTCGTGTGTGTGTGTTTGTAATTACATATACACACACCACACGCACACTCAACGCACACATACAGCAACACAACCACACAATTCATGCAAATTGATGTTGCTTTTAGCATACACAGGGGGAAAACGGTGGAGAAGCCAGGAGCAGCCAGAAATGGCAACAGGAGGGAGCGTTGAAAAATATTCGGTAGTGTCCGTCCTACTTTACTCCGCTCTCGGGCCCAAAACAATGAAGATTTATAATGCCCTTCTGGCCTCTGCTCCACTCCTCTTCACTCCACTCCACTCTGCTCCACTTCTTCCCTTTGGCCACGGGGCCAAAAGCACTGTATGCCATAATAGCCATATATTAGGGTTCAACAGCGATTTGGCTGCAGCCAACAAACATTGAAGCTCTCGGCCACCGAGGAAGAAAAACACTGAACAAAAAATATCTGCTTGGATAGACGAGGCGATAGATACCCTTTTAGAACGAGATGCAAACAAGCAACCAGAAATTTGGACTGAAGATCTCTGAAAATATCCTACATTTAGACATAAAATGGGTATGCACGTCTACATTAATGTCCTCTTTGTGGTGCAAATATGTTTCATGAACCGAAATACCCTCTTCACAGGTCAAACACATGAAAAGAGAGAGGGAACTTGAGGTTTTTGATCGCTAGTAATTGGAAGAAGCTTTGACCTGAACTGAATCAATCTAGTAGAGATCCGACCTCATTGAAGTGCGGTTCATAAAACACTCTTGAGATACATGCATAGATTCCGTGACGGACGCTCCTGATGCTGTCTATGGCATTGTATAAGTTATGCCAATCACATAACAAATATATGTTTTTGCTCTTCTCAAATTAAATAAGAGCAGCATAGCATCGCTACCAAACACCACCTCCACAGCCACCAACAGCAACAGCAACACCAACAACAACTGCGAATTGCACACTCGAGCGCAGAGCGTAACAAAATTCAATATCGCTTTTAATTGCATGTTGCCCCGGCAACGGCAACAGCAACAGCAGCAACATGCGACAGACATTGTAATCCCCTTGCAAACTGAACTGTAGAGCGGAGAGGTTGGGTGGGATGAAGGCCACTTATATAAGCCCGAATGCCTGGGACGAACCTGTAATTTAGCAAAATGTTATGTAAACTTTAAATCGAGTTATGCATTTTAATTGGTTGTTGTACAATTTCGCAAGCGGCACGTTTTGTTTGCCACATCACAGAACACACGGCCAGCTTGCAGCACACGGCTCAGAGCACAGGGCACACAGAGCCCTGAGCCCAGAGAGCAGCCATTATGCTAACATACAATATACATACATACATAAATACACATGTACACAAACAATTGAACTGCTTCACAGATTTTTGCGTAAAACAATTGAAATCTTGTTCAATTAAAATAATTCTCAATATGATTTAAAAGCATTCTTACTGTTTCTTTCTTGAAAGTTTTCCATTGTACTTGCCGCTGTGGTGGCTTCTTCTTGCTTTACTATGGAAAAACTACCCAAAAAAAAAGCACTCGCTCACCTGTTTCTCATTTCTGGCTAATTAAATAAATTTCGAGACACACAAAGCCCCCAGGGAGTGCAGCGGGCGCATTTGTCTCGTCAAAGGCAGCGGCGGCTTCAAGTTAATCTACCTCGTGGCTTAATTGCTGCCACTGCCACTGCGATGCCACTGAAAATTGCACCCAAAAGGCCAACAGCAACAGAGCAGTTGCTTCCCCTTCTCCAGTTCCTTCCTCCATCTGCTGGTCTTGTCTAGGACGCTAACTCATTTTAATGATGCTTCTACCTGGGGCGCCTTAAGTGCAGTGCCATTGGAAGTGGCTTGGCTGGTGTCGTCTTCCGCCGGTTTGGTCTCAGTCTCAGTCTCGGCGCAATTATGGCCAACTTGGCTGTGCTTACATGTGGCCAAATTGTTGTGGTCGTTGCTAGCTCCATCGCCGACTCGGGCGCATTAAAAATGAATAATGTGCGCGACTTGGGCGCACAATTTATGCACTCGCTGTCCGACCGCATCCAGATGCTTACCGGAGCCTGAGCTGGAGCCCGAGCCCAAGTCTGGCCTTTTTCAATCATATATAAATCCATGCAATCAAATTCCGTTGGGCAATACAATTAGCTTCGTCTTGGTTCCCTCTACTCTTCGGGTGAAATAAATTTGTTGCATGCTTTTGGGCGCGCAGTTTATTAGGCTTAACCCACCTGTCCAGGTCGAGATACGGCACGGGTCCATGTCCTGGTCCCTGGTACCTGGTCCCTTGTCCCTCATGCCTGGTTCTTGCTTATGCTTTGATGTTCCAGCTAAGCCCGGGTAAATTGATTTTCCTTTGCCGGCCATGGACCACGGTGTTGTCTTTATTTTTATTCCACAGACCCCACGGAGTCAGCAATAAAGTTCAAATGAAGCGAGTCGCTATTAAGTTATGCGGCTTTAGCTCTTTAGCTCCCCCGCTACTTTGTTCGGTGTGTTCCTTCGGTGAATAAGTGGTCGCATAAATCGTCAAGGAATACTGCATGAAATGCTGTGGAATAAGCTGAAACAATGCCAGGCCATTGCTAGGTAAGCCTCTCACTGGAAGGCCGTAACAGTTACCTAGATGGAGCTACCACCTATCAGAGTCCTACAGCTGCTGGATGAGATTAAAGTTTAATTCCCGAACGTCTTTCCCTCTGCTGCATTCCGCTGGCCCACACTACCCCGGAAAACCTCAGCGCCCCAAACTGTACTGTGGTTTTAGTTGCATTTGACTTTGCGGTTTGACGTTGTTGCGTTCTCCCAGTGTTTTGTTGTTTTTATGTATTTGTTACTCCTACTCTCTGGCCCGGACCGTGCCCCACTCCTTGTGTGCAACACACGCAACAGCTTTTTGTTCACACTTTCGCCGGGCAAAAACAATTTTCCTCCCAAATCAGACTAGGAGAAGGAGCCGAAGGCAGACAGCGGTGGGCAGAGCGCGTAGTGACTGCTGCCTGCCCCGCATGCATTGCGGTTTCTGTTGCATAATTATTATGTTGCGGTTGCCAACCCTACACCCCTGCACCCGAACTTGCCACCAGCCTCGTGTTGCTGTTGTTTCAAAAGCATTTACCTTGTTTGTGGTTCGCTGAGCGCTGGCAGCAGTTTTTCAGCGGCCTCTTTCTGGGCTGCCTCTAAATTACTTTTGTCTGGCCGGGGCTGGGTATAGGAGTACGTTGGCAGGCTGGTCGAGGCCTTTAAATCTTTGACGTTGCTCTTTTTTCGATATATGTGTATTCATAATAGTAAATGTTTCTGCTCAGCACCTTTCTCAACTTTAACGACTTTTAAAGTGGTATTTGTGGGTAATTCTCATTAGCTGATTTGATTTGAAACTTATTGGAACTGCACTAAACGAAAATTATCATCTGTTTACCAATTCCATGCTATCCAAAAAATTGCTTTTCTTTAATATTTAAGCTTGTTAGTCAAATTCCACTGATGTTAGAGTCGCTTTGACATGGGTTGGGTTGTTATGCGGAGAATCTGTCCCACTGAAGGGTTCAAAAAGGACACAAAACTAAACAACAGAAGTGCGACTGAAAGTGGAAGGAAGGAGAACTACAAAAGGAAGAAGTTCTACCAGGAACTTTAGAGGGAGGGGAAGCAGCAGCAGCAGCATACTTTTTCGGCTATGCTCAACAAATGTTACACAAGGCAGCAGTAAGAGATGGGACACAGAGGAAGCAGAGCGACAGAGAAGGGTGAACAGTGACTATTTGGCTTGTCCTGGTCGGGCTTCTTCTTCATCTGTTGGTGTCATTTGTTAAAGAGGCTTGTCAACATGCCTTATAACAAGCTGGCTCGGACTTCAGAGTCAGACTCAGATCCCCAGCCAGACCCCCACAGTAGACTCTAAAGTGGAAGAAGGCAAGTCGAAGAACTTTTGGAGAAAAGAAGCCAGAGACAGGGACAGAGGACAGGGGACTGGGATAGTGCCAAAAGCAATAATATTCCAGCTTTTGTTATAGGTTTGGCTCTCGCTTTCGTAGCTAGATCGTAGCCGGTGTTGGTGTTTGTTCGTATTTTGTAGCATACTTTTGTGCATTATTTGCACAGCTCTTGTACGGAACTGGAGAAGAAGGCGACGCGTCGCCTGGCTCTGGGTTTGGCTTTTCAATTTGCCAGAGACATTTGTCTCTGTGTGTGTTTGTTTGTGTGTGTACACAAAATATTATTTTCTTAATTGGTGTTTATTGTGTGTCAGACGCACATACACTCACACACTCGCAAACACAGCCGAGTAGAGGCGGTGAGAGGGCTGTTATAATTTTAGGCCAGCACTCGAGAGTGCCATAAAAATGTCAGCAATGTGGCCCTGGTCCTGGATCTGCCGCTGGACTTGGATCTGGCCTCATCTATTAAATGGTTAGAGATAGAAACACACACAATTTCTGCCTTGTTGAAATGTAATTTCCAGTTTGCCTTTTTCGTTTGTGTGTCCATGCCCTGTGGCGCTCCAGAACTCGTACGTCCTGAGTGAATCAGGCAAATTTCCTAGTCAGTCAGGAGAACAAAAAGTCTCGTCTGCGACTGTATCTCTCGTCCAGTGGCAAATTGCTTATGAAATTGCAATTTGAGCCCGCTCAGGACACTGATTTTTATTTAATTTGACTTGCCGATGCCTTAGACAACAGAGCTTTAGAGTCAGTGGAAAATATATCACATTACACGTACAGGGAAAACATGACCAAAGGGATTCGGGCAAGAACAGAGCTCCAAATATTTTGCATACGACTTTCTAGGGAGCCATGTGAAGTGACTCTGAGCCGAATTGCTATTTACTGAAGTTGCAAATCCTCAAAATGCTTTAGGCCTCTGTCCACCCAAAGTTTCGTTGTTTATCAACTGGCAAAAGGTAGTTGAAAGTTTCTTTCTTTTTCCCTATCTCGCCTCCACCTCTTTCTGACCAAAATCAAGAATAATGCTCCCACTGGGCCTGTCGGCTGTTTGTACGCTGCACGCGAGAGAAAGAGACAGACTGTTGGCTGGGGGATGCTGAATGGACATAGACCCCCTGTACTCTGTGTGATTTGTATGCAAAGTGCTGTGGCTCATGCCTGGAATAGTTCAATTTCAGGCGGCTGCTGGGTCACAGTTTTGTTTGTGTTTGTGTATTGGCAGCTCGTACTCGTCCTCGTACTCATACACGTACTCGTAGTTGGCCATATGGATAAGTTCTGCCTGCGATAAACTTGATTAGAAATGCTGGTCAAAGTTTTGTGGACACATATGTCTGTGCTCTGTGTCTCTCTATTGGAGTGACATAAAACGACATTAGTTACCTGTCCGGGACATCATATGTTGCATGCGGATGAGTTTATTTGATTTCTTTTGGCATGAGACGCATTCAACTGCGAGTGCAATGCCACAAATGCAATTTTCAGTCAGTGCATCCATCCACAGATGAGTGGAGTGGCGAGACGAGCAGCCATCCTAGCATCCTTCATCATGCATCAAACAAATTCGATAGCCTTGCCGGGGCATAATAAGCGTAAACGATGACTAACAAGATTCATGCTACGCTGTTGCGCCCAAGAGGCAAACATGCAATGGCCATCAACGTGGTCCAATCGGGTGAGCAACTCATCCTCACTCTCGCTCCTTCACTCGGTCGCCGGTCGTCGGTCGTCGGTCCTCTCTCCGACAAATGACTGTGACGCGACCGGTGGACAACGAATGTCGCGCACTTAATGCAACTTTGTTGCTGATGCCTGTTCAGCCATCCCTGCCTCCGCCCCTTGTCAACATCGGAGGAAGCAGCAGCAGCAACAACAGTAGTAGCAGCGATTGAAAAATCCCACTAGGGCGTTTTTAATTGGATTTTAAAATACTTGTCCCATGCAGCAACAGCAGCAGCAGAAGGAGCAATGGCAGGCAACATCAGGCATCACAGGCAAAGGCAGAGGAAGAGGCGGAGGTCCTGGGCAGGGCATAACATGAGCCTGCCGCTGCCGTTGCTACTGCTGCTTCCACAATCCTTCCAGCCGACAAGGCCAACATATCGACCCAAACCCACGTTAACAGTTTTGGGAAGGTGGTGAGGGTCCTCAACACGCTCGTTATCCTTGTTTCCCGCTGCCGCTGCTGCTCCTGGTCCTGGTGCGGCTTCTCCCCCTGATCGTCCTGCTGCTGCTGCTCTGCACAATTTGGTTACTTGTTTGACCAGCGGCGATTTTTCATGCCAAGGCATTTTGGGGTATTTTTTTGTGTCCATGGGGAGAATTGGGGTTTCCCATACATTAATGGCATTGCAAATTTGTATTGCAAATGTGCAAGTTGTGGCCAGGCATGAATACTCCTCTCCAGAGCCCCTCCCCCCAGCATCCAGGCCACCATTCCTCCCTCCCCAGTCCCATAAATACCATAATCGCATGTGTTTGCATGAAATCTCGTGCAACTCAATTGTCGTACCATACTTTCTATGGTAGACAGAGATTGACCCATAAAGGCCAAATGTCGCCCGATAACCAGTTGGAAACTACACAGCACAACCCATTATTATTTGTATTTTCCTTAATGCTGTAAATACAAATTAACTTAAGCTTGAGGACGCTCTGGGAGAGCTCTAAAAACAAACAACACAACTTTTTACTCGACTATAATTCTAATGACAGCTCAACTTTGGCATTATCATTAGCATATTTGATTAAAAAGTGTCATTAGGCTCAGCTCTTCTGCTTCTCTCTTCAGTCTTAGCCGCTGCCTGCTGCACTTCTCTGCACTTTTCACGCTTCTCCGGAAGTTGCGAAAACCGGAACAAGACGCTAAAAACTTGTCGCACTCACTAACATTTTAATTTCAACTAGTTGCCGAGACTCAGGGACTCAAAGAGAGGGATAGAGGGGGCGATCTACCCCATCTCTCTGGCAGTTAAGTAATTAAAGCGTTGCACTTTGTTAGCACTTTAAGAAAGACCGTTGTCCTGCCACCTGTCCTGCTCCGCTAATTCTCCGGAGTGTTCGCCGCTGCCGCTGCCGCTGCCGCTGGCTTGGCTTGATTTGTATGCAAATTGAATTTGACTTCTTCTGCGAGCACTCGTTGGTACATCAAAGCAAAAGTCGAGCTAACTGAACTGATGAGCTCCGACTTCCTTCCGTCTGAGTCACCTCTTTGCCTGGCTAATTTCCTTTTAATTAATATAATGACTCCAAGTTCGACTCACAAATTATCCCTGACGACAGTTACATCGTCGCCTGAAAAAGGAAAATAGTCAAATGGAACCATTCAAGTCCAAGACCTCAGCCTTGTAGTCAAACTTCAGTCAAAGATACACAAATTAGCTGGATGGCCAGTCATCTTGAGTGTTTGTCCAAAACGCTAATGAATATGGTAGTACGAGGGTTTGACTTGAGCCAGTGGAACTTTTCAATAAATACGAAATGAGATAAAGAACTTACGCCTGCCCTGATGTAACAAAGGAATCATTTATAAAGCAGATCCCATTTAGAGCCTTCATATAGGTGGGACTGCTACAAGCCTCCACAATGTTGTGTCAGAAAAGTTATGCCAAGAAAAATATATTTCACAGAAACATAAAGAAGTCTCCCTTAAAAAAATATTGGACAAACCAAAAGAAAAACAAAAAAAGGACAGAAAAACAAGAAAAAATAAACTTTGATTTAAGTTTACAAAAATGCTTAGCAATTTTGTTGCTTTTTTAGCTTTTTGTTGTGTGTTATTTTCTGTTGTTTTTCCATTTTGTTGTTCGCTCTCGGTTTTTTTCGGCTCTGTTTTGCAGCTGTGTGTGGATTAACAGGCAACAAAATATTTTATTTTTTATTGTTTAGCAACGCTGATTTGCACTCTTGTGTCCCAGCCCATGTCCCCTGTCCGCCTACGCGCCTTTCCGTTGTTTGGGACAGAGAAATTCTGGATTTTGTTGTCACTTCAACACAAAAAACATAAAATACACAAGAGTCGACGAGAGTCGAGTCGAATCCGCAGACGAGACGGGGGCCGAACCAAAATCCACTTGAATTTTTTACACTTTATTTTTTGTACATTTTCTGGGAGAGGAATACCAAAACAAAAAACAAAAAACGAATACGAAAAGGGGATTCGCTTCCAGCTCTTCGCGCTGTTTGCACGCGAAATTTGTGCTTGTCTGCCTTTCGGCTTGTCAGCTCGCATGTTGCATGGTTTTAGGCGGGATTTGTTCTGTTTTTCTGCCTCCACCTCTGCCTCCCTTCTGGAATAGCGTCAACTACAAAGGCAACAGATACAACCAACAGGGAAACCAGAACAAGCAGCGCAGGAGCAAAAGCTAGAGCGCAGGCCGCAATTTGGACACCCACCCATTCCGAACCCTCGCCGGGCCTGTGTCAAGGGTTTGGGAATTAGACATTTTGGAGGGTTTTCAAACGGGTAGCCATGGTCCCATCCCAGCTTCTGGGGTGGGTGCTGGAGGGTCTTAATTTTCAGCATTGTTGATGTTGTTGCATAAAAAACAGGAAAAAACAAACGAAGAGCAAAGGTTAAGCTCGTAGAGTGAGCGGCAAAAGCCCTAATTAATTCCTCGGCTTGGGGGTTGTGGAAAACAGAAGATAAATAATCCAGACTTCCTAGAGAAACTGTGCAGAATATAGTACTAATATTAAAAAGCCCAACTATCCAGGTAGAGTGCACCTGCCACTGGTGAAACTCTTATTTTGTTCTCCATTTACAAATGTAAAACAATATTTGAACCATTCCGCTTTTGCCGCATTTTAAAATCGCTTTCAAGCACCAGCTTACATGTGGCATAACCCGCACTTACTACGCCCTGTACCATGCTGTGCCCGCCCCGCCCGGAAAGTCCTTACTTTTTGTGGTTATTACTGTATATTAAATTAGCATAAATGATTTTTAATAATTATGCCATTGAAGCCGGGCCCTAAAGACTCAGCCTTGGCGCCAGCCCCAGCCCTCTCCAACCAGCAGCTGGCACCCAAATTACAATATAATGAGCGGCGCAAGTGCAGCGTATATTTTTTTTGTATATTTTTCGGTTTGAATTTTACATTCCCTCCATGCCAGTAGAGCGCAGGCCGACTATTATTTTTATACAATGGACGATGATGGGAGCACCATGAGGCCACCCTATGTCCATGTTGATTTTCATGCAAGAGTGCACGGAGCGATTCTTGCAAAAATGTTTTTTAATTGCACTTAAAATTTTATTTAAATGCCACACACACACGCATGCCGCCGAAACCGTCGCGGCTGTACGAGTATCTGATGCTGCATCAGCTTACGGCTCTCATACCCAGTCCCCCACTCAATGCCACTCAATTGGTCTTTATGGAATTTTTACTGATTTTAAAATTCAATATTAAATATTGAATATTGTGAAAATTTCCCCGTTTATTTTCGCATAGGACGTCGAATTGAGTTTACCTGACACAGTTAGTTACACGATTACGATTGATTTTCATCCATTTCCGAGTGTTATGTCTCACCACCTCTTGTATGTCTCATTTACAGGCTGCGCTTTTGTCAAATTCGGCACGCAACAGGAGGCTCAGTCAGCAATAGCCAATCTACACGGAAGTCAAACTATGCCGGTAAGTGCACCAATTCTATCCCATATTCGCGTGTGTTTATTGTATCTGAACGCCTGCCCAGACAGGCTGTGACTTCCCACGCCGCTTGGGCGTGAAATTATAACATTTTTATTTTGAGTTCACCTTCTGTCCAGGGCCCTCCTTGGCTATGCTTTCTAGAGCACATGATGGCACTTGTGTGCGAATAATACGAAAATAATGAAATTTCAAACCTGAAGTACGCGTACTCAGGTTGTTGTTCGAAAGTACTTAGCAAACTTCATTTAAGCTACAAGTGCCCGCCCCGCCCCGCCCCATTCCAGCCCGCTCCGCCCATCTCAAACTTTCACTTCACGTTTTATAAATAAAATTAGAATTAAATTAAATGCCGAGCAGCAAAATGTATTATTATTTTTCCTTTTGCGCCGCACTTCAATGGGAAATCAAGAAGCTCGTTCTACTCTAAATTTCTAAAATAAAAAAATACAAACGTAAAAAGCAAAAAGTGAGGAAAAAAATAAATCAAAATAGCTTTTGGCCTGAGAGAAAAGCGGCAGGCAGAAGAACTACCAAGGTTTGCCGCCAAGCGACTTCATTATGCTCGAATTTTGTAAGGAATCACCATATATAGTCGAGGCTGATGCTGATGCTGAGTCTGAGGCTGTGGCTGTGGCCAGCAGTGCGGCTGAATCCATGGCTACAGAGTAAAGAGCCGTTAGCTCTATGACAACGTAGCCCGGGAATTATTTCGTCTTTTTTCTCGCTTTACTTCTTGCGAAAAATAAATGAAATTTGCATGACACTTGAGTTATTTTGCACGTAAATTGCTTCTTTTGACAAACAAACAAGCAAATACACAAACCAGCTGCCGGAGAAGCAGAGGGAGGGGGGAGGAACTGGCAGGGGCTGGCGCCATTGTTGTATTTTCGGTGTTTACAGGCAGCAGAGGCATCAGCAGCATCCATCCAGTGCAATCCCAAGTCTCCTCGGAACCATCCTTTTACCACTCGCTTTCTATCGCTCCTCTTTCAGCAAACGAATTTTACATTTGGGTTTTTGTATGTGTTTGCGGGGTTGTTGCCGTCTCTTCTTGTCGCTCCATCCGTCTTTCTATCACTCTCGTTTGCTGGGATTCTCAAGTCGACAACTCGTTGCCGCATTTAAATTCAAATTCAAATATTGTTGATGAAATTTGTTGCTTAATTTGCAATTTAGATGCGTTTTAAACAAACGCCGCGCTGCTGCTGCCTGAGAAATCATGTGTTTACTTAGGCGGAAGTTGATGATGATGATGATGGCGACAGGATGGGGCAGGAATTGTGGCAGTAACTGTGGCACCAACTGTGGAAGCAACTGTGGCAGGATGGAGGACAACTCCCAGCCGCGTAATTACAGCTGTTTGTGTGTGCGTGAATTTAGGGACTCTCAATTCGATGCCAGTTGCCGTCGGGCCACAGTTACACTTTTTCTGAGTCGGAACCGCCGAAAACTTCAAAAATATAGCCGCAAGCGAAGCGCCAGATCCGTAGCTACAGTCACAGCCACAAACAAACAAAACGAGACCCAATTCCACTTGGGAGGCAAGCGCAAACAGTTGAGGTTTAAGTCAATTTCAATTTCAAGGGGATGCCGCCGTCACATTTTATAGCTGATTGCAGTCGATATCAAAGCGTATCCTGGGGTCCTCTCAATGCCTCCCAATGATCGAAAAGGGTTCTTCATCTTAGATGAAATCTGTGTAAGTTGCCCTGCCCTCCTAAAGATTTACATAATTATTTCCCTGTAATACGGCGGAGCTGCGTCTTCGCTTCAGGCCTACATCCAACTGCACTTAAACTCAAATTATGCTGGCCTGGGGCTGGAGGCACCATTTTCCGGGGGCGATACACGTTTCGAATGTCTGACCTGGACCGACCCGTGACCCGTGACCCAAGAACCAGGACCTCGAAACACCCCATGACCGACCGGCCTCGTCTCTGGCCAGCAGCATGCACATGAAGGACTTACAAACGACAGCTGCAATTTTTCACCTGGCCAGTTTTTAAGATGAGCAGCATTCCGGACCCCTAAACGAAGACTATGGCAAATTGCTGCCTTGGAAAAAATCCGTGTGCAAAGGCATAGTAAGAGCAGTAAAAAACGAGGCAAAGCAAGTTGTATACATTTTTTCTACTTGCTTTTTTTTAATTTAAGAGCGCGTAATTTGTGTATACCTGCCTGAGCATTAAGCATTTTAATGTCAGTGTGGCACCCGGACCTCTCCACCTCCCCTTCCAGAAACTTGGCTGTAATTGCAATTTGGCATTACGACTGCTGCTAGGTCTGGGTTCTTGGATCCCGGTCTCAGGTCTCTCTCGTGCAGTGGAGTGTGAGTGGGTGAGTGCACCCTTGGCTGGGAGTGAGGTAATTAGCGCTAAAACGACGCCAGCTGCTGTGTTATATAAAAATTTTAGCTGCCACACTTTTTCCCGCACCACGCATTACATTAATTATATAACCAAGTGCACAGGCAAGGAGATTAGTGGGGTGCAGCGGTACAGGGGGCACCGAATTGATTGCCTACCTGCAGGCGTCAAAGTTGCGCCAGACAGAACCGCAAGTTAATTTCAAGCTTAACAAAGTTCTCTCATTGGTGTGGTGTGGGAGTCTGTCCACTTTCCATGCCCCTCTCCTTTTCTCCCTCCAGCTGCCTGCCTTTCATGTTGATGTGCCACAGAATGCTTTTAAAAAAGAGATGCAGAAGAAGAGCATTTTTTGATTACGCCAAACCTTAAGCAGCTTATGAACGCCCCTCGTTCCGGGACTGGACGCTCATTAAAAAGGAATTTTCAGGGCGAGAACGAGTCCGCATGCAACACTGGGGCACCACCACCAGGTCCAGCAACCCAACTCATACCCCACACGTTCGCTCCGTTGTTAATCTCTTGGCACTCAACATGTTATAAGTCGCTTTTAGTGCGGTTTGCAAACGTTTTTCTAAATGTAAAACAAAACAAAAACACACAAAAAGAGAGATATGGAGAGAGAGAGAGAGAGTGAGTGTTGGCAAGGGGAAGGGGAGGTGGGAAAAGTTTACAGTTTACAGTTGTAAACAATAATTTCGTATTCACTCAACACCCACACAAGTGGACACACACCGAGGCATTTGCATAAGCCGCTGATGCGATTTTTTTACTGTCCGTCGAGTTTCTGTGGGCGCGGCTTAGAAGTGGGCACGGACCGGGCACTTGTTAATGAAAGCTCGCGCAAGCATTAAAGCTGCCGCTAGCTCTAAATGCTTTTGATTGACGAAGCGCAAAAGCCTCACTGCCAAAACATATACAAACACACAACAGAAAATACAACAGAAAATACAACAAAAAATGTAACTGAAAATAAAAATACCGCAACGCACCGCGGGAGGAAGGTGGGAAGTACCTGCACAACACATACATAAATATTTGAAATTTCATGCAGATCTCTGGACTGAAACGAGGCCAAACGGCAGTCCCGCACCTTTGGCTGCCTTCCACACTCTTCCGAATAAATTAGTCAATTAGCATTTCCATTTTTATTTGTTTTGTTTGGTTGCGAGAAAGAGTAAGTGGCAGAGGGTGGAAAGTAGCGAGATAAGAAGGGACCAGATACAAATAGTGGCCATTACGGTCGTAGGGGGAGAGACACACTTCATAAACATTTGTCACACCTTGCTCATTATGCTGTACACACACTCCCGCGCAAATGCAGGCGATGATAACATGTGTTTTCCGGCCAGGGAAGCACTTGTCACCCAACGTTATCGTTATTGTCATCAAAGACGCTTTTCCCAGCAGCAAACTCTGCTCAATGCGCATTTAAATTTCAAATTAATTTCTCGCCATGTGAGCACAAAACAAAGCAAAAAAAAAAATATCAAGAATTGAAAGAAATAAGAAATCTGCAAGCTGACAACATACCTATGGAGGGGAAATTCCCTGAATAAATACGAGTAAAGTCCGCGCTGTCCCAAAAAATGATATGCGAGGGAGCCGGAGGAGTACCTGGATCTGGGGACATCTCGCTTCCATCCCATCAAACCTGTTTTCACAGTCATTTCGCAGTGAGGGTCCCGTAAAATATGCAAAAGAAGAACCATTTTTGCGCGCAGTCCGTACTGCTTCTTTCTTTTCCTCTTACAGTTATGGGTATATTGTATTCAGTCAATTCTATGCAATAGTCAGATTCAGTCAGTTCTAGCAGACTGCAGCTTGAGCAAGCTGACAATTTATTCTACGTGTACATATATGTATAAATAATATTTTTTTCAGTTCACAGAAGATTAATGGGTATCTTTCGAGTCTCTACTTGGTGATTACTTCCCTCCACTGATTCTGATGCTGATGCTGGGGGTTCCCCATTTTATTTTCGCTGCTCATGGCTGAATTGACGCAACATATGCCAGTCGAATGCTGTGCGACTGCTGCTACGCCAACTTTTCCTCCTCCTCCGGCACTCGCTTCTTTTGTTTTCCTTCCCTCTGTTCGGTGTGTCTCGCATCAATTATGCTTTTATTTATACAACAATTTTCGTTCTGCTGGCCGTTCAATTTTCGTCAGCAGACGAGCAGAACGAGCTGAGCGAACGAGCGCCGCCTTAATGCGACTTGACAAAAATGGCGTCCAATATGGCGCAAATGTGGCTGTGGCTCTGTCTGATGTACGGAGTGCGGGCTGAAGCTGGCGTGTTGGGGGCTTCTTCTTAACGCTTGAGCGACGCCCACACACGCACACACCATCAAACGCATACATACTCACACACAGATCGCACCTTGGCGCGTCAAGATGACGACCAGGAGAACGTTCCCGGGTCTGTTCTGGGGTCTGGCTTTCTATTTTAATTCACACGCCATTGTTGCGCGGCGCCTAAAAGAAGAGACGAGGCGAAGTTGAATTTCTAATGTGCAGCAGCTGCGAACAATGGAAGTGTGGGGTGCGGAGGCGGGGCCTGTAAGGCAGGTGATTGTGGCATGGGGCAGCAACCTGATTGTGTTTCGGCTGCTTCTTCTTGTGTGTGTTGTGCGCTTGTACACGCGTATTGTGTTCTTCTTTCTAAAGCATACTTATGAGCGCGTTTAAGCAATTTTTAAATCGCAGTCGTGTAAGCCAGTACCAGTATGTGTGTCCTCCACCGAAGGAGGAGCAGTAGTATAGGGAAACACAAATCTTTATGAAAAGTTAGAGAGCTGGAAATCTTTTAAGTGGAAATTTAAGCAACCCTAATTGGGATATTTACAGCAAGAAAATACAAAGAAAATGGAGGGCCGTTTGAGCTATTGTCAGTTTTTGGCCTAGGGGCCATTCTTTTTTTTTTCAATTGGTATGTTTTTTTTAGTATATTGTTTAGTTTTAACTGCCTGTACTGGCATAGTGAACTTGTATGTATCTCTGTTCCTAAGCGTACAGCTTTCACAACTAATTTGCACGAATACAATAATGCGTGGGCGACATAAATCTTGAGGATGGCGCGGCAAAGCCAAGCTGTCTCTTCCACGACTAAATCATGTTTGATGTTTAGCATATTAGACACATGCTCAGGGCCCTCTTCCCGGTATTGATTTGCCAGCCAATCTGGTCTCCACTCACACCACTCAAGGACCACCCCCTCGCGCACCGCCTTCAGCTTTCAGGCACCATCAATTTCAATTTCGCTCCAGCAGAAAATCCAAACAACGGCTGGCACATCCAATTTCTGGCACTGCCTGCAGTCTACCTCTCTCCCCTCCGCCTTGATCTCGGCCTGGGCATCGGGGTTTTTCGGTAAACTAATTTTCTTGCTCAATATCTTGACAGTGAAATTGGCACGCGGCAATGTTGCCAATCAAACCCCCACGCACCGACAGACAGACGGAGAAGAAGACTGGGGCTGAAATGGAGGGAGCGACTTCTCCTCCCAAGAGTGCAGTAGACTTTTAGGTGCCGTTCCACCTGTTTAGCTATTGACATCACGTTCCGCCTTCGCGGCGGATTCTAGCCAAGTCCTGCCTGCTGGCTGAACGCCTCCTGGCTAAAACTTCCTGCAGAGTGGACATAAATATTTGGTTTTTAGTCGTCCGGAAATTGAAGCTGAAAGTCTTGCGAGTGAAACATCTACCAGTCGTTGACAGAGATAGAGAAGTACAGTGGAAAAATCTCTCACATTTCCTTGCCTTATAAAAGAATCACTGTTAATAGCTTTCTTTGGGGTTCTTCCGCTCATAAAACCAAGTCATGGCAGCTAAGAGCTCAAAACTTCCTGCTTTTTTGGGTCCGAACGCGGGTGCATCATTAAAAGTGGCATCGAGCCGCCGTGTTTTTGCGGCGTTAAAACTGTGTGCAACATAAAAAGCGATGCAGCGTGAGTTTCGCGACAGATTCACTCACTGCTGCTGGAGTCTTTCGCCTCTCGGGCAGCCTGTTGTAAACAATTTTAATAGACTTGCTTAAGGGCAAACATTTGCAGGTAGCCTCCCCTCGACTTGTCTGTGCTGCAGTCATTCAGCGAAACATTGTGAAGGGACCTGCAGCTGCTTCATCATCATCGTCATCATCATTATCATCCACATCCCTGATGTACCCCCATTGTCTTTTGCATTTATTTTTGCTGCAGCTACGTGCCGCTCTGCATTCGACGTCGTCCAATGCAGTGGCTACTTAATTTAATGCACGTCTGTTTGCATAAACCCAAACCTTATTGAATCGGGCGAAGCAGCAAACAGCAGGCGGCAGGCTGCAAGCAGCTTGCAACATGCAGCGGGGCATCATCAATGTATGGGCACGTTCGCCGACAATGCTCAGGGAGCCGGCGAATGATGAGCAAACTTCAATTCTCTGGCAGTCCTAGCTGCCAGTCTGGAGCATAAACTTTAATGAGCCGCACGAACTAGCCAGAAGAAATTGAATGCTGACGTGATTTTTGGCACACGGAAACTCTTGCATACTTGCGACGAACGAGTCGAGCAAGTTTCAGGAAATGACTTAGAAAAACCCACACCCGTTCCCGTTCCGTATCACAGTATCTGTATCTGGTTCAGTTCGCTTCTATCCTGTTTGGCTTTGTTTGTTGCATACCTTGAGGCGCTGTCAACCGCCTGGCTTTTGCATTCGCCTTTCATTTAAGCCGGAATGCGAATGAGAATGAGAGAACCCTTTCCCCGAGGCGAATGGGGCTGTTTTAGATTTCTATCACACATCGGGCGGTTGTATGGCTGTGGTGTGGCGTGGAGACGAAACCAAACACTTCAAGTCAAAAAGGAAACCGGGCCCAGCCTTCTTCCGCTTTACGTGCCAATGATGACAATTGGTTTTCTTTCCATTTCCCTTCCTGGCGCGGTCGCGGCTTCGATTTGCTATTTCTTTCGTTTCGTTTGGTTTCCTTTCCGTTGCTGTGTTTTTGTGTTGCACGTCGTCGTCAGTTTTTCGCCGCTTGTCTACAATTTCAATAAAATTTTATTAACGAATTCCGGCAAATGGTCGGTCGGCGGACGGATTCGGCGATGAAAAGGCAGGGCCGGGCCGGAGACCAGACTGTGGACATTTTTATACCTCCTCACGAATGCGAATCGATATTATTATTACAATAACAACAGCAGCAGTAGCAGCACCAGCAGTAGCAGCAGCAGCAGTAGCAGCAAAAGGATGGCGGGCAGGCAGGAAAGGAAGTGTGGCATGGGCAGGGGCAAGGCAACTGTGGCAATTGCCTGTCAGCATTGTACTTGTCGATTTTGCAGCTTACTTTGCTGGCATTGCATACTTTTAAGGCGCTTTGACAATTCTTTTTATCTGCGCCCAGGACCGAAGCCAAGGACTTACTTGGCTTGTTTGTTTGTCATTTACGCCACCACCCACTCCCTCCCCTTGCATGCTCCCCTGCCTGCCCCCTGCTGCTGAACCAAGTTGAAAGCCCGCAGTTCAATTCTCAATGGCGCAGCAGTTTTTCTTTCTTTCTAATGGCGACGTTTCCGCTCCGTGCCCGACGTCGCCGTCACAGAGTTTGTTTTCTTCTCCTGACTCTCTCTCACTCGTCTTCACTCTCACTCCTCCTCATTCTCGACGACGCTGCACCCAACCACCGTTTTTGCCGCCCAAAAGTTGACATCAATTTCTGTTCAATTTTATTATTTTCATCTTCATTTCAGCGCCAAATCTATAATTGTATTTATGTCAACTTTTTTTTAAATAGATGATGTGCTTAGGGCTGTCCCCTGGTATTCCCACGACTGTTCCTGGTCCTGCTTTTGCACTCTCTATAGACTTGTGAAGTGGGGGCGTGGCATTATAATAATGACTTTGCTTTTGTGATAACGACTTACGGAAATATTTGGGCATGTCATCAGCGTTCGGCAAGAAATTTGTCTTCAAACGATATTATTAATAGTCAGGAAAGGGGGATTAGAGGGCAGACTAGAGTCAGAGCGAACAGCGGACAGCACGAAGACAAGTATATTTATGTGGGCGCCAGAGAGAACGAGTATGCAAAACAGCAACTAGCCGGAATATTTATGGCGAAAGTTAAAAGTGCAATATAAATTAAATGTGTGTCTGAGGGGAAGAGACAAAGACGATGTAGCATGAGTAATGTGAACATGCAACTATCGAATGGGGCACCGGAAAAGAGAGAGAGAAATCTTATTAAAAGCTCAAGAAATACTCTGGAAATTCATATATTTCGACTACCAAGAGTAGGTTGCAGAACCTCCAAGTAGCTCTTTCATCCTCTCTCAGCTTGAGACCAAACATTTTCGACTCTCAAAAAACTTGCTAAAAACTCGAAACGAACTCAGGCTAAAAACTATCAACTGTAATCAAGTCGGCTGGCCTGGCACTAAAAGCCAATGCAAAAGCTGCTAAAAAGCATTAAGGCGCTGTACCTCCAGGCAAGCATCAAGAGCAGGGGAGCAGGGTGGTGCAGGGGAAAAACTATAGACGGAAGTCGGCAGACATTAGTGCCAAAAGTGCGTCACAAACAATATTTCCGTATCTGGCAGTAAAACTAAAGCGCAGGCAAAGCCTAGACACTTTTTAAGAGATTAAATTTTGGGTGTCCCGTCCCCAGCCATGCCCATGGAGCAGTGTCTGCCATGAAGCGACGAAACTGTAACGAAACATTTACGGTAAGCACACAGATACGAGTACATACATGCATGCATCCGAGCACATACACGAGAAGTTTTGCCAAACAACAATGGGAAGAACAGATGGGGAGGTGAAAGGCTTAGGGAGGATGATGCGAGGATACGAGAGGGTGTGGGTATGGATATGGGTCTGGTTATGGGAACCTGCAACTAAAATAGCCAGCAGCATTTTTGCGTTTGCGTTGTTTAAACATGCGCAAAGTTGGGGGTTTTGAACTTTTATCAAACATACGCCAAGCCAACCTGATCCGATCCTAGGCAGAACGGAACAGAGCAGAGCAGAGCGGAGTAAAACCCCGTCTGGGACAATCTCTGCCGGGCCAAGAGCAAGCCGAGACATGGTTTTGGGATGGCCCAACAACTCTATCCTACCCTCCTCGTTTGCTCTCTGTGTATTGGTGAGGATGTAAAAGAAAAACTATCAGCGCCCTGGGGCCGGGCTCTTGTTATTCCAGCTTGGCTCATTTCCTAGTTTTGGAGGGGGACTGGCCGCCTACGCTCGATAGAGCCAGAAAGGACATTAAGGAAATTACCAAAATTAGTAATGGCATATAAATTACTTAAAGCACAGGCCGAAATTTAGAACTCTAGTCGAGATCTGAGCAATAGATAGACCTTAAACTTTTTCTCTACGCATTCTACCTTATTGGCATAAGTACTGCATAAGACTCGCGGCTGTTGCCGAATAAAAAACTGGACAGCTTGCCGCGCTGTCTGTCTCTTCCTTTTTCGCTCTCTCTCTGACAGTCTGTCTGCTCAAAATTTACATTGCATTCATTTGGGGACTCTTGACGGTTCTGGCTTTCAATTTTCATTAAACTAGACGGATATTAGCTCCTTGAGGACTGCTGTCTGAGAATTTGCTCATGTTTAGAGGGCGCAACAAATAACTAAATTGCACATTGAAATCTTTTAATCCCAATGAACTGTGCAGATCTGTCCGAGTTTGTGTCCGTGTCGTCATCTCTGCTCCTCTGCTGCCCTGCCTGGAGAACAACAAGTAAACGTTTCAGGCATTCACTTTATCGACAGGGGATTAGGTCTGGCAAAGAACCATCCACGTAGCAGCAGGTCCCCTTGTTCAAGCGCCTTGCAGTGTTGCTTTCTATTTGGTTTCGTCCCGTGCTCACTTTAAATTGAGAATTATTGTCGCAAGCAACTGTCTGTGTATTTGTGTGTCTGGGTCAGCCCGGGGGTCCCAGCCCCTGATAAGGATATATTGTGTCTCACGCAGTTTGGACAGCTTTAATCTCGGGCCAAGCTCCGGAGTCCGGACGGAGCGCGTACGTGCTTAATTTTGTTTGCACTTTTAAGCCAGCCTCCAGCCCCAGCTTCAGCTCCTGCTTCGACTCTGGACCAGCTACGCCTGCAGTTAGGCTACAAAAATCATGGGGAAGCGCCAGAGGATGGGGCCGCCGCATGCGCTTGGCCAGGGATTAGCGCTGATTGAAATTGCAAATGAAAATTTATTTTTACTGCGCCTGGGTCGAGACACCCTGACTCCCGTCCCCGACACAATGTTAGTTTAGCTTAGCTCTTGGCCAGTGAATGAGAGAAAGGGAAAGAGACCGCCTGCGGGTCGGAGATAGCTTTTTTTTCCACCGCTACACTACCCCATTGTATTAACATTTTATTGAGTTACTGACGTTTTATTTTTGTATAATTAAATAAAGCCCCGGCTTAGCGTTTGATTTTAATTTGTGCGACATTTGTCCGCTCAGGAAGCCCGGATAGTTCCGTCTGCATTAATGTGTCATATAAAATGCAGCTGCCCCAATCCCTGCTAATGTTCCTGCCCCGTGCATCTGCACCATCCTAGTTCGGAACCGGCAATTATTTTGCCATAAATATGTTTTATATAAATATTAATGTGACTGCCGCAGGATTAATTTCAAAAATTATTTCGCTTTTTTCGAGGCTTTTTAAAGCCCTGTTCAGTCGCAGGCGTTGGCGCATAATTTATTGTCCTGCCGATTGAGTGTCTGTTTGCACAGCTGTGTCCGCCCAGCAGCTTAACCAATTGATTGCCCGGTCGGACAGAGGGGGAAAGTGGCTTATATGGAAATTAATATTCCCCCAGCTCCATGTCCTCGTAGTACTGCTACCACTCTGATAAAGATCTTTATTGAAGCTGGACGAACTTGTGCTAATTAAGATATGCTCGGAGGAGGAGCGGCACACACAGTTTGCTGTGCGGAAAACAATGGTAAAGAGGGCGCCCGCTCGCCTAAGCAAATATTAACAATCCTCCATGTAAGCCGCGCATTTTCTCAGCCACTTTTTTAATAATAAAAATTTCATTATTTCAAAAAACGGAGGAGTGTTCTCCTGTTACCCTACGATTTCGCCATTTTCCCTTTGCATGTACATACAACGTTTTTAATTAAAAAATCCTTTGGTCAAGCAATTACGGGGCCACATTAAAATAAACACTGAGCCAGAACCAGAACCAGCCCCATCCGCATTCGCATCCCTAGCCCCGTTCTCTAAAAGGCAAGAGAACCCTGGACCCTTGTTGGCACATTATTAAAGCGGAATGTATTACAAACTAAGCTTTCATCTAAGGGAACGGGCGCCCCGGCTGACCTAAGTAAATATTAATAATACATATTAATAACGACGGGCACTGCCTGCCCTTTCGGCTATTTGCACGTAATTCCTGTAATGCATAATTACGGGCAGCATATGACGATGCAGAGGTCCCTTTGGGAGGCTGCGCGGCTGTGGGCTGGGAATTCGGGATTAGGCAATTACAAATATTTTTCCGTTGCAAGTCTAATGCATTCTAAACTTTAATATTCAAGAAACAAGAACCATCTTAAATACATCTCCATAGCTCATTTCTCTATCCCACCGCATGCTCCAGCAGAAGCCACACCTTTGCAAAGCTTTGGTTTGGAATTTATGGCACACTTTTAGGCGCACTGTCATTAGAACGGAAATAAGCCGACAAAACTTCTTTAATGCCTTCAGTATCGGTGTCGGTGTTGGTGTTGCTGTTGGTGTCTGTGTCTGTGTCGACGGCCTTAGCCGGGCTTACTTAAAAATTACATAAATTTTGCTTTATGTGGCCCAGAGCCAGAGCCAGGGCCTGGCCTGGTCCGTGAATAAGCCATGCAATCTTTAAAAACCCATCCATAAAGTATGCAATTAAATTTTCACTTAAACGATTATCACATAAATCCCCACATAGCACATAGCACACATTGGAACTGGCACTAGAGGGAGGGAAGGAGTCGTAAAGACCAGGCCGGAGTCAAACGTGTTTGCATTTAAATTAAAAGAGCCATTTTTCTTCGACACGGCCACGATTAGAGCGGAATGAGCCAAGGTGGGCATGCCGAACAGACAGTGTGGGAGGTGTGTTACGACCACAAAGAACCCGCCCACCTTATGATAAGACCATTACAGAGTCTGGCCAAGTATCTGGCCTGAACCGCAGCACGCCTCTCACGTACACGGAACACATACGGAACCGAAACGAACCGAACCGAACCCGTTGTGAATGTGTATATATTTGTTTATGTTAATTGCCATTGAATCCATTTCCATTAAGATGCAAGTCCTGCTCTTGACGATAATTCCACACATACACGCACACACACATACAGAGCTTTAAGGAGGATAGGAGAAGGATGCTCGCATAATTGCTTACAGGGGAAAGCGCACAAAAGTATGCCTTGACCGTGGCAAACGTTAAGCTCCGACCCAGCCCGGCCCGGTCCGGTCTTGCTTCCTCGTTGCCTTTGCTTTTCAATATGCACAGCAATATCCTTGGGTAAACACAGATCCTGGTCCCTGGACTGGTGCGAGCACTAGTCCTGCTTCTGCTCTTGGTCCTGGCTCTGTCGTGTGGCAGCTCCGGCTTGGCCATTTTATTATACAATAACAAAAAAGCTCCAGCATACCAAGTGGCGCACTAATGCCAACGCACCGCACCGACCCGCTCTCCATTGCCACTGGTGAATCTCCGGAACGTGCCCTTACATATTAGTAAACTTCATAATTTTTAATTGATACATTAAATTCCGTGCAAATATTGATCGAGCTGAGTAGTATGCCGCCCCGCTGGTGAAATGTTTTTTTGTCGGCTTTCACATGGATTTTTTGTGGGGGAGGCATCTTAGTTGAGTGACAGCTTAACGATGTAAAGCCCAGTTTATTATGCATGGCGAGATGGCTGGGATTACTTGCCCAATGCTCAAAAGAAGGCAATGTTTGCCCTACTTCGTCTACTCCTCAGACAGTATTTTGGCTTCTTCCTACCATAGATGTTTTAATAAACAGCGCCTAAAAAATTCCCGCAGATCAACCCAAGTGCTGCTGTTCTATGCATCAGTTTGCTCTGGAGTCGTGTTCCATTAGTGGACTGTTGCCCTTTTCATAATCTGCTTCTTCGCACTGTGTTCAAGAAATTCACACAAGAAATTCGCATTCATACTCGTATATTGGGCAGCGGGAGCGAGTATCCCCCGGTCCGACTGTTTGCTGTCTAGGGCCAAACACTCAAAAGCAATTTGCCCGCATTGACTTTGCCGTTTTCAGTTTTTTCCAGCGCCAGTGCCCAGTTTTGCCGTTTTCTTTTTCGGCACTCTCTCTATCATCCACGTCGTCAGAGCAACTGGGGCCCCATTTGGCACTCAACCGCAAATGCATTTCAACGTAAAGTTTTTAAACAAATATTTGCTCAACTTGCAGCCGAGGCTTGCTGGGTTGGGCTTCATTTTTTCCCTTTTGGTTCTGTGCCTCAGTTCTGGCATTCAAACAATGCACAGGCTGCCGAGCAGGCACGCAGCCAGTAGCCCAGGTCCAGGCCATGCAGCCAGCCATAAAATGAGCAAACGGTACGCCATGCGGTATGCAACAGTTTTTTGTGAGTGTATCTCTCTCTGTGCACGCTCCTTTCATATTCGTAGGCAGGGACGAGGCAAACAAATGGCACACAAATGTATTTGCAACTGTTGCGGCCAGGACCTTCTCCTGGCAGGCAACTCCATAAATGAATGTCCTTTTGATTTTGTTCAACGAGCCTAGCAGGCGACTCAATTCAGCAGCTCCAAAAGGAGCTACCGCAGCTTCAGAGGAGGTCCTTTTGTTTCGGTCTGGCCCGGCATTCTTCTAGGCTGCCCCACCTACTACTTCCTCTCTGTTTCTTTCTTCTGCTCGTTTGTAGGAATGTTTTAATTTGTTTTCCTATCCGCCAGTTCTGTGGCGCTTCTTTTTATTGCCCTGCCACGGGCTCGGTTTGATTGTTTGCCTCTGCCACTTGTTTATGTGCGGCCGCTTCCTAGACCCACCCGCCTTCTCCGGCTGCCTCCGATTTCTGTTTGCATTCATGACACACGACACACGCGGAATGCTACGGATACTCGTGATTCCCTCTGCTTTCTACTCCGAGCACTGTAGTGAGGTCGTTAAATCTTCTTCTTATATACACTCGTATATTTATTTTATTGTTTGCTTGGATGATTAATAGAAGTCATAATAATATGAAGAGAATTTCAATTCCATACAAAAATATTTAATTAAAACATTGGCTCATTCCCCTCTCTTGTTCTCTCTTTACTTACAGGTAAGTGACGTCCATCCAGAACATCCTGGACAAAGCGTAAGTCCGTTCGCCTAATGAACAACAATATCCGCGGGCAAATCTATTTACTGGGTGTGGAGTGGAAGTCGGAGCGGGAGTGCAGTCACCGCACGCTTTTGTATTTAATTACAAAAGCAACTATCTTTCAATTATTTACACCTGCAACAAAAACCGTAGCCAGACCGTGTCCGTATCTGTGTCCGTGTCTGTGTCTGGCCTCAATGGGGCTGCACTTCTTGGCAAGCCAAACAAAATATATATCCGCTCTTTACATTGATTACCCCATGGACCTCCTGGTCCTGAGGGGTCGGATTGGGACTTGGACGGGGACTGGGGCTGGAATCCGCGCAGTCACTTACTCTCGCCCACTTGACGACCGCGCCCACTTTCGATAATTAATTGCAGACATCAGTTGCAGTTGCCAGTGTTTTCGACTGTGGGTGGGGGTTTTCGTTGGGCTATTTTCCGGAAGTGGAAGTGGAAGTATGAATGGGGTTTGGGGGAGGGAGAAATGGAGCATCCCATCAATTTGTCTTTCAGTTTGTAGTATACTTTTAGGTGGGCTAGCAATTGTTCTGCAGACGCGATTCGCGGACCAAACAGAGCTGGAGTGAAGTGCAATTACAAATGCAACTCAAGTAGCAGCGAATCGGGTAGTCAGACGAGAAGCGAGCGGAAAAACGCTTCAGGAAATGCTATTAGTTGGAGTGACACAGGCAAATAAAAGCGAGTTGAGTGCGCAGGCACACTACAATGGAGACGAATGTCGAACGCCAAAAAGTATGCAACAATTTGGTATGTGGAACAAAGGAAAATCCTGTTATGAATACACCAGTGCTAGTATTTTCCACAACATTGGAAAACCAACAGCTGATTATTTGATTTATCGAGTCTTTAATTTATACCTAAAGCTGGGTTCTACGGACATGTCAATTTATCGAAGTGAACGAAGATTTATTCGTTGTGCCAGTTCATTGGAACCGGTAAAAGCAGATCAGTTCCTTATCCACCAGCAGACAAAGCTGTGCAGACAATGACCGCAAATCTAATAAAAATAAATAACAATTAATATGTGCTTTGTCTCTGGCTCTCTGCTTTTCTGCTTTGTTTTCCCACTTTCGCTATAGTCCAACGCTTTGCGTGGTTTTTAAAAGCTTAAACGTGTTGGGATGCCTAGCTCTCGCTTCCTCTGGCTCTCTCTCCTTCTCCTTAGATCCAGCTCTTAAAAATTAACTTGGAATTTCAAATTACCTGACTGAGAAGTGGTAGAAGAGAGGAGAGTCATGCGGGAACGCAGTTATCTCGCGGAATTTAATTAAAAGAATTGTAAATGTTGCTTGTGGCACTTTTCCTACTGCCGACTCCTACCCGACGCAGCGAAAGTTAAAGTCTGTCTGGTCTACTTAGTCAAGTACAGCTCATAAATGCTCCCCGGCTTCAGAGTATCCGCTGACTAATTGCATTTTATGAATATTGCATTGCATTTGCGGTACACGGCACTGGCGGAACTGGTGGCACTGCCACGTTTCGGGCGGAGCGGGATGATAAATGGCCAGCAAGCGGCTAAGTGGCTGGCCCACTCCTATGCGATGTGGCCGGTGCGATTGTCATCGTCCCTCTAAAATGAAACCTCAGGTGTGTCCCTGCCAGTGCATTAGATTAATGAAACGCTGCCGGACAGTCGGGATGGAACTTTGGGGGACTGAAACCCTTTTCCAATAAATGCCAAATTAATTAAAAAATACAGCGCAGAAGTAAAGAAAAAGCCAAACTCAAGCAACCCGAAAAGAAAAACTTGAGACCCACAATGAGGTTTTCTTTTCCATTCTCCCTTTTTTTATATGCGTTTTCTTTCTTTTCATTATATCCCGTATCTCTGTGTGTATTGTATTTTCTCTTTTTTTTCTCCCCCTCCCACTCTCCTGATGCTCAACTTGAAAGTGTTAATTAAAAATTGTTTCACAGTTTAGCTGCGAAAATGAAAATTGAAAAAGGCAAAGGGAGTCGAGTCAGTGAGTCAGTCCCAGTTCCCTTCCCAGTCCCAAGCTTCATATTTTCCTTTTGCTCTTTAACTCTGCACTGTCCTGTCCTTGTCCTATCCCTATCCCTAACCCGGACTTGCCTTGCCTTATTTTTTCATTAGCCGCCTCAATTTGAGGAAAGAACCCAAGTGTATTTATCTTAGGACCTCTTCGCCAACTTGTAGTTGTAATTGCAAGTGGACTGCAGTCGGCCTCAGTCTTAGTCCCACTGACAGTCCGAGAAACTTGGCCATACTACAGAGCTTGACCTTAGTCTACTCTTCGAGGACTTGAAGTGCTCTCCCGATCGTTAGTGCAGCGTTGCCGGCGCTGAATGCAGCTTCTCTATCTGCATCTTCTTTAATTGCAACAACTTAAACCGCTTCGCTGCTCGGCGGAGATGGCAGTCGCCAGCAATTGTCCCATAATTAGGTTCTATCTCATAGCTAGAAATCTGTTGGAAATAGGTTAAGATTAGAAAGGAATAGAGTGAGCTGTATCCCCTCTACATTCCCCTTCTCTGTTCCTTTTTATGCCTTCCCCTTTTTCGCTTATCCGGAATTCTAACGAGAAGGGACGTGTGAGACGCTTCTTACACGTCACAACTTTTATCCCCGGCACTCAGTACTACATCTGTACCTTAGCGGTTTTTTGTCAAATTTTACATTTTTTCTTCATCTGTCATCTACATCTACAACACTTCTTACGCCAACACGCTCCTTTTGCACGCCCCCCTTTCCTAGAGTCACACACTGCAGAGTCATGACAGAGGAAAGGCAGAGGCAAAGGCCGCACACTGCAGAAACAGAGTGTGAATGATAGAATGTGCAAAAAACAAATTTAAACTGCGGGCGGGTGGGTTTAGCCACTGGAAAATAGATCTGATAGATATGGTCATTCCCAACGGAATGGCGTTTTTCGTTTTCTTTTAGGCGGAAGGTTACACTTGTAACAGTGTGAGCATACAGATTATAGTCTCTGTCTCGGACAGACAGGCATGGCTCTATCGACTCGGCTATTGATGCTGATCAAGAATATATATACCTTATGGGGTCGGAAACGCTTCCTTCTTTGCTTTACATACAACCGTTATTCGCACAAATACAATATACCCTATTTACTCTTCGAGTACCGGGTATAAAAACTGAATTTTCTGTGGAAAAAAACGCTTTCCATCAAAATGGTTGGACTTTCTATTTGAGTTTTTCATTTAATGCCGGGAGAGACTACAGCAAAAAAATTGGCTACAGCCGCGAGATTTTCCTTCTTATGGCTGGGATTTTATGGCCGTCAGACGTTTTATGTGGCATTCAGACTCTCTCCTAGTTGCTCTTCGCCGTTCCTTTCTAGAGGGTGGCGGCTGTTTGTCTTGCACTGCGTGTTTTTAATTTTGCGCGTTTCGCTTGTTCTAATTGAAAGCCGCGTTGTGTGTACTTGATGCGGGTGGGAAGGGTAAAAGGGTGATAGAAAACGCAGTGGTGGGGCATGTATGCTTTTCCTGTCTTGTGTTTGTCTTAACATTTATACGCCACGCAGACTTACACGCATACAGCACTTCCAATTTCCTTCTGGCTGCTGCTCTACACTCGTAGATAAATAATTTACTTTTTGCGCACTAAGGCACAAACAAACATTGAGCAAGATACAGACAGGGAACAGGGGACACTGGATAGGATTCGAGAATGGGACAGGACACGGGGCAGGAACAGGAGACCGTGACAGGCAACAACTAAAAGCAACGTTGTCGGCATATCTTTTCTTACAGTAAATATTTATATGTATTTCTGAGTGTTTCCTGGTGTGGGTGTGTGTGTCTATATCTGTGTTTGTTTATAATATAATGTACAGAAAACAGCAAAAACAGCACGTAGATGGGGCACAGGCAGAAAGCGAAATTTTTACCAACATTTTTTGTGTTTGTTGATTTTGGGCAAACAAAACTTTGCACTTCTACAGCACACCCTCCTTTCACGAAGCGAAAGAAGCGAGAAGAATAACCCTTTTTCTGGCCATTTCCTACCCGAAGCGGGTTCCGCTAACGCATTTTTCTTTGCTTTTACTTCTCATATTTTCGTTTTCTTCGTCCCTTTTTTGAGGCCTGAAATTAAAAATTAAGTTTATTTAGCCTAAGACCAGGAGCTGCCCTAAAGCGAGTGGAACGAGTCGAAGGAGTACACAGTGAGGCACATCCGTCAATTTGCGTTGGCTTTGCCCTTGAGTCATGACCTTGTGGGCGTGGCTGGGGGATGGGTCTGTAGCTAAGCTCGATGCACTTAAATCATGTTATTGCCCCAAAAACTAAAAAGTATGCAAATGTTCCACAGACAGGCACACACACTCATATACAAACTCACGTATAATATGTGTGCAAATGGGGGAGACTGAAAGAGAGACTTAAAAAAACTGCATAGCATAATTTATGGTGATTCCGCTCCTTTCCTCGCTTCTCTTTCCCTTTGCCGTGCAAAAAACACAACAGACAATTTGCCCTGTGTAAGAGCATGTGATTTGTCTTGGTTTCGCGTTGAACTCTGCCCAAAGGATCCGCAAAAAAGAGAGACACTCTAGGAGAGGGCAAGTGCAACAAAGGCAGGGGCGGGACGAGTTTCTACTGTATTTGCTTGGCTTGGAAAATGTCAACAGCAGACGATGACTAGGCCCCAGTCCATACCATTCCTAAAACCGCCTCTCCGTCACACCGGAGGCTGAGAACCAAAACCCCAAACGCCTGTCGCCCATTTTGACGAAATAGACAAATTTGCGTTTTGTTGCAACCAAATTCCCTGAAACTGGCAGGACTCTGCCACTGCCACAGTATATCTCTCTCCCTCGCTCATGCATTTCCCCTGCAATAAATCATATGCAGAGAGACAGCAACAGCAGCAGCAATAACAACAACAACCAGGAGGCAGAAAAGAACGGGGCAAGCAAAAACAATGTTGCGGCAAAAAGTTTGCTGTTCTCCTACATGCCCCATCGGGGTTTTTTATTTTCCTACAACAGCAATGTGACAAATACATAAATTTGCCAAAAATGTCGCCGCCTTTCAAAAAATTTGAGCTGGCAATTTGAAATTGTTGTGCTGCCTGCCCCTCTACACCCGTGCACTGCATCGTGCCTCCTGCGGCATTTAAAGTAAAAAGCCTGACGACGACGCGTCACGCCCATAAATCAAACGGCATCAGAATGTGCGAAAGGGAAAAGCGACCTGGTAAAGGGTTCAGCCCGATTAATTTTTAAACATTTAATCTATACATGGCCTGGACTTCGATCAGATTGCAATTTCTCGGGTGCTTGGGGAGGCATTCTATGGCGTCTTGTGCCAAATGGCGCTATCATTATTAGCCAGATTTATTGTGTTCTCTCCTTACTGTTTCATATTAAATTAAGTAAAAACAAGATAAACGTCTGAAGTTGTGCTTCTCGAACAAGGAAGGTATTCGGATTCATAAATGTGGGTTTGTCGTGATTGGTTACAGACAATAATGGATGTACGCTTTGCATTTATGGGATTTGTCCTTTAATGGGAACGTGTGGGTTATTAATTATTAGTTATTAGATATAGTTTTAAATCATAAAGATAAATATATTACATGGATTTATATAAATATATCGACCTACCGTAATGGCTGATCATGAATACACTTCAGGGTTCTAAATACAATATACCCGCAAATGCTACGATTACTGGGTATACTTATAAAAAAAAATAATTTCTTCCCTTGGGATGTCGCAGGGAGAAAAACTACGATACATAATTCACATGCCAAAACAGCACGAAATGTTTTGCATAGCTGCGATAGTGGGCGGGGCGTGGCAGCGGCGTCCCGGGTGTCGCGGACGAGGACAACAACAAAGTGGAAGCCATTAAATTGCATGCATGCAACTAGTAAAAAAGTACAAAAAAAGTGAAAAAGAAGAACGAGACAGAACGAAGAGCGAAGGTAACGCTACTTGCCACGCCCACGCGCTGTTTTGCACAGGCGGCCAAGAAATGAGTTTGCACTTTTGTTTTGCAAAAAAAGGAAGCACCTGCAATGTTGCACCTTAAAAAATGCTGCTGAGACAGCAGACGTTGTCGGGAGAGGAGGAGGGCATGCAACGGGACAGTGCACACCCAGAAGACGTTGCCCTGAAAGTTTTTAGCATGTTTTTCATATTTATCCTGGCAAAAAGAGCACGGCAGACAGGCAGCCATGCGCCTGAAGGAGCAGGAGCACTGAAGGGTTAAGATGCGTGTGCGAAATTATTTAGCCAAAGTGTCAGAATGCCAGCTAGCCATCCTCCACTTCTGCCTAAGTACTGCCCTCTCCGCTGTGCTGAAATACTTGTCTGCCTTATTTATTGCGTACCCCCAGGCGCGCACACAAACGCCCACACACGAGCGCTCCTCCAGCTACCAGTGTATGTGTGTGTACACCTGTGTGTCAGGTGTCCGTGCCTGAAGCTAGGAAAATACTTTGTAAACATTTCCTATTTCTATTAGCGAACCCTCTCGTCAACTCTCCGTTGCTTTCCCGTTGGCCCACATGGCCTTCAAAAAATTGCATCCCCTCTGCGCTGTACAGCGCCCAAAACTATGCAACAATGTTTTGTCAGACAGACAGGGGGTAAAAAGTTTGCCCATAAGTGCTTCGAGTCCCTAGAAAAGTACAAATATCTTACCACTTTGGCCACCTTATCGATGCCCCAGCTGAACCGAGCCCGATCCCGCGGCTATGGGGCCATAAATTATATTTTTTGAAGTCTCACCCAGAGACAGAGACAGTGCCAAAAATAAAAGCAACAACAACCAGTGAGAAAGAGACTGAAAAGTTTTTGGCAGTTATTACCAAGTGTTTTGTCGCCTCTTCCCCCCGTCCTGAAGTTGCATATCTGTAAACATTTTTTGCGACTTTGAAGCGCACCTGAAAAAAGTTGCGAGCGAGCAGAGAGTTGGAAAGGATATCTCCCGCTCGCTTACTTTGGCCGAAACTTTGACTGCAGTTTGAGAAAAAGTTTTTGAAGGTTGCTAGACCTTTAATTATTTTGTGATAAATGATGACATTGGAGTGCTGGAACAGGGCAAAAACAATTACAAATACGTGTTTGTGTAGGAGTAAGAGTATAGGTAGTCGTAGAGCTCGTAGAGAATTTGCTGCGTCAGAGGCGAACACTTCATTAGCACCTGCCAGCCCTAGAAGATGAGATCTCTCCTCGCACCACCTTTGACAAAGCCAAACACGAAAATATTAGTGCAAGCAACAGCTGACAGTGACATGGCCCCACAGAAACAGTGGGCCCAAGAATGTCCAGCCCATCATCCACTTAAAAGCGCTTTAAACCGGAATAATCCTGGACAGACAAAGCCGTCCACGGCCACCGCGGACAGCTACAGCTACAGCTCCAGCCCAGTCGATGATTGATGATGGCGTGTGACACTAATGGTGATTGTTGATATTTTATCACATATTCTAGAGCGAAAAAAGGGCCACAACCACCTGCAATTTGCTGCTACACTGGAACATATTTTTTTTCACAAATATCCCCTATCCGTCTGCTATCCGATTCCTTGGTATAATTTTACATTACAATAGGGCTTTATGTGCGGACGCCTAAAACTATGCAACAGCTTCCATGATTTATGGGTGGTCCTGGAACGACTCCGAAAACAATTACTCAAATTTGATATTTCCTTAGGCGGGAAGGGATTTGGAACAAGTGTTTTCGGCTAGATTAAATATACTTTCTAGGTGCTCCATTTTTATTATTTTGGGTTGATTAATGTTCGTTCAGTTCGCCGACTTGAAAGAGGCCCAAACTGACTGGGGATCAGATCTGGGGATATTAACGTAAAATATTTTAGGCTTCGTTCCGATGGCTAATCCCCGCCAAACAATTCATTCAACTGCATTCCAAATGAACCACAGCCATTCCAGGCTTCCGGCGAGCTGACCCACCCTCTAGTGGAATCAATTGTTAATTAACTTTAGTGGAAAACATTTCTCCAACTGACTGAACACTGGCAAAAATTCCAAAAATTGTTGGTCTAGCCACTGAACAATTCACACAAGCGGAAGTCATGGCCGCGCATTGGGCAAATGCTATTAATGTAATTTGGCATTTATTTATGCATTGCCATTAAAACAAATAGACACGCGGCGAGCGAATCATAATGCAAAATGATATAATAATTATAATTGTGCTGACAGACAAATAACAAGTATTGTCCCCGACATTTGATGAACATTGAAAATGCATTTTTACACACTCATTTGCATGTAGCGATTGCAACTCAATTTTAACATAAATAAGTTTCCATTTGATCTGTCATCCCTCTGCAGGCATGTCCTTTGTTCGTATGTATTTACCGTCCGCTCTTTTCCATTTTTCCACTAATCTCTCTGGTAGTTTACCGTGCTAAGCCTGAAATTGGCGGCTTTTCCTTGATACATTTTCTCCGGCTTGCCGCCGGCCGTTTTAATTTTAATTAAAAATCAAAAATAATTAGCTATTTGTTTAATTACATGAAAATCATTTGCGCCTGGTTGCAGCCATTAATATTTATTTGAAATATATTTCCCTGCTCAATCCGTCTCGGCTTCCCTTTTATTTGCTTGTTGCATTATTTATTAACGTTTCAAACATGTGTCAACATGGCCGCTGGCCAAAAATATATGCAAATATAAATGAGGGAACAGATAAATATATTGAAAATGGCATAAGCATGTATCGGGATACGTTTATACATTTGTACATAAAGTGCATATACATACATATGTATATGTAGATATCTATGAGTATCTGCATCTGTGGATGTGGCAGATGAATTATGTCCGTGCCAGGCCGTAAATGCATATTTAATTACAAAATTAATTAACATGAAAAATAACTAACGCAAAAGGTATTATAGCAGAAAAAAATCGTAGAAATAAAATAGAGTTATGAAAAAGTCTATATATGTATGTATACTATGTACATATATTTAATAATTGTATAATACAGAGTTCACTTGTACGTGGCAAAATTAAAGACAAATATACGTTTTTTTAGCATTTGTTCATATTTAATTAAATTAAAAGCATTTATGGGAATTTATTTCCATATATTTTAGTCCCTACGTTTCGCTTTTATCCCTTTCTTCATTCGGTTCTCAATCACTCACTGAGTACATTCATTTGCCTGTTCCCAATGTTCCCCAATCAATTTTAATTAAATTAATTCCTCAAATTTAGCACACTTCCAGACCACAGGCAAACTCGGGCCAGGTCCTAGGAGAAGGGAAAGTTTTTCCACCACCCCCCTTAACCGAAATTAGTTAATATTTGGCCTGGGTCTGGTTCTGGCTCCTAACCATGGAACAGGCCATGTCCCCCCGGGCAAATATCACTTACTTATGTTTAGTTGTTGGGTAATAACTTGTACTTTGCCTTCCTCTGGCCAAGGGCTGTGGCGCCTGCTGTTAATGACACAACCGCAAACAAAGTGCGAGGAGCACACATACGCACATATGTGTGCATGGAAAGGGGAGAAGTACGAGCAAAGCTTGTTGTGTAATGGCATAGCTCATTAGCTTTGCAGGCAAACAAGTTTTAAAGCATGCATTTAGGAGCGCTGCGGTTTTACAGTCAGCCTCAGCCTCAGGCTGCAGGCTCTCGCTGTCTCTACCATGCGAATCCGTGTGTGTGTGTGTGTGTTGACACAACAATTAAAAGCATTTAAAATAAAGCATGCCACACTCGTAGGCGGCTGTAGGCACCACACAGCCACATAGCCAGGCTCTGCCACAACACGCTCCTGCGTAGCCCCTCCTGCAAATGCATAAATTCTGCCTTACTGCTGTCTGTCTGTGTCTGTGTCTATTTCTGTGGCTATGTGTGCGTGTGGGTTAGTCACTAATTAGCATGTCTTTAGCTTTGGGATGCCTTATGGCATTGGCACTGGCACTGGCGCTAGCAGTTCTGTGGCCATAAACCCCAGAGAGAATGGCTAGTTATAACACATATGGCAGACTGAAAGTGGAGCCATAAGCATTCTATTTGTGTGAAGAGTATCCCCGCCTCGACTTGGCAATTAGTTTCCCTGATGTCTGACCAAACATTGTTTTGGCATTCGTAATTATGTCCTGCCAGGGGCCATTTAACATTTAACATTGAACTACAGCTTGAACAGGCTACAGCCTGGTCAACCAGTCCAACCCCTCAACACCACAACTCGATTGACAGACACATTAAATTTTCAAGGCAACAAATTTTACTTCAAACAAAAGACAAATTACCACGGTCTCAGGAATTCTTTCCTCTATCAGACGCCGCCAATCTGCGACTCTTTTTCAACTGCCTTTTTTCTCAACTCGACGCGACTCGACTCGACTTGACTCTTGGATCAAGTCTACGTCAAGTGTTTGCCAAGGAGAGTGGAGCAGACTTATCGGGTCTGGCCCGTTGTTTGCTAAATTGCAAACACATGCTGCTTCCAATGGCGCACATCCAGCGGTGGCATGGACTGCAATAGGACTACGAACAGGGGAGCAGGACAATGGCCAAAGTTTAATCAGGCGTGAAATCAAGCAGGTGTTTCAATTTTTACCAAATTGACTTGAATCTACCTGACTGCCTTCGTACCATACTCTCCCTTCATCCGTGTCTTGACGGGCGTTGATAAATCGCTCCTAAATCTGATACAACGTCTGGGGGCGATGTCGTTGTCAGGTCGTCTCATTAAAACGATTATTATGCATTGCATTTCTGATTATACAATCAAATTAAAACTTATTTATGCAATGAATCAGTAGGGCGATACTCGCATGCGAGTAGGAGTCCGTGGATTACAAAAAAGTAATCATTATAATTCTTTTTGCTAGTATTTTTCTATGTGGCATATAATATTTCACATTTATTTTTGGACGGTGGCTGAAGACGGACGGCGCCCATGGACAAATGTTACGAGGAACAGTGGCACTGTTAATGCAATGTAAAAATCAAACAAACAAACAAAAAATTAATTATATAAAAAATACTCAACAATAATCTGGCCATGGGAGTACGGTCCAAGCACTGATTTTGAATATATCTGGACTGCAAAACAATTGTAATTATTATATAATTATATATATACATACATGTTATATATGTATCCAAACCGAACCGCAACACAATGCCCTCTCGGTTGTGACCAGCGTTGTGTGCCCACCTACGCAACTCCCCACCCACAACTTCCTCATGTGTTGTTCATTCTGCTTCTGTTTGCTGTTTGGGGGAATCCCATTTTTTCCTGTTTTCTGTTTATTATGTCAAGCATAAATTGGCATTTTCAACTGGATTTGCATGTTAATTAAAATGGCGCACGCACGGACAGTGGAAAGCAAATTCAGACACGGAATTAAATCCCCTATCTCTCGCTCTCTTGTCCTCTCTTTCAGCTCTCTCTCTTACTCCCTTAACAGCTGACCGAGCAAGCAGTGGGGGTTCCTTGTGGGCTTACGAGGAGTGCGCAGACCAGATCGATGACAGGCGGCAGGCCCGGGCTCTGCACTTCACCCGCGGCTGGTTGCATTTCATTTTGAACTCTATTTACTTGAATGTTCGCAAAGCAGAAGCAAAAGCAAAAGAAGACGAAGTGCAGTGCAGCAGCAGAAGCAACAGCAACTCTGAGTAACGTCCCCAATCCCCCTTCAAATCCCAGTCCCAACTGAACTGAACTCTACAACACAGAACGCGACCCGACCAACGACCTACACTTGACTTAACCAGCATTGTCGATTGCAAAGACCCGCCTTACAGAGCTGCAACGCCTTCTGGCGGAGGAGGAACAGGACTACAGCAAGACTTTAATGATGATTTCTTTGGCGCTTAAGTCGTTTAAACTGCGCCCCCATCTTCGACGGCAACGGCGACTTGGGCTTGGGCTTGGACGTCGACGTCTTCTTCGTTCTCGTCGTCATGGACTTGACGAGGGCCTTTTTGTGTGTCTGACTGGGGAAGCGGGTGGAGTTCTTCGCTTCGCTTTTTTATTGCTCAAGTCTCCTTTCATGTGCATTATGGAGCACTCGTCGTCATCGTCGTCTTCGCTCTCTTGAGCTGCTTTAACCACTTGACTTGGCCTAGAGGAGGCAGCAGCGGCACCAACCCTGAGCCGGTACAGGTCCTGGCACATCCCGCATCCACTTGGCGGGCTTAAAGATTGCGCTCGTCTTGATGGAATTATGGACAAGTGCATAGTCGTAAAGTTCAATATTTTTATAGTTCAGTGTCTGTATCTCTCTCACTACCTAAAAGTCTGCAAACATTGATGGCTTTCCCCTTCCCAATTGCAAGCCCCTGCCAATTTCCAGCTGCCACGCAGACTGAAACATTTATCAACTATTAAATAAATGTGCAGCTGAGTTGTACTTATTAATGCAGCTGAAAATTGTATAATTTATTATAAGCAGCCTCTGCTTGTCAGCGATAGTCCGGAACCCTCTTCCGCTGCCCATTTAATTGACATATTCAAAATATTAAAATGCATCCGTGTGCAGAAATGTTCTGGGCACTCTTTTCGGGGATGGCTCTGCATTTGTACAGCTAGGCAGTGCTTTGTGGGCAATTGTGAATTTTTAATCAAGTAAATAACTCGGTGCACGAAACGCAAACAAACTGACAGAACAGGACGGGACAAAAAAGCAACCAGATAGGACACATAGCAGAACAGCACAGAACAGAACAGGATGGGACTACTAACCGCAATGTGACTGATTTCCCTTTTTGGTTTTACCAAAGCCATGGAGAAAGCAACAATCCAATCCGTAAACACTGCAGTACAAGTCGGTAAATGCTCTTTAATGACACTTTAATTGGTTACGTATTTGAATATATTTGAGAAAGATACAGGCCCTATAAACTGTATCCTTTAACGCGTAACACTTCCAGGTCGATTTCGATTTAATTGAACTAAATACAATGAAGAGACAAAATGAGAAAGGAGTTCAGCCTCATTCGGAAGCCTGTGAAGCCTCACACGTTGAGCGGAAAAAAGCTGCAGAGTCTGAAAAATTAATAACAAAATTTGCAACGCCAGAAGAATGACAGCGAAAAAAGGGGCGGCCAGAAACCAACCGCTCGGGGTGTGGCTGTATTATTAATTAAATGACGCTTAAAAGTATGCTAACAGAAACGAGCTTAGGGCAGGCAACTACTGCAGTATGGGAAACTTTCCACTTTTTGTGGCAAAAATAATAACTTCCAAACAAAACAATATATTTCGTTTTTTCATTTCAGTGTTCTTTTTTCATTCAGTTTAAAATCTCACTTTTATTTTATTTTTAATTTTTATCAAACAAAAAAAGATGGGAATATTTTAAGCAGTGCTATATTATATAAAAATGTCATGGCCGGATTTAAAAAAATTGAAAACTAGAAGATAATTGGAATTTTACATTGACTTCCTTACATACTGCTAGCAGATTTTGTTCTTTGTGTTGTAGAAATAATGTACACAATAGCCCTGCACGTCAGCGCAGAGACACTGTAAATATATAAAATTTAGCCAATCTGCACATTTTCTTTCGATTTGTTTCAAGTTTGTGCAACATTTTTCAACTTAATCGAAAACTGTCAAAACAAATTGAAAGGGTGGAAGGCAAACAGCTCACTTTAACAGGTGCTATCTAAACAGTAGCGCGCATTGTTTTGGGTACAAAACATTAAAGACTGATGTTGTTCTTATGTATATCGGTTAAAAAAATTGTATTTTATCGTCTTTTGAAAAACGAGTTTTGGCCAGAAAAAGTGGTCAATTGCCCATAGTATACTGTACGGAATTCTCAACGTTTATTTATTTTTTCTGCAAATTTCGATTTTGTTTTTGCCTATCGACGGCAGCTGGAAATTTATTATCAGTGACAGCCAGACGGACAAGCAGCCTCCGAGCGAGAGAAGTCGTTGACAAAAATTTAATAAACTAAAAACCGCAGGATATTTACATTGCACTCGTTTGCAGGCTACCTATCAGTATCCGTGTATGTGTCGGTGTTCGTGTATTTTCGCTCGTGTGCCCGGCATTTCATTTCGAAACAGTGTAAAATTAGTTTGTCTGTGCCATATTTTTGTGGATAATTTTTTGTGTTGAGAGAGCTGCCTCGAAATTAGTTGCTGTTTATCGCATATTTGGTCATGCATAAAATGCACTGATTGGTGTTGCATAACTCTGGACCAAGCCAGAGCTGATTATTTAGTTGTTTTGGCTGCCACTGTCAAGGCCCGAAGGCAATTGAGGCTCTTCGCCAGACCTTTGATTTATTATGGAGAACTCATGTCCAGGCACCACTTTACAAATTAAAGCTCCTTTCATTTAAATGACAGCAAAGACAGAAAAGGTCACCTCATCATCATTTATAATTTAAATGACATTCGTATGTGCGTTTCGTTTTTTTTTATGTACATATCTGTCTCGAATATCTTCTAAAGAATCTAAAGAAATGGTAATTAAAAACTGAATGAATCTACCGAAGCTGTACAGAAAAGGTATCCTTTATAGTGACAGTTGAAAGATATGTAGGAAATACGTATAGTTGTTCCGGGGAAGAGAGTAGAGTTGGAAACGCTGTAGTAGTGTTGTTTTTTCTTTTCGTTGTTTTGCTTTTAATTTCGGAGCACCTTCTATTATGTAGAGCTCTATTCATGCAAATGGCGTTTGGCTTTGACTTTAAAATTCCGAAAATCTTTAGCTTAAAGTTGTGCCAGCAATTAAGGCATGCTTCATTGGCTGCCAAAAGGTACATAAACTACGTGAATGTTTCTATGCGACCACACCCTCCTTCTGGTTACATCCCTCCCTTCATCCAGAGAACTCACACCCATCCGACCCTTAGACCCGCTCCGCTTTTCATGTAAACGCTTGCTCTGCCATTCGTTCCGAGTCATTTCATTTTCACTTTGTTGCCGGAGACGTAGACGGAGAGACGGAAAACGAGATGTAGTTGGAGTCGTGGCTAGTCGAGTCGAGTCCTAGTCCTACAATACCATTTGTGCTGGGTGCCTTTTGCCCATAGTTCCACCTCACTAGCTACCCATGGCACTGACTTAAAATGACAAACAACATTGGGACTCCTTGTCGGAGTCCTGAATCCTGAAAAACGAAAAATGCTTTTCTATCACACACACACACACACACACACACGCAAAGAGTAGGGGCAGACGCGTACATGCCATTGCACAATCATTGGATTCCGAAACATTTCTAGAATATTTAATAAGAAAACTGAAAATCGTTGAAATGCCAGCAACACTCATAATATCGTTTCTGCCTCCTCCTCCTCCTCCTCCTCCACCTCCACCTCCCCCTCCTACCCATCCTGCGTGAGAGTCTAGGTCGATTGTCGATATGCGTGCCTTGTGTGTGTGCTGCACCCCAGCCACTCGTCCGATTTCTCCTGCTAGGGCAGCCTTTCTCGATGAAAGGCTAAGGTCAAAGACAATATTGAAATGCCAATTGAACTTTTAGCTATTATTAAAATTTTACTGGTACTGCACTCGTTTCCACAAAAGCAGGAGCTAGAGCAGGACCCAGTACCAGTTGAAAATGTCGTTAGGATCCTGCCCATTAATGGCACATTTTGGGCATGGCCTTTAAACGTTTTGGTAATTGATTCTTTGAGGCACAGAGTGCATAGCGTAGCACTGGTCCATGATTTAGGGATAGGGGAACAATCGTTTTCAATTTATGGATATGGGAATGGTAAAGGGAATACTATGATTATTTTCAGTATCAAAGGGGATTATTAGTGTAGAGATTCACTTTACAAAACCTCATTGAATTCAAACTATATCTGATTTTCCTCTCTCTCTTTCTTTATATCTTTGCAGGTATGTACTACAAATTTGCATAGCTCCAAGGATATCAATCCTTTGCCCTATTCTAGCGTAAGTTCAAGTGCCTTTGTCTTGCCCCGTCCTGCCCAGTCCAGTCTGGGCACCGTCGTGGACAGTGAAAAATTTGTATAGCTTATTATTAATAACAATGTAAGGAGGTAAAACCCCATCAAGTAGCTAAATCTTGGGAAGCATTTAAGGAGCATGTCAGAAACAAAACGACGGGAAAAGCCACCACCTCCTCCTAGCAGTCGACGACATTGACAGTGATTACAAGCTGAAAGTATGAAAAACAGCAAAAACTACTTAAGCACAAGAAATAACAAAAGGCTGGCCTGAACGTCATCCCGTGACATCTCAGCTTGGAGAGTCGTAGCCGGCCAAAGACCAAGACGAAGACGGAGACAGAGACGCAGACTGTAGACAAATTTTTTGCATAAACACAGACGACAAAGCCAACTACGGACTGCACTTAAAACAAGAGTCGCCAACGGGGGACCAAGACAAATCGAAGCCGAAAGCCATCGAGCAGCGAAGAGATGGCCAAGGAGGAATTTTCTCAATGCTTGACGTGAGATGCGAATTTTTCAATAAGTGCAACCGATGGAAAGAGGCGGCGCGAGGCGACGGCAGGCCATCCAGGGACCGTATAATAATTTGAGAAAGGGCAGAAATGGGGGCGCGGTAGGACAAGCATCGTTTAAAATGTGGCTGGTCGAGGGCAGGACTCTAGGATGGACTGGGTCTCGGACTAGGAGCAGGAAGCACATAAGTTGAAACGGCTCAAAATGCAAAGTAGACGACATCCGCTTTGAGATTGGATGACGTTCGTTCAGGCTCTGCTGCTGGCCCTGGTCTCTGGTCTCGGTCCTCGTCAGCCCTAGCATCGTCGTGAAGTATTAAAAGCAAATAAGTAATAAAAATAATAATGGAGCATTTTTACCATTTTTTTGCCCCCAACGAAAGGGAGCAGCAGCGGCACACAGAAAAAAAAGGATAAGCATCTTAGCGCAATTTCTTGCTGCCTTCTCAATATAACAAAAGGTCCTCTGCCGAAAATCGGAGGAGTGGGCAGGCAGACGAGAAGGAAGGGTCCGCTGCTGTTTTGTCCTTTATTTCAATTTTTTTCGCTCATATTTCCACTTCCCTTGCCCCATCCAGTTTTCTTTTCCCAGTTTCTTTCCCCAAAGGGACACCAACATAAATGCAGGAAATTTGAATGGACGAGCGCAGTGAATGAAATTTGCAAATATTTTCAAAAATTGAACTTTTCTGGCAAATTTTTTCCTCCGATGTTGATGGTGGGGCAGTGGAAGGGATGTGCGGCCAGAGGAGGAAAAGGGACTGCTTCGGGTTTATGAAAATAAGTGAAGAAAATTGATTTGAAGTACTTTGAAGTGCAAAAACGCGTAGCCAGAATCAGTGAAGAATGCTTTGGCATATTATTTCGACTTTTTTCGCTGACAGAGTTCCCCAATTTCCTCCATCTGCATCTCCATTTCTCCCTTTTGGCCAGACAACTTTTGTTGTGATAGGCAAGTCAAGCAGAAGGGGCCTGTCCATATAAAAATGGAGAGCACTAGCAGATGCAACTGCATATCTGCTTATGTTTGAATAAAGTTTCGAAATGGAAAAATAACCGAGTCTATAAACAATCTCTGGTAAGGCAGAAACTTTCCAAAGGCAGAGACAAGTACCTTAAAAAACATTCCTAGACTCTGTCTTAAAGCTCACATAATCGGTCAAATTGTATTCTAGGCTTACCCACATGTTCCCGTCCGAGACAACATAGGCAACATGCGAGTACTGCGAGTATCCGAGTTTATAAATCGCCTAGAAAAGTACCGACTACCGACTGCCGTCTATCATTTCCTCCGGCACTCTGGCAATTCGGGAGTAGCGACAACCGGCAAGAGGTAAACTTTACCTGCTGCAAGAAAAATGTTCAAAATATAAACCCACAGATCGAGGCAGAGGAAAAGAGATTCATACAGGCGAATCAGGTAACCAAGACGACTGTCGTTTATCAAATGGGGAGCAGGGAGCAGTCCTGCCTGGGCTCTTACATTTTTTTGACTCAAGTGAAACGTTTCACGCCGCCAACGCCTAGAAGTATGCAAACTGGCAGGGCGAATTTTTGTGTGTGTTTTTGCCTCTGCACTTGCTTTTCCTTCTGCCAAATATATTCATTGCAGAATTTGCTCCCGCTGAGAGGAGCGCCACCCCCACAGCCAACGTTTTGCATATGGAGCAAGTTTCCTACGTCTGATGCGTGTGTGCAAGACTGGAGAGACTTATGCTTGAATTGCAAATAGTTAGAAAAGATTTGCCTTGATTTCGGTGACAGCGACTACGACGAGTCTCCGCTCGGAGTGCACTCTGTCTTGAGCCCGGCCCGGACCAGCTTGCGGCTTGCCTCTCAATTTGGAGACTGGCAAATGTGTTTGCCGAGGCACTCGAACGATTTGTGGTACTGCATTTGGGCGGTGCTCTGGAATTGCGAATGATTAAATTGAGGCGGTTGAGAGATGCTGCCAGACACTGATGGCTTCACTTGTGTCTGCGGAAACTTTTGAAGATTTAATTTGTTACAGCTCCCATATACATGCATATGTATGTATGTACACACTCGTACGTATTTTCACGTATGCTTCACTGTATCTGTCTCTGGCATTAAATAAAATGTGAAACAATCAGAAATCAACTCAAAACGCAAGCAAATAAAAATATAAAACATTTGCGGCCATTTGCCGTTAGCCATTTGGCTCACGCATACACTTACACACATACACACATATTAGTGTGCAATTTGGCCAAATGTCGCCAACGTGGCAGCCTGTCCTCCGCTCAAAAACTTTCACAATATTTCCGCAAAACAAATTGCGCGTAAAAATGGCAATGCAATTTTTGGTCGTTTGTTGCGGCGGCCGTTGCCAACTGGACGCCACATTGCATTCACATTCACATATGTCCTCCTGCTACCATGCTTGGTATTCCACGCCCCACCCAACCACAAACTTCTGCCTTTTACCTCCTGCCTTTTGCCTGCGTGTGCGTGTTCTGGCATGGTCCATGCTTCTGTAATGTTTGCCCAATTGAATTTAATAATATTTTCATTTGGATTTTAGTTTGTTTTTAGTCGAGAGAAAATATTTTTCGGGCCAGTTTTGCTGGAGCACTCTGGTCGTGGACCCTGCCTGTTCCTGACATGTCCTTTCCCAAAATGTTTTGTGCGTCCTGCGGCTGCAAATTGCCAAGGGAACTGGTCACGAATGTCCTTCGGATAGTCCCGGTCCCGCTCTGGAGCTAATTGGGTTCGCGTGTTGTGCGGTTAATTCAGATTTCGAATCTAATACTGATTGCGATTCTGAATATTATGTTATGTTACATTCATAATTGGCCTTGTCCTGTAGCAGTTACACAGGGAGGTCCACTCTCTGTCTCTCTCTCCCTCTCTCTCTATCTCTCTTTTTTTTTGTAGAGGCTGTAAAAACCAAGCAACTCTTTCGGTGCCTTACTTATCCGTGCTCCTTGGCACGGGCCAACTATCGTCTCAACAGCTCGTAAAACCAAAGCAGCAAATTAAACTGCCGCCATAAAAGGGTATCCCTTCTGCCCGTTCCAGTTCCACTTCCCCTTGCCCAACTGACCATTACCCTGACCGTTACACTGACCATAAATACAATATTTGATAATTTTATTAACAATTTCGACTGTAAATTGTTTACGACCCAGCAACTGGGGGAGGATGGATGGAGGATAGAGCTTTTTAGGCGTCTGGTGCTGCCTTCGTGCACTTTTTATGCTGCTTCCGCAGAGCGAATGAAATATTCATGTCCTCGGACTATCTCTGTCTTATTCCCAATTCCCCTCTCGCTCTCGCTCGGAACGTAAATTTAATTTAGCTTCGCCCAGAATTCTGTTCAATCAAGCACAAAAAACGCCGCAGACAGACCGACAGAGCGAGGCAGAGCGATGGAAAGCTGTGCAGAGAGTAGGAGAGAAGTGATGGGGAACGAAAAGCTTTATCCTTACTATCGTATAACCCAGCAGTGGTTTTGTTTTTCTGACTTTGATTTTAACTGCATTAGAGGCCCAGTCCTCAGAACTGGATTCAATTTGTTGCAATGCTATGCTAAAATGCTGAAATCGGGCAGGACTCTGCCAGCCAGTCAGCCAGAGGTCCTCTTTGTGCAGCTTTTCGCATTAAATTTATGAAATTGTGCGCTTCCTCTTTTTGGGTTATGTTCTCTCAAAACTCAATCATGCCTGCATGTAATATCCTGCCGCCTCCTTAGCTGTGTCCTTGGGGATGCTTTGGGCTGCTTCGGGCTGTGCTGTCCTGTCCTGTCCTATCCTGTGTCCTTCGTTGAGCTAGCCCATTTGTTTAAAAAACTCCCCCTGCCGGTCCTGGTGACATTTATACCCAACAATAACAACATATACAAGTCCCGGGGCATGTTATCCCGGCTGTGCTGGCAGTGCTCACAGTTGGACTTCGGGCGATACCTTCTTCTTATGCTTCGTACGCCTCAAAAGTATGCGCCACAAGTGCAGCAGAACATAGTAGAGGGTGAGCGGGGGAGTAAAGGATTCGAAGGAAGCAACCTTTAACTATGCACTACCTAAGGATTCTAACTTCTTCGGGAGCAAAATTGCCCTTAAACTTTTCTGTCACATTCCGGGCATATCTTAGCCAAAGTTGCTGGAGGCCAATTTCCAGCCTGTTGATTGCCCATTTAGGAGAAGTCTTCTCCGTTGTCCATGGGCGGGTAAATACAAAGCTTTTAAGGATCGATCCTGAGACCTCTGAGAAACCCCACTGACGTTGGTGTACAAAGGGTTTCTGTTCAGTTCCGTTCCATTCTGATCAACTCTCGGCGTCTTTGGCAAATTTCAACCCTGTTGATTGCCCTATTAGGAGAGCCACCAGGGAAAAACGGAGGAATGTCCTTAAAAAGAACTCTCGGCGAGTAATTGAATTAAATGGCTGGAGCTGCGGCAAAAAGCAAAGTAAATTAAATAAGTTTTTCATTTTGGGCGCTCGGCCAAGTTGCATTGTCAACGCAGTCGTCTGAGTCCTGCCTCTTGTGTCCTGCGATGGGTCGCGCTTTTTGCTTGCCCGCATTTTACGCTTCGCCGGCGGCCTTTGTTGGCAGCAAAGGAGGAGCAGAGGAGGAGCCGGACCTGGAGCCCGGCCAGAATGCAATGAGCCAAAAGTTGTTTAATGTATGCATTGCCGTGCTGCCCCGCCCTGTTTCTTTTTGGGCAGCCCAGGGCTGCGGTTAACAGCGCGTCGCAACTTTTCGGCTTGGGGTGAGGTTCCAAGGGTGCGGACGGGGCCAAAGTTACTTTCCGCATAGTACGTAAATTTCATGATTTTTTGTGGACTCCGCTAATGCTGAGCATACTTTTAGGTGGCTTAGTGGCATTTACACTAATTTCAACTGCAGTAGCACTGCACGGGCACGGGCGATGGTGTGATTTATTTGCCGGAAAAGATTACTTACTCGCCCTGTGGTTCCTGGGAGGATGGATGGATGAGAAAGAAGCCTTTTGAAATCCCGTTTTGACATTTCTCTACACCGCCCTCGACTGTGGACGACAGCGAAATTGAAATTTGCAAAACGAATTTATAATTAGTTTTACTGCTACGTTTTACTAGTTCTCCGTGCACTGCCATTGCTGCTGCTACTCTATTGGGGAGTTTTTTTCTGGGCTCGACTCAGAATTATCTTTTAAATTAAAATTAACTTGAAAATTCGTTGAAAACTGTCGTTGCTATAAGCGTGAGTGACAGATTCGAGTGCAAATGAAGGGTACGTTGTTCTCATTAATGGGTCAATACACATATTTACAAGATTTTTGCTGCTACCGCTTCTGGTTATATTTTCTTCCAGGGAAACAGCGTTAAGCCGTAAGACCGTAAGAGCAACAGCAAAAATTAATTAAAGTGCACTTCCTTTCAATTTTCGACCAACAAATTACAGAGTATCAACAACAGGAACAACAATAGCAGAAGCAACAGCAACAAAGAGGAGGCATCGCGTTCTTGTAGCTCCATTTTGCTCTTTCAGCTCATGCTCCTGTTAATTTCATATTTCGAAACATGACACTTTCACACTTTGGCTAATTTAAAAGCATACAAAATTGTTGGTCGACACACGCACGAGGAGAGCAAGAGCTTCGTTGCCGCTTCCTCATTTCGTGACGAATGTGCTTTGTTGCTGCTGCTGTTGGTTGGTCCTTCTGTTGGTGTTGCATGTGGCACACAAAAGGCTGGCTGGCTGGCTGACTGGCAGGAAGGCAGGAATCCTTTCCGCGCATATGTATGTGTACGTGTACGTGTGTGCAACGTTGTCGCTCGTTAAATTGTCGCCTGACACCTCGCTAATGTCATCATCATCATCATCGCCATCCTCATCCACATCCGCAACACCACTACTGCTCCTCGTACCAGTGGTTCTGTCGTCGTCGTGGCCAGGTTAAAGTCTCGGCCACATTATTACTGTAATTATGTTGGCCGTGTAAACGTCATTAGGCGTTTTAGCGGCGGTCACACTGAACAGGCAGGCAGCGGAACGTGCCACAACCCGTGTGTTGCATGGAATTGAACTGTAGCCCATGCTGGTACGCGAGGTGTTGCATCTTTCGACACGTTCACTGAAAATTGCAGTGGATAAATTACAATTTAAAGTAGGTTGATAGCATAGGAAGCACCACCACGCCTAGCGATCACCAAACTTAAATTCAATTTCACACAATCGAAAAGATTAAATCTGTTTTCCCTAAAGTCAAAACTTTCATCCATACAAAAAATAAACTCCAACCGCCCATCAGCAGTTGTTCCAAAAAAAAAGCAACAAAAAAAGAACAAAAGTTCCCATTACCATTACTCTAAAATTTATGTGCTGGCATTTTTTGAAAACATTACTTTGTCGCTGCTTTAATTGATAGATAAAAATGGCTGACCATTAAACAAATGCGGGGCAGGCCAACGAGGCCGGTCAGGCCAGGCCAATTCATTTGGCAATTAAAACAAGCTGCGGCCAAAACGAGAATCAGAAGAAGTTGGAAAAAAAAGCGGGCAAAAGCGACAAACTGCATCTGAAACAGAAACAGAAACAGAAACTATAAAATGCAAATCAGTTTCATATGTATATGTATACAAAAATATATATAATTTATTTGTTAAAACCATTTGCCGGCCATTTGCTGGCCATTTTTTTGCGATTTGGCCAGAAGAAATATGTTGTCCTTTTAGGCGTTGACAAATCGAGTCTCACACTCATGGCTAAAAGTATGCAACAAGCACAGCAAAAAGCAGCAATACAAAGCCAAAGCCAGTTCAGGGCCACTTCCAAAACGTACGTGGCGAGGCGGGAATAATAATTTTTGGCATGACTGCCATGTTAACATGTCCCCAGACACGTATGCATGTTGTCCTCTGCCTCCTCTACCGACTCATCTACCCTGAATGCGGTGAACGTTGCATACTTCCCTGCGCGAGTTTATTATGTGCGACGGAGTATGAGTGCGTGTGCATGTGTGTGTGGCTGCATTTCAAAGCCCCTGTCAGGGCTCTCGGGTTGCCCTTGCGGCTTGTAGAACCATTAGTGAACACGGGTAGCTCTGATTACCCTCAGATCCACCGGGCCCCTGCCCCATCGACCAACAGGTCCTCCCCGGGAGAATCTTGACTGCATTTACATTTGCATTTGCATTGAAATACATAAATACGTGCGCGGCTTTTGGGGCGGTAGACAAATTACTTTTTAAATGCACTGTAAGCCCTTCAATTGTAATTGGCCGTCCTGTGGTCTGAAACTTTGCCAAAAAAGCAGGAGAACCATTGAACCAGCGGGAAGAGGAAGAGGGAAGAGGGAAGAGGAAGAGAGACCCAGAACTTTGAGCGAGTGGCATTAAAAAACAATAAAAAATATTTGCCAGAGGCGAAAAGGCTAAGGACGAAGGCCCATCTAATGGCGTCACGTTTGCGCCGCCAGAAAAGTGGCATGCAACATGCGATTGCTGCCAAAAGTGCCGCCTGGCACGAGTCCAGGAACAAGGACCCAGGCATCCACACGCCAAGCACCGGGGAAGACCCCTCTTGTTAGTTGGCTTGTTAGTTGGCAGCCAAAAACGGCAGCCTGCTGCCTGTTGCATTCCCCACTGAGGCACGACGACGATTCATTCTTGTTAGGCGTGCTGCCAGCTTGCACTCGCCTCCTCCTAAGGCTGTGTCTTTGGCTCCAACTACTATTGGGACTTGGCTTGTGTCTGAGCCTGGGACGCTGACTGTGTGTCGTGTTGAATTTTTCATTTCATTTGGCGGCAGCAATTCAGTTGAATGGAATCTTCGTGTCGTCGCAGTCGTCTTCGGCAAGCGGAAGCGGAAGTGAGCAGGCCAAACAGCCGCACACGTATTCTCATGGCATATATTAAGCGTTTATATTGACTCGCACCGACGGCTGGATGGCTGCCTGACAGACTGCCTCTCAGAATTTTCCTGGCAACATAATTCCTGCCTTAAAAGCGACGATTTTGTGGTTTTTATTGTAGGCGAAGCTTTGAGGAATAAGCAGCCATGAGACTGGGATTATTAGGCAATTAAATTGACGTTAATGAATTAATTTATGAGCTTTTGTGGTTCCCTGCTCGCCTAATGTCAGCTGGTCGGCTACAATTTGTGCCACGGATTACCAATGGATAATGGAGGTTTATCGCCTTCAGTCCAATGGCTGCAGTTTCTACAAGAAGCCATTACAAATCCTTTTAGTGCAGCCAAGCAGCATTCTGCACTCTTTAAAGGTTGAAATGTATTTTCATATGATATTTGAAACGCTGACCCTGCCACGTCTAATGTTCTAATGTAGCTCATTAAAACCTATTGCACAGGAGCTGCCAGGCATCTGGGGCTATGACAGGGCCAACAGCAATAGTTTCACATTCCCAAGATTCCCCCCGATTCCACACCCACTCCTTTACCTTCCCCACTGTCCATCCGCTTTTGGCCTTTTGCATAAACTCGAGTTTCATATTTCATTAATTAAAATTATGTTCAGAGAAGAGCAGATAACTGCTATACTACGTAAAGCACCTGTTTTGTTGTAGTCTCATTAACAGCACACACCCTGAGCCACTCACCTACACACTCTCCAACCCCAAATGGGGGTGGCAGAGGCAGAGGAGGTCTAGAATTATGCAATACAATATCATTGTTACTTTGATTAATGATTTGCAAAATCATAAAAGCATTTCTGCTTCCTGCCAGCCAGTTCCCTGCCCCCTCACAATCACATTCATCATCATCATCATCATCGTCAGAAGCAGCAGCAGCAGCAGCATCAGGCAAAAAGGTTTCCCATTACAAAAACAGTCTTAATTAGAACAAAAACCAAATGTTACCGAATATTGGAAATGTCTATTCAAATCAAATTGTCATAAGTAAGCCGAGACCTCTTCGGGTGACATGGGGAGTGCGAAATGTGAAGCCATTATTATGCTAATTAATTGACATCAAAAGCAAAGCAGAAGGAAGAGTCCCCGGGCCTAGCCGTGTTCAGAGTTCTGAGTGCTTTGTTCCCCCGTATTTACGAGCGTTTCGAAATCAATGAGAGACGACGACAATAGATGACATCGGAGTCTCTAGGTTAAGGTAGGGAGCGGGTGAAAGCGGATCGTAGTGGAGAGAAGCGATGCGGAGCCCATAAGCTGCTTTCAATAGAAATGCAAATTGAAGTACGCGTATGCCAATTATTTTGATATATACTTATTTTTCGAATATAATTATGTTATATTAATAATGAGCATCGGCAGCAGCAGCAGCAGCAAAAGCTCAACAAAGAACTCAAGTCAAGGGGGATAGGTACTCTTACCTGTCGCTGTCATCGGCACAAAATAATGGCCTGTAATAGGATTTCCTGTTCCCGAGAGAAGAGTGAAATTAAGGGAAACGGAAAAGCCTCCCATAAATATGCAATGCCAGCCAGTCAGCTCCCACTCACCTCTCTCTCGGCCCTCGGGCCTCTTATTTTACAGGGTGCATCCTCCAGCCTGGTCGTCAAATACGCCGACACAGAGAAGGAACGACAAATCAGGCGCATGCAACAAATGGCCGGCCATATGAACCTGCTGAATCCGTTTGTCTTTAATCAGTTCAGTCCGTACGGCGCCTACGCTCAGGTAAGTGGCTGCAGCTCCAACCCCGTGAACAGCTCCCCTCACCTCTTTCTCTGGACTTCTGCAGCAACAACAGCAAGCAGCTCTGATGGCAGCCGCTGCCACGGCGCCTGGATCGGCAGCCGCCTACATGAACCCCATGGCCGCCCTGGCGACGCAAATACCTCATGGCCTCAACGGCACCGGACAGCCGCCTTCTTTGCCCTCTCCAACAATGCCCAACTTCAGCATGGGCGCCAACACGCCCAACGGCCAGCCCGGCGGAGCTGCCGCGGCCGCAGCAGCTGCTGCAGCGGACGGGGTATTCACGAACGGCATTCCGCAAACTGCATTCCCAGGCCGTAAGTACCAGAAATTCAGTCATAAGTTTACCCGTTCCGATCGAATAACCGACTCGCGTACTCTCTTCCTTTATTCCTTCAATTTTAATGAATTTTTTTTTTGCAGATCCGCTGCATTTGACTATACCACCACAAGGTCTGCCAAACGGCGATGCTGCTACTCTGCAACATGCCTTCCCTGGTCTGCCACCATTTCCAGGAGTTGGTAAGTGTCCCCGAACCGGCGCATACTAAGTCTTTATCCGTTGCTCTAAGATAGAATATCTAGGTTAGGCAGAAAAAATAAAAATCATCAAATGGATTTAGATGAATCGCCCCAATTCATTGCTTTCTCATTCTGCACACTCGAAACATGTCAACTTGTCATTTGAGCCGCGCTCCGTCTAATAATTAAGCATTGGCAATGGCCGTACGATTGTTCCATCGTCACCAAAATTATTATCATTTCAACCACCAATTCATGTTCCAAAGAAATCAACAACAACAACAAAACAACCCAATCATTCATAATTGTTTTTATCGAAATAAATAATAATTGTTGTGTCATGCCATAAATATTTTTATTGTTAGTAAAGTGTCATATAACTCTAACTTTTATATACATATTTAATTATTATTTTTTTTTTTTTTTAACAGAATCCAGCGAATGTTGTCGAAACATAATTAATTTTTTTGTTCAGTAACCAATGCAAAAGTAATGCCGCTCCATTCGAATCTCGACCGAATCGACAACACTAGCTTGGTTGCTTTTGTTGGCTTTTGATTTGAATATATTGAGCTTAGTTAGTTTTCTATTTGTTCACCACAAAGTTGCGTTTTTCAATGTTAAACCGTTAACATTTGTTGCTTATGAGCCGCACCTATTAATTATTTATTGTTTTCTGATGTGTTTCATTTTGCAAACTCTTTCACAAATCCAGCCCCTGAGCTGCTGATACTTAGCACTAATTTGAAATTTTCTTTTCAAGTGCGAATTATTCTTTGTTTATTACTAAACTATAAAATTACTTGAAAAATTTAATTATATACATACCTATATATATATTTGTACGTATACTTAATTGTTGTGTTGTCTTCATAAATGTTTCGGATTTTGTGTAAAAACCAAAAACAAAAATTATTTATATATAATGCAGCCTTCCCCGCCGTCTATGGACAGTTTCCACAAGCTTTACCACCTCCCCTAGCGGCGGTTGCACCCACTCAGCGTGAAGGTAAGCTTTTCATTATTATTTTGTTAATCGAATTTCGTAACCTCCGTATTCCCCGAAACCCTTTAACCCCCAACATGTTCTCTAGTTCGTTCGTTTCCGTTCTCCTAACTCGATATCGTAATTGAGTTTTGAAAAATATCGAATGATACATTAACAAACGACTGAAAATAATCGTAGTTTTTTGTTTCCATCAAGTACTCGTAAATGATTCACTCCATGTTTTCTTTGATTCGTTGTCATTAGAATAATATACCATGCAACACACACACACACACGCACATACAAACATATATTCCACACACAGACAAGCGGTCATCATGCGGCTAGATTAAGCCAATCCTGAAAGTAATTAATTCTCTTTTCGGCTGGAGAGAAATTAAATTTAAAACAAAATCTCATAAAAATTAATTACTTTGCGTACAGTGTTCTTTTCTGCTCTGTTCCTTTTGCCGTTTATTTTATTTTGATAAACATTTTATTTGTTTCCGCAATCCCTCAAAGGAGAAGAAGGGACGCGAATGAGGACATTCAACCCTTTCGAGCTGTATGCTTGTCGGGCAAGGCGTAAATCGTTTTTAATGGCTGCATTCAAAGGCATTTTATGCCATCGTAAAAATTACATATAAACTGCTTAAAATCATATAAAGACCGTCGGCGTATTTCGAAGACATTTGCTCATAAAATTTTATGTTTGTTTTTCGGTTCGTTTTGTCTTTGCTCTTTTTTCTTTTTGGACAGTGACAATAGTACCACGTCGTACCTTGGTAAAGCATTATATAATTTATGCCTGTCTGTGGTGTGTCTGTGGATTGAAATCATATACATACATATATCTACATACATACATATGTGTGTGGGTGTTGTGTGCGTGTACCTGTATGCTAAGTATGTACCTAACTTGAGTGTAACGTTCAATTTTCATATCTGTTACTCCGTAGTCTGTTGTATCTCTATGTATACCCTAGAATCTACCCTGCATGACACACGCACACATGTATACAGACACTTTATTTCATATTTACATATATTTAAATAGAATATGCATATTATAATGGTAATTTGGGGATGAAATACATGGTAGAGATCTCAGCTCAAGCATATAGTTAACTATTACTAGATTCATTAAGCATTTCTAGCCTAAACGAACCTCAAATGTCTGTATGTTTATCATTTAGCCTGTTCGTTTGGTTATGGTTTTGTTTCCTAGTTTTTAGTTGAATCGTCCAGAAAACAAATTCAGCCACAGAACACAATTCACAGTTCACAGATCTCAGAGCACAAATCAGAAATCTATCAGTTCAAAATAAAACTCAAACAAAATTAAACGAAACGAATTCAATTCAAACAGAACCAGAACAAAAAAAAAGCAGACATACTCGTACTCATAAAGATCGAAATTATTATTTTGCCATCGCTTAATTTCATTCTCTACTTTGTTTCTTTTCTTGTAATGTCTTCTTTTAAGATTTTCTGATGTTCCCAGGATGCTCGATATCCGGCCCAGAGGGTTGCAATCTCTTCATCTACCATTTGCCCCAAGAGTTTGGCGATGCGGAATTAATGCAAATGTTCCTACCCTTTGGCAATGTGATCAGCTCTAAGGTCTTCATCGATCGTGCTACAAACCAGAGCAAATGCTTCGGTAGAGTCTCCACACCCCCTACCTATTATATTCAGCTGTTCCTAATCAAATGGCTCTCTCTCTCTCTCTCTTTATGTAGGTTTTGTGTCCTTCGATAACCCCGCAAGCGCTCAAGCGGCCATTCAGGCCATGAATGGCTTCCAGATTGGCATGAAAAGACTGAAAGTTCAATTGAAGCGGCCAAAGGATGCCAGTCGACCCTATTAACAATCGGAGTTCCTTAAGTGTAATTCACAACAACTACATCTACTACCTGGATCATCAACAACAGGAGTAGTCGGAGGAGCAGCCATTCCACAAACTAGAACTCAATTTGCAACTGCAGCAGCAGCAACAACATCCACAGCAACAGCATCAGCCACAGCAACAACCACAGTACACCGCTATAGTCGCAGAAGCAGCTTTAGGCCACCATTTCCCACTGAAAACTCTCCTAATATGCAGTATCAGTTCGCCAGCTGGCGAAATGGTACCTACTGCTACCGCTATAGCACCCCCAGCAACATCTCCCCCAGCAACATCAGCAATTCCAGAAACTGCAGCAAGGACAACAGCAACAGCACCACCAACAACAATAGCAGCAACTGCAGCAGCAGAATGGACGATTCCCATCCACAGCCAACTCAACCGGACACGGCATCCAATAGCAACCAGAAGAACCTATCCAAAGTGGAACTAGTCGAAAAACTGTTCATGTGGCAGCAACAAAAACGAAAGACCTAAAACCAGTAGGACCCACACCACCACCACATCAGCAACCATGACAACGGCGACAACAATAAGGAGCAACTACTGAAAGGGTGAGCCATTGAATTCGGATGTTTGGGAACCCCAGTCCCGCAAACACTTTAGAAGAATACGAACAAGATCTCTTTCCAAATGAAAGATTTCCCAGAACTGTTTCGGCGATCGTCTTGGAAGGAGATCTTACGGATAGAACTTGGATCAGCTTACTGATGCTATACCATTACCTCTTTTCAGATGGTCTTCACCATGCTAAGTGAAAATGATTATAAAAATAAAAATGAACACATGTTCATGTGAAAAAAAACCTAAAAAATAGTAAACAAAAAAATGTATAATAAAAAAAGAAAATACTTTAGAGCTGAAATTTAAATAGATTTATATATATATATACAAAACAGCAGAACATACATGCAACTATATATATATTTATTCGATTATACATGCAGATGAATGCAGTATTTAAAAAATTAAAGAGAAACCCAACAGAAACAAAATGATAATGATGTTGAGAAGCCCGAAGAAAGAACAAAATTTTTGCCAAAATATCGATTTATTATGAATATATATAGACACATAAATATATATATTTATAGAAGCAAGGAACAAACATTGATATTGATAATTTTGTTAACAAGAGATAAACAAACCACATAACATATGCACACCCAACACACACCACACACAGGAAAAACAACTTGAGACAAAAACTGACTGGCAAGAGACCAAAATTATCTGGGTTTTCAAATTAAAAAAAAAAAACAAAAAAAAGAAACAAATAATAAATAATAAACAAAAAAAAGAGGGAGTACTAGTAGAGCAGCAGCCAATTTATAAGAAAATTTGGTAATGGGAATTTATTAAATTAACAAGATGCTGCAGATAAAATTAATAAAAGAAAACCTAAAACAAGAGAAAAACTATCAAAACTGAATTTGTTAATCTGATGATGATAAAATCGAATGGAGTTGACAGTTAAATGATTTGAATGGATAAGAGGTGTAGACAAGCAGAAGGATTTAATGATAGAGCCTAGGATGATTGATAGAGGAACATAGCTCTGCAACTTTTTAGCATTTAGTGGTAAGCAAGAAGCAGAATGTTCTATATATATATGCATATACAAGTATATATATACACATGTGTATATGTATGTGTACGAATGAAAAATTAACACAAAAATTCGAATTTAATTAATTGTAAGTAAAACAAACCGATATAACAAAATAGGAATACACCAGCTCAGAGCAGGCCACTTAATATGCGCAATGCTTTGATGGATATGTGAAAGGCTACGGATGAACAGACCGCAGTATATATCTATATATACCAATAGGTATATAGTACTACTGGATAGGTCGAGCCCAGGTCACCGCCCCAGGGTGGGCCTGCTGGCCTCGCCCCGAAGCAAAAATATCATTTTTGATTATACATATATAAATGAGAAACTAATTTAGCATCATAATATGAATTTGTTAGAGCTAATAACGAGAATCGCGAAAACGAACGGAGGAGTAAACACAAAACTAGAAAAGATAAATTAATCCAAAAACTCTAAAGATCACTTGTGTTGGGCTGAGAGCTCTGTTGGAGATATTCTTCTACGATACTAGTCTTCAATTAGTTATTCTGTATTTATGTTCGTTTTGTTTGCAGTTCGGTTGGGAACTTTTCTAAAACTAATGAAAATCGTAATCGATTTTATAGTATAATAAACTAAAATAAACTAATATTTGTATAAAATCAAACAACAAAAATTTTACACTTAAACTTAGCTGCTTGCAACAAAAACAAATACAGGTACTTACAAATATACATACATATATATATATATATAAATATATATATATATATAAATGAAAACAATGCAAGAAAAAGTAAACCAAACTTCAAATTAATATATGAGCAAAAGGATAAGCTACAAAAGAAAAGAAATGCGGAGCGTAAGAAAACAAAAATTTTGCTAAGAAGGCATATATACATACATAACTATAAATATATATACCTACATATATATTCATATATATATATATGTATATGTATACATACATATACACAGAAAAGTGAAACAGAAGATTTTGGACACTTATTTTCAAACACAGCTCCAAGAACAGAACAGATAATGAATGATACATAAACAGGCCCAGATAAAAAAACCGTTCAAGTTGACCATAGCGCGCCCTAGCCCGACTAAGCAAACTATTTAACACTTAGAACTTAAAAATGATATATATGATTAACTATTGATTATTAATACAATATATGGAAAACAATTAAATTAGCATTTTTATAAAAAGAAAACCAAATCGAAACAAACAACAAAACGAAAAAAACAACAACTTTTAGCAAAACTAGAGAAATGAACACTTCATTTTGAATCTAGTCAACGTTTTGGCCTTTGTTACACACTCTCTCGTACAGAACACACCCAAAACACATCCCGAACATACACGAATCTAACTTATAATTAGCATACATATAAAGTAAAGAAAGGAACAAAAAACAAGATCTTTATCCAACATTTACTCAACTACAAAAATCTGTTGACTCGAACCATTACCAAGTTGACTAGATAAGCAGCAAAACTTGTACAAAAGGAAGGAAAAGAAGAGAAGCGTCAAATCTACAGCTAAATATGCCAAAAATTAAAGGATATTGATAGGAAAAGTATGCAGATTAGGTTGAGATAATAAAATTAACAATTATTTAGAGTTTGTATAGAGAAAACAAAACGTTTAGAGTCGCCTAGTCTGAGGGTCCTGCAGCAGAGTGATCTGCATTCGAGACGTATTTGATACTTAATATATGAAATTCAATTATTAAAAAATATATACATACATATATATATACACATACGAGTATATTTAAAAATGTAAGAAACATGAATGGGAAATTGTTATCAAAGTTGAAGTTAGTTTTGTTACAAGTGCATAAAATATATAATTTTGGGCAGAGCTATAGCTATTATCTCATGAGTTCCCCTCAGCAAATCAATATCAAAATCAGTTTAGTAATAGTTTCAGTTTCAATTTCCACCATTGCCAGACAGACTACTAGCATGGGACAGAATAGTATTACGAGTAGATCTCCAGTCTGCTAGCCCAGCCCAGAGTAAATGGCAAGTATTACTTATATACATATATCAGAGTTCAATTTGATTAATTTTACTCCTCTTTTGATACAAAATGTTAAGTCTCAGAATGAGATATCTTGTACATATAGAAAAAAGAAGGGAAACGGATGAAAGTCCCACACAGATGAATGAAACGAATGGAAAACGCAGTTATTTAACATAAAACTACATAAAAGTCTACTATCTACATACAGACATACAAATACATATACAAGTACATATACATATGTACATATATGCAAAATTATCAAATTGATTTAGATTCCTATCCAAAAGTTGTTGAGCAACACACCAACAACTTTGAAAGCTTCTAAACGAAATGGATGCTTAACTAGAAATTTATTCAGTCGTCACCCAAAACACAGACACACACACAGGCACACACATTATAACCACACTATATGTATTTACGATCTTGTATGAATTAATCTAGTCAAATTCAAGTTAATTATTGCATAATGAAAACTAAAAAGTTAAAGAGTAATGAGAAGATCAAGATCAAGATCCGAGTCTAACTATTGAGATACAAATAATGGATTACTATTATCATTTTCATTATTATGTATTATGATTATTTTATCAGATTATTATGATTTTTCCGTGTATTAAAAATACGTACATGTATTAGAATGAATAGGCTGTAAAGCGATTCATTATCATTACAATTATTATTATTATTCCATGCTATTATACATACAAACGTTTTAGATCATGTATACATCCGCTCAATATACTTACAATTAAAGCGGATTCAAACTTACTGCAAAAACTGATTTTGGCAAAATTGTGCGAATTATATATACCGAGAGATACAAAAACCTTAAACTATCCTACATATTATTTCTAAAGAGTAACACACAATAAAATAAACTAACACTAAAATAGAAGAGCAAAAAAAATAAAAGAGAAAAGCAAATTGAAATCATAAAAAATACAATGCATCCAACCTTGTTTTATTTTCTCATTATTTTCCGAGCTCTCAATACTCGCGGCTTGCGATTACTTAAATTGGCGGATACCAGGACTGGACCAGACACAACTCCCAATACTTGACAAAGAATTTGGCACATTCCATTTCGATCTTATTCGTATATCATTTAACATGTTCACCCTTAAGTAGAATTTGATAAACCAAAAAAAGAAAACCACAAAGGGCTGTGACTTGAACGTTTAATAAGAAATTGTAAACCAAAATCAAATTCTTTATCGGTTTTTTGATTTTGCTTTAGTTGATAATTTTATAGAGCGGTGATAACTAGCTAACACGAAAGCCAAATCAAAATTAAATCGGTAACCTAAAACTGTAGTCGCTTATTTCAAATTCGAAATGATATGTGATGAAAGCTAAACAAAACAAAGATATAATATTACAAAGTAAACACAAATGACGAATGCAAATTAAACAAAAAAGAAAATAAGAGAAAAGAAAGACAATTGTACCTTGAGCATAAAGTGTAAAAATTGGAACTCGTAAAAAAAGTATTGCTAGGCCGAAACAGAAGCACAGATAACCAGAAACGTCACCTTCGAAAATTTGAAAGGTTTCGCCCTCTCGATGCAAAAAAAAAAAACAATCAAATTGGCACATTTCTTTGCAAATTTTGCCAAAATACAGTTTAGCGCCTGAAAATTTAACTCTGAATATCACACTCCGCGTAGCAGTCACAAACCCACAGACAGATACTCCTACACACGCACACACATCATATCAAATCGATTAAAACATCGCGGATTATCGAAGTAGCAATCGTAGCTTGGCACTCTTCTCGGCGATTCTTAAGCTATTCAGCTGAGGAGTGATGAAATTAACGGGACCCCATTGGCACTGCATTTCTGTCTGATTTGCTCGATTCGGTTAGATTTCGGTTTTCGGTTTATAGCCCAAATAGAATAGCCATAAACTAAGGATAAGCATTGTACATTTACTAAATGAAATGAAGTCTCTTATCGATGATCGTTCCTTAAACTTAATTTGTAAGGTATACACATATGCATACATATGTATATATGTATGTATGTACAAAAAGATATATGCATATGGCGAAGCATAAGTTGCAGATAGATTTTGTCCAATGCATAATGTATTTTTATTATACATAGTGCGAAATGTGGCATTCTTATAGAATGTTTATTACTCTATACAAACCATTACTAAAACTAACTAACTTATTTATTTATTATATATATATTGTATACACTATATATATACATACATATATTATATGCTAGTTAATGACAGGTTAGACAAGGTAGTGAATGAAGCTTACAACACTGACACAACAAGAAAAACAACATACAAACGAGAAGAACAACCAAAAACACTGGAGTCCAAGTTTAGAACTTAATAATCAAAAATATATTTAGATACACTTTTCTGCAGGTATTTAAAAGAAAGTAAAACAAAAGCCTAAAATAACGATAACGATAAACTTAACGGTAACGATAACGATACAAAAAAATAACGATAACGATAAATTACGATAGAGACAAGCACTTAACCCCACCATAACCAAGGACTTACCAAAATTGCATACACTAGTTTTTCTATCCAGAAACATCTTTACTAACACAAAACGAACTTAACACACCCTTGGCATACACTCACATATGCAGACGCAGTCACACGGGCCCAAATAGGAGGGAGAAAGGCAGTAGGGATGGTAGTGTAGTGTGGGGTTTGGCAGGGCAGGCAGGGGAATACATAATAATACCAGAGGGGTGCATATCTTTTTGCTAGGCCTAGAACATTTTGCCTTTGATATATAGAAGAGCATTTTGGGTTTGTTTTTGAATCTGAACACGAGAATACATTTTAGGACACAGGGTAATACATGACATGCGAATAAAACTAAATAGAAAACTCAAATAGTCAAATCACTTTGAAGATTGCAAAAGGAACACTCAGAATTGTTTGTTCTAGTTTCCTCTTAAGCTTTTGCACTTGCATTGTTTTTTTCGATTCGGTACTTTGAAGCTTGAGCAACGTTTTTGAGGCTTTGCTTACCAATTAGATTTCGCTACGATAGGGATAGAATGGATGGGAGAACGGATACAGTTTAGAGCAAGGTCAACCGAGGGCATAGTTTGGATACGGATCCGCGAAAGTATGCAAGATATGGAGAGTATATATATATATATATATATATACCTAGGAATATAACAGCAAACAGCAACAATAATTGGCGGCGCTTGTAAGAAAGCTCAGAAAGTGCATTTAAAATACAACAAAAAAATAATTACGAAGATGGATAAGAGATTTAAACATTTTTTAAAACAGAACCTAGTCATATTTATATAGGCGATGAATTATATATATATATATATATAGATATATATAGATATATATTATTCTATTATTATGACAATTATTACTATTATGTACTATGAAACAAACAAAGATTTATTAGCGAGCTAAGGTCAACCACCAAGCATTACCAGTATAAACCAATTTTGCAATTATACAAACCAAATCTGGTGGAATGGGAGGCATTTCGGTTGCAGCCATTGGAAGTAGCAGCTTGGGACGGGCCAAAGTTATTTTTTGTAGATAAAACTGTTATCCTTTAGCACTTAGCCAAATGTTAGATCGAGATACGAGATACGAGACGCAGAGTCTAAAGACTCCAACAAAGAACGAGAGCAGCTAGGGATTTAGAAACTAAATGGTCAAAGCGAATTTATATTGTACATAGGCATCAACCCCCAAACGAAGCCCCATGGATGCGAGGGTCGAATTATTACAGATAACTGAATAATACAAATACATAGTTGCTAGTCTAGATTTTAGCATCGACACCCACTCAGACACACCGACACCTACATATGTACATCCATACATACATAGAGACCCACCCTAAAAAATCTTTTGAGTGCATCTTAAAATGGGTTCAAGAATTTGTTTCCCAGCATCAGCTTCTTTGTATACTCTTTACTTTCCGTTTAGAAATCCGTCCGTATTTAGCATTATGCAAGCATACATACACACACACACACACACACTTACACACGCTGTCGCAAGAAGTTTAATTTTGGTATCGAAGGGGCAGTCAATACCGGCTGCCAGTCCACTTTTAAATGATTTGCAAGTTACACAGAAACAAACATATAAATTCCGATTTGTATGTACATATATGAGAATTGTCTTTCACAACACCTAAGCACAAGAAGAAACCCACACAAATACAATAAATGCAAGAATCTACATATTGTTTTAGATTTTGAAGAGCACCTTTAACGAAAACAATAATTAGCAGAAAAAGTGAAAAAAATTAATCATTAACAAAAAACAAAATGAAGAAAGCATAACAAAAAGATGCAGCAAATGCCGTGTAAGCTTAAGAAAAACTTGCACCTTATACATACTGGTAGAGTAAACGTAAAATCAGAAGAGATGATCCTGGAGTGGAATCTTTATCAATATTGTTTGAGAATGATATAAGTCAAATCCAACAGAATTCGTGACTAGTTCCTGTCAAACTTTCAAGAGAACAAAAGGAAAACAACAGAATCTCTACACACATAATTAAATATTAAATGAAAAATGGTTTCAGAATTAAAAAAAAAAGAAGGAAAATATGAAATAAAGCATATACAGGATCACTCACCATTTGGACATGAAAGTGTTACATCATGTTCCTCAGATTTCCATTGTCTATGATTTGAATTCTCACATCAAATGCACTTTGTACCCAGATCAAACATTTTCCAAGTCACTAAAAAAAAGAAGCAAGGAGCCGGAAGTAGAGGAAAAGGCAAGCACACATCTACTCGTAGAAAAATGCAGACATACGTATATATTTATATTGCAAAAATGTATATTTATACACACACACATAAAGTGCAGAACTAAATGGGAAGAAGAGAAGGTACGAGCGAGTAAAGGGAAAATAGTCAAAATAGTTGAAGCGAAAGAGCAAACAGAGAGCAGTAAATAACTTATTTAAAATAGCAACCAAAGTCTTTATATAACTATATATAAAAATATATGCTATATACTAAACATATGTGTACATTAAATACAATCTATGAATAATGAAACCAAAATGGCGAAGTGTGTAAAATTTGTGCATTCGTTCATGGAAACAAAAGGATGAAAGTAAACACCGAAAAACATTACAGATATATATCTAAATATATTCAATACGGCGCATTCCGCGCAGCCCTGCCACGCGGTAGGCTGCTGGAAGCCCACAACACAATTAAATGCTATCGAACAAGAAAACTATTAATTAGTTATGGACAAAACTATAAATATTTTAATACTCAATGCATTAACACCAGCAAGTATATTTTAAACATTATTTATACGCCATACAGCAGCAGCATACACAGTAAATAAACCCAGCATATTAATAGATGAGTACATACTACAGCCACAACAATGATCAATTAGAGAAACCCATACACACACACACACACACGCACACACACACACAAACATTCATAAAAGATCAATTTTTTGAGCAATTTGTTTCCCTTAAACGAGTCCTATTTCCAAGAACACACACACACACACACACACCAAATCCCGGAATAGAACTGAACAGCAGAAGCTGTTAGGCCAAGAGCACGGCTTAGAGCTAACAATAAAGGGAAAGAAAGAAGAGAAGAGCGGCATACATTATAATAACACAGATATCAAGAAACTCTAGGATTAATCATTGCCAGTTTCACAGAGAGGGCAAGCAGTGTACATTTTGTTTAGTTTGCCAAAAATGGGCGTCGCTGATGGGCGACATAGGAACGAGGGTGAGGTGGAGAGATCGCAAAACATAAGACACACAAGGAGCAGTAAATATAGAAAAAAAAACATTATAAGTGAACCGATAAACAAAGTTATAATTACAATACATTATTATTAATAAATAATTATTATACACGAAAACTTATGCAAAAGTGTACTAGGTATATAAATAAAAGAACAACTGGCAAGTTAAACAAAACCAAACAAAGAAAAGAAATGCGAAAAGAAAAGAAAAAAAAAAGAAAATACATACCACAAAGGTAAAATTACAGAAATGCAGAAATATATATTATATATACTTTATAGACATTTAAACAAGAAAACAAATGCAAAGGAGAAACTAAAAAATAAAGTTGCAAATAATAAACTTTTACCATAAAAATATTACTCGTGCCTTGTTTCATTCACCAATTATAAGTTATACTTAGAGCAACAAGTATGTTGGTTGGTCTAGTTGGAAAATCGTTACCAACCACATTGAAGCGGTCTGGCATGGCTGTCACTAATCAAATTCCATCGTGCTGGCCACTCTGGAAGGCTGCCAGATGGTTCGTTGGATTCGAATTGGAAAAGGTGCGATTTTTAAAACTGCCTCCCATTATTTGCATATTTTTTTGCAAAATCAGTTGCAATGCCGCCTTTGCCGCCGCGAATTCTACCCGCGTAAGCTCTTTCGCCGATATAGGTAAACGATCTGGAGAAAAAATCTGTGACTCTGATTGTCAATGTTAAAGAAGTTTTCGCGAAGAAGAACTTGTGAATTCCGGTGGGAAATTAGTGAGCTCGAAATGGGGGCTCTGGGCCAAATCGACCCATAAAACTGCCTCTGGCATGTTTGCTGTGTGCTTTGCTGTTTTCTGTGAACAAACAAACCGAGCGTGGGCGTCCGAAGTGGTGGCAGTTATGGCCATAAATACTAATATGTACGTTCGCGTAAGCAGGTATTGAATAAAAATAAAAATTGCCATTGACTGTCGCTTAATAAACATGCTCGCAGATAGCAGCAGTCCAAGAGCCGCACAGTCGTACAATCGCAGCTGCTGCCAAATAGATGTGCAATATCTAAAGCTCCGAATCCACCGTAGGTTGGAAGCCGCTGCTTGGTGATGTAAGCTCCGGTTCTGGCCGCCGTCTAACAGCCGTCTGTGTGTAGCTCCGTTACTGCACCGCATTCTGTGTAGAATGTAAAGCCTCATGCGGAGCAGTAATTCGAAAACTTGCCCACCCACAGCCACAGGCCACAGCCAGGCCAAGCGTCATCGCTGCATAGTTCGACATGAAGTTTGAACTTGCACTCGATGCTACCAGTCGAATATCGGACTATGAGGAATGTGATAGACGGCAGTGCGTTGTGACATTAAATAAGGGGTAAGGTCTGTTATTGTCTATAGAAGACCAAATGTGTATCTTGAAGAGCGCTGCCCCAAAAGGCATCTTTTTGTTTATGGACTGTGGCAAAACAACTAAGGCTGTGCTTTGCATTTTTGATATCATGTATCTATTTGGATTATTCGACGTCCCGCTGCGACTGCGCAGTGAGAAATTTTGACATAGACACAGACCCCAGACCCATGTACATACATATGAGTACATATTATCATTGCATTACTCACTCCCATTAAAAGACCCAGCGGATGCAGAGATGACCTATATTCCTATGTTCGTGGCCCAAAATAGAGGGCCACAAACAATTGCCTATTTTTTCTATTTTGAGCTGTGTTCTTTCATTCCTTTACCGAAATCATAATCCCACAGAGGCAGGCGCAAGGCAATACTTTGTTGCCCTAACCCGAAGTGCCTAGGGTGCTATTAATAAAATGTCATCAAACGGAACGATCTCGTGTGTGCGTATTTATCAGTGGGAGAACTCAGCAGTCTCCCACCTTGGGCAACCATGGAGAGAGAGTAGATTCTGATGATCGACGGTTATGTACCCTCTGCTCTTCCCAAAGATCTACCAAATATAGGCAATCCGTTGAAAATATCTTTCTTTGGTTCTGCTGATCCAATTGCAAAGCAGAACGTAAGCTAAACCAATTTATATTCGCCCTGAGCTGTTTATCAAATAAACACGCATGCTGTAGTGGGGAAGAGGCATGGCCATGGGCAGGAGCAGAGGTAGCGAACTGCTCATGAATGAAAAACAGCGAAAATAAATTTTTCTCTACATTTAGCCTCTCTCAATTTTTGTGCCGTGTTTTGCGTTGGTTTTTAGTGGATTGGTTTGGATGTGTTTGGCTGCTGATTGCTTGGGAGGGGTGGTTTATATGGCCGGCAACAAGTTGGATTTGTTCTAAAAATGAACACACGAAATATCTTCGTCTTTGGCGTTAAATACAGACAACGACATCGGTGTCGAGCACCAACAACGCATCTTCGTCCGAAGAGATCTGAGAAGAGCAGAGCAGAGCAGAGGAATTTGATTTTCATTTGATTCTCCTTCGGTCTCCCCGTCGTTCGCGCTATTTTCCTCTATTGTGTGTGGGGCGTGCTTGTCTTTCCGTGCCGTGCTCTCCTCCACTATCCATCTAAGGAGCATATTCTGAAAAAAACGATGATTTTCTTGACTTGATTTTCCCGCGAGTAGTTGCGTTTTGGATGTCACCATGATGTACACGCGCACAGTGGCGATGCTGCTCGACCGACTGCCCGTGGGAGAGTGAAGTGAACCATAGACTGAGACTTGGACTGGAACTGAGACAAGGATTACCAGCCATTGGATAGATCTATAGACTGAGACTGACACTACAGGCAAACAACAATAAACAATAACAAAAACTTCAACAGGTAAATAGGATAAATAGTTGCCCCCCAAACCCCGCTCCAGATGTTTATTATCATTAGCTATATTATGGATATAGATTGAGGGATTTCTGTCTCATCCCCTCCCAGTGAGAGCGGTTAGGCCATTTATGGCCATGCTTTTCTAGCAAGGGAATCGAATTTCATGCACAAAAACAACATTTCTGTTTTCCGAGAGATAGAGAGCGATTCGCTGAGTTTCGGTGTGTGCATATATTGGTTCGTACTAGTGTGTGTAAGAGAGAGAGAGAGAGAGATCAGCGCCACTTGCCAGTCTCCCTAAGACATTTAAATAGAATTCTCGTGCTGGCCACCGAGCGAGAGCAAACTCATCTCCGTGTCTGCATCCGTCTGCGTCTCGCAGTTCCTCTGCCGGCGAGCCCGATCCACACCAACAACAATGGAAAACGTGTGTCTATAACTACATATGTGTGTAGGTATAGACGCATAAATTCCGATCCCTCGTGACATATTTTCCATAAGCACATGACTCTATCTAATTGTTTCGTCTCTCTATCCTTATCTGCAGCAAGGATCAGGATGCAGGAACTAACGAGGGTCTGCGAACTCAACCACAACAGCATCCATAACAAGGTGAAGACAACAGCCACTCCCCCAGCAATCAGCAATCTTGAGCCACTGCTGCCCATCAAGCTGGAGCATGACCATGATCTGGAGTCATGGCTGCCCACAACAGACCATGGCCACCTGCGCCTTGATCTGAACACCACCCGATTGCTGCTGCAAGGATCCGACGATCCATTGATTTCGCACGGCGCCTCCAACGATGCCCACGACGAGGACCATCCCTTCAAGACACTTCTGGCCCGCAAGACGGCCAGCCAGGAGCAGCAACAGCGGCAGCAGCAGCAGCACAACGCCACTTGCAGCCCGCTCACCAAGCAACAGCTTAAGGCCAACCTGTTGATGGGGAATCGGAAGACACACTGGCCGCAGCCCTCATCTCAGCTGCTAGCTCCGGAAGAGCCACCAACTCCACTTACACAAAAGACACCGCGACCTGCTCCCAGCCAGAGCAGGTCCAAGAAGCGGACAAACTCCGCGGGGGCCATGAAGCTGCGCTTCCATCACCAGGCGCTGCCTGCGGAGTATGCGGCCCACTACGAGGCAACCCAGGGTCGACAGCCGCCCAGACCCGTGCTACAACCACCGCCACAGCCTCCTCCTAGCCAGGCCCATGAAAACGTGCGAAGCTGGCTGAGGAAAATAGCCGAGATACAGCGCAGTGCGGAGCGGCAGCAACAGCAACAGAAGCAGGCATCCACCAGGAAGGACTCTCCTGTTATGCGCCCTACGCCCCCCGTCGGAGTGCCACCACCTGGAAAGGCGCCAGAGGTGGCCGCACCCTCGAAGCGGGGTGCACTGAAGTACGCAGATCTGCCCTACATGGGGGAGCTCACGCTCGACAACTACAAGCCGCGACGCGGACGAAAACCGAAGAAGGCCGACATCTGCCATCTGATTTACAAAAACTACGGCACCATCGTGCCAACCACAAGCGCCGTGCGCCTTCCTGTGAGTGCTCCTCTGCCGGACACTACCGTTTATAGGCCCACGCCAACGACACTGATGCCGGAAGAGCCATTGAATCTCTGCTTGCGGGATCAGAGCAGTGATCGTTACTCCATCTCCAGTGGGGACAGCGACAAGCCGATGCCGACGCCGACGACAACGACAGCCACCACAGACTGCGGAAGCTCCTCTCATCGAACGACGCCTCTGAGCGCTGTCAAGCCCCTGACCTTGGAGCTGGTCGGGGGTCACGAGCAGCCTCTCGTCGCATCCAAGCTGATGTTGCAACCTGTGGGGCTGTACTACCAGCAGCTGATGGAGTCCTGTACCTTGGAGGGCTTGCCCGTGCCCGTGGAGACCATCGAGAAAGACAACCAGCTCTCGCTGAAAATACCCATACCGAGTGGGTTTTTTTCGAACGAGGCCATGCCCCTGCCCCTGGCTCTGCGGAAGAGGAAACGCTCTGCTATCTTTATCCCGCCTTTACCTGCCGAGCACTCGTCGAGCCCCTCCACGGAGGTGAGCATCTGTAAGTTCAAGTTCACGGGCGGGGCCAAGCCAACTCTCCAGGAGAAGAAGATGCTGTCGGTAGACGCCGAGGGAAACTATCGCTACTACAACGGCACTGGCGACAAGACAATGCGGGGCTATGAGTTCATTTCCCGGGATCAGCAGCAACAGCAACAACAACATCAGCAGCAACAACAGGGCCAGGCCCCAGGACAAGATAAACTCTATGTGGACATACCACCACCATCAACGGATCTCAGTCTCGAGTTGCTCCAAATACCACCCGTCTCGCCCACATCTTCGCTGCTCCTCTCCAGCGCGAATAGCATCGTGCCAGCGATTGCACCACAAAGTCCTGCCTCCAGCGCTCAGAGTCCCATGCCCCCCGCCGTGTTTCCGAGCCTGCCGCCCTTCAAACCCTCGACTGAGAGCGAAAGGAAGCGCCGGAGCTCGCGACGGTCCAAGCAGCGAGAGAAGTTGGAAAAGACATTCAAGGAGAAGGGCTTTCTCATCCAGACACAGCAACTGCAGTCTGCCGAGGGTGCCACTTACTGCAAGTTCAGGCAGCTAAAGAAGTTCACACGCTACCTATTCCGAAACTGGAAGGATCACATACCAGAGAGTGATCTGGTCAAGCACCAGAGCGTCGTCAGGGAAGACGACAGTGTCATAGACAACCTGCTGGGGCTGGAGAGTCTGGCCAGCCCGGCCACATGAAGCTGTCAAAAGTTTTCTGAACCACACAAAGCACTGCCAAAGATTTTTAGGATTAAGACAAGACGCTTGCCGATTATTCCGTCCATGCAGGCTGCTCCAGAAGATGGGCATCCATGATCTATGATCAATGGTCCAACAGCACCGCCTTCTAGTCGCTCATCAGTTTTTCTTAGTGCCTAATGATGTGTTATTGTTAACAAATAAAGTCAATGTTTAACCCTACGTGTTGGAGTAAGCTCTGCGGATGAGAGCCGAACCAGAGGTAAAAACTAGTGTGGATCTTGTAAAAGGCATCGTACATCGTATATTTGGATTGTACAAATTATGCGTAATATATGTAAGTAAGTGTTAGTACAAAAAATAAACTCCAAAATGGGTTATAAGTCTAAAAGGGTGAGCCCAAATAGCTTGGCTTTCGCTCAATTTCGTTTGAATGCCATTGCAAATACTTCTCGTTGTCATCTTAAGGCTTAATTTCAAAGATTAGGCCTATGTTGGCTACAGAAAATGTATAGTATAAATTTCCAAAATGTTTCTGGTATGTATAGGTCCGCAAAAAAGAGTTTTGATTTCTCATCCGATTGGTGCTTGGAAGATTGGGCGTGCCCAGGTAAATTCTTGCTAATATTGTCGTGTGGGGTCGATTTGGTTGCTTGCTTATTTCGGGGGCAGTACATTCGCCTGAACCCTCTGAACGGGCTGGGCTGAGCTTATAACTAGATTAACAATATTTGTAAATGAATTGTGCGTCTTCCGGCACCAGTATTAGTTCGAGCTCATTGAGCTCTCGGGGTCCTTGACCGTTTGCGAGTTCGATGGCTCTGGCACCCTGGCATTCATCGGACACACGTACTCTGTCCAATCCACATCGCTCTGTCCCTTGGTGCTTTTGCGGCGCTTCAGCGAAAACTGCGTCCGCTTGACCGGCTTTAGCTTTGCCGTAATGCTCAGCGGCTGGTACCCAGGAGCCGACTCCGCATCTCTCTTGCTCAGGATGACCGGGCGACCAACTAGCTCTTTGAAGTGCATGGCCAAGTGACGACGTAGCAGCGACTTGCTCGGCGGTATCGAGAGCAGGTCAGCAAGCAGATCTGCATTGAATCGCGACTCGTACATCATCAGTGCCCCATGGACTCCGGCCCCTCGCAAATTTGGCGTATACTCCGACAAGTCGATGGTCTGTAACCAGCCCATTATGCGATGCGCCGTCCACAGTTCCACGCTTTCCCTGTCCGGACTCCTGCTGACTTCATCACCATTAGCTACCTTGGTTGAGCGTCGAATTAGGCCCTCGGCATTCCACGACATGCGTCGCATGCATAGAATCCCAGATCTCAGAGAGGCTATGTGCAGACAAGAGCTGACATGCAGCTGCGACAGATCCTCGAGCGTCAGACGGTGCAGCATGCGACCATCGACCTTGGCCTGCATGAAATAGTCTTTGTATTGTGGCAGACCTATATCGTCCAGCCAACGCAGCACCCAAGCCGTATCCAAGGTGGCCGCCTTTAAAGTGAGTTCGTCATACTCTTTGCCAGTGATGTCGTCAATGGCCAGCAAGATCTTTTTCCGGTGTAGCGGAAACTTAAGGTTGAGCTCCCGCTCAATGTCCACCGGTGAGGCGGTGAAGAATGACACCGTTGGATGGGCCTTCAGCCATTTTCTGGAAATTGAGTGGTTGATTTGAGTCTCTTATTCATTAATATGATTTACTTACCGGCAATTATCCTCGTAGCAAGCTAGTCCTATGTGACAGAGCCAGTTGCACACATCCTGTGGTGTCCAGGCGCTCCAATGCTTTTCGTTGTCGCTGAACAAAGACGTTTGAGCACTCCATTCGATGCGTCCACCGGCTGTGGCCCGAGACCCGCCGCGCCGAAACTCGGGATCTGCCTGCTCCAAGCCGGTCAGCTCACAGTTGCTGCTGTTGCTGCGTCGCAGCTTACCGAGAATGTTGCGCAAGCCTCTGGCAGAACGCTCCCGCAACTTGGGCGAGGGAGTAAACTGAGACATGAAGCTGGACGTCATGGCATCGTCCGTATGAGCACTATCATCGATGAGGATTTGTTCGTTCGATGCAAATGCCACATTCCGCTGCTTGCCACTGCTGTTGGCGTTCACATCCAGGGTGCGATTGTTGTTGTTGTTAGCTTGTTTACCATGGGACCTGGGCAGACTATGAAACTGCGGCCGTATCTGATGGCGCAGTGCTGAAGGCGGGGTCTTCGGTGAGCCCATGAAGCCTTTATGGTTTATGCTACTCAAACTGCCATAGGGTAAGTTAGTATTAACTGCAGATCCCGCTCCTGCTCCACCTCCATCGTTGGCCTGTTCCAGCGCTGTACGATGCAATTTCAGTTCACTTAAGGCACTCATCAACTCAAGCTTCTGCGTCTCGAGAGCGGATCGGGATATCATCTGACGCTGCAGCAGCTCTTCCTTGTTGCAGAGCTGTTGGGTCTTGTCTGTAATGAGACCTTCCAGCTCGATTATCTTATCCGCCTGCTCGGACACCCGCTCCGCCAGCATTTGGTACTGCAAAGCCAGACCCTCCTTGTCTCGCTGCAGGCGTCGCATTCGCTCATCGGAGTCCTGGCGTGGTATGTGCGTCTCCAGCCAGTCGCTGATAATGGCAGCCGTCACGGGATCCGGAGCCGGAGCAGCTAATCCCACCTACAACAAGAACCATGTGAGTTTCAAGCGTATTCATTCCTTGTGACTCACCTGTTGCAATGCCAGGGCTAATGTTTTTGCTGTAGATAAAACATTGGTGGCTGAAATCAAGTTACGCTCACTTAGCGTCAGCGAAGCGCCCGCCCCACCGCCCGGCTGCCCAACCGTGGCCGCCGTGCTCGATATGAGGCCATCCATTTGCTGTAATGCTGCCTCAAGCATTTTGCTGCCCTCGGTTGCCGTCGCCATCAAGTCCAACTAAAGCCCTTGCTAATGCTTTGATGATCGATGTGGAGACTTACTGTGCGGCTAGTGCATGGTTAAATAAGAGTTTTACGATAGGCTCGTCATTTTGCTAATATCCGCAGGCAATTTACATTTATAGTTATTAATTTTAGCACAAATAAAGAAGAAAAAAATTAAATATCACGAAAATAGATGGGTGCAGTGTGACCGCGGGTTAACGATAAAATATACTGAAATATACCTTTCCACTTTGAAAATATACCGTAAATGAACTGATATCATATTCCACGATTCTGAACCAAGAAACTATAATTGTATGTGATTTTGGATCTGAGTACTGCCTGCTGTACAGCCGCTACCAAACAGTTTGTGCTCAAAAAAATGTCTAGGTTTCGAACGAATATTATCCCTGATTATTCTAGAGGACATTTTTTTCGGATCTGAGTACTAGGCGGCTATAATATGACTCTGCTAGCTAAGATCTGACTGAAAGTAGCTGATTTGCCAACACCGCATAGTGCCCATCTCTAACTGTTGTATCAATAATACAAAAAAAATACAAAATCCGGAATTAATGAAATGAATCGCTTCGCTTATGTGGAGGCTCGACTGAGTTCCAACGAAACGTTCGTCAGCCGAGACAGTAGAGTGAAAATCTTCGATGGAGATCAGAAAGTAAGTAAAGCGCTCAACCCTCCCAGGCCTACCTCATTTTAAGTGTACTTTCCAGACAGACTTTGAGGAGGGCGAGGTGGTGCTGACCACACACAGACTGTTTTGGGGCCGTCCTGGAGAAATTGCTAGAGCTGCCGTTACCCTCTGTCTGCCACTCAGCTATGTGATATCGCTCGGGGAGGAAACGACTGCCTCGAACTTCTTTGGCCGCAAGACGCGCATTATAATGCACTTGCGTCCGCCAGGCCCTGACAAGATGCCAGGCCCCCTGGACACCAGTCGTGCAACGCACATCAAACTGTCTGGAAAAAACGGCCTAAGCGTGGAGTTTCACAGCGCGCTGCGTGAAACACTGAATGCTCGCATCTGGGAGATCTCCCTGACCAGCGAAACCATCATAAGGGGAGTGGACAGCAGTCCGACGTCTGAATCGGGCAACGATAGATTGGCTCGCATTCAGAAACGTACAGGCATCGGAGGCATTGAGCGGCACCTGGAGGCGAAAGCAAAGGCGACTGATGAAAACATTGCACTAGCCTTCCAGGATCTCAGTGTGCTTATGACCATGGCCAAGGATATGGTGGGACTGTCCAAGACAATCAGCGGCAGAATACGCGAGCAAAAAGGCGAAATATCCGACGATGAGACGGTGCGTTTCAAATCTTACCTCATGAGTCTGGGAATCGACGATCCTGTGACGCGTGACAACTTCACCAGCAATTCGGCGTACTTTTCCAGCTTAGCACAACAAATTTGCCAGATGCTGATTGATCCCATTGAGGTGAGTGCTTTGCGCCTTAATTCGATTTATTTTGTCTAACCCGAATAATTTTTGTAATTGGCTTAGGAGCTCGGTGGTATGATGTCCCTGGCAGATGTATATTGCCGCGTGAACAGGGCTCGCGGCCTGGAACTGCTTTCGCCAGAGGATCTGCTGCACGCCTGCGAACAGTTGAGGGGACCCATCCGTCTGCGCAGCTTTCCCAGCGGCGCCAGGGTGCTGCAGCTGGAGTCGCACGACGATGACTTGATTGCCATTGACACCCTTGAGAAGGTGCAGGCAGCCGAATCTCTGGCCGTGGAGGAGCTGGCCAAACAGCTGGGCATCTCTCTGCTGCTGGCCAAGGAGCGACTGCTGGTAACCGAGCGCCTGGGCAAGGTGTGTCGGGACGAGTCTGTGGAAGGGCTCCGCTTCTATCCAAATCTGCTGCTGCAACGAGACTAAACGATCTGTGAATCCCCATCTGTGCGTGTTACTAGATATTCTAAATAAATAATTATTATGAAAATCGAAGCCTGTGGTTAGCGTGTCCTCGATCATGGAATGAGGACTCCGCTTGGATCATATAATTTCATTTCACACTTTATTGATTAACGGAGCTTTTTCAGTGACTTTGTCGATGCTTCATTTAGTATTTTTAATATTTCTGGTTTTGTCATTATTCATTTTTTTTGTTTGGTTTTGTGATTTTGTTAGTAGTTTTCGAGAGTTTTCTTCGTAATTATTCAGTTTAATGAAAATTTTCTACAGTCAGGTATTTTGATAAGCAGTTATTGAATTGAAATTACACATTTATATTAATAGTTGGTTTCATGTTTAAATATACATATAAATAGCTTATGCTGTCGCTTAGATTGCTCCGCATTATATTAATAAATCTTTGAATTACGTTTCAATAACCATTTGATCAGACCACACGTACATTATCTTGTATGTATTTAGATTTCGTACTCAGGTTTTTGGCCAGTTATCTGCTTTGCTTTGCGTGGCCTTGCTTTGCTTTGCTTCGCTTGAGTAACATTATCCCAATCTGACTGACTTCGTATGAATTCATTATGCTGTCGTCATTCATTAATTCAATCGGTTTATGTAGTACCATGATTTCTTTTGTTTTTATTCTTCTTAAATCACATTTATTAATTAATATTAACATTGAGTAAGTTATGCTTGAGTTTTGGGGTACGGATACGTTTACGTTTACGGGTATGGGTATGGGTATGGGTGTGGGCTGCAATAAATGGGATTAGGTTAATGTTTTGTGTTGTGTTCGTTTTCGCACTATCAAGAAGTTTGATTTTTGGGTTGTAAAGCAGAAGAAGCAAACAATGCTAAACAAGTACAGCACAGATGTAACATAATTAAAATCGTTGCTTAAATAAATAATTTCAATCTACAGAAACTGGCGTAGTTGAAAAAACAAATTGGTTTAGTGTAAGCGTTACTTTTTACACGTTACTCATCACTCGTTCGATCTGTAACTCTTCCCTTTCTAGTCTCGTTGTACATTGCGCTATTACAAATAAATTGTTTAAATAAGTGATGACTTTTTGCAAATATATTTTTTTTTCGTTTCGTTTTAATGTTTCTGCAATTGGAAGTACTAAATTGGTTGAGGCTACGACTTGTTCAATACAAACTAAAATGTGTTTTTGTTTAGCGAACTTAAGCTAAGCAATCGATTAAATAATTAGCAATAATAATGGTAATAGTACAATTGTATATGTATAATTATTAATCTTATGAACCCCTACACCAGTTCATATTTCATATTCTATAGCTAACATAATAGTAAAAGTAATAATTAGAATTTCTTTACAATTATATTACGTTTTTTGTTTGCTCTCTGTCTCCATCCTCACTTCTCAACTTATTGCTTTCTTTTGTTTTCAGTGATCCACCCCTGCTTTACAATTTCAAAATAGCACGCTTAAGGAGCTAGTCTTAGGGACTTAACGAATTAGAGCTGGGAGGGCCTAAGGGAAAATGGTTCGAATGGCGGTTGGATGCGCGGGAAAATTTTAAACAATCTTTACATACTCGTATTTATAATATATATATATAATGTGTATATACAACTAGATAAATATTATTAAGAGCTTTACACCTAATTCGTTTATGCCAAGGGGACACATTTAACACAAGCGCAGTCGGCAGTGCTGGAGAGCCCAACCAAATTCAGTTCCAGTTGCCGCTAGCTCCAGCTCCTAACTAGGTTGCACATATTATGAGCTGCCATGCTATTGCCCATGTACATGCACATACATTTTTCACACTTACGATTACACATCAAAACATATATAGATATATGGGTATACAATGTACGATAGTGGTGATAGTTAGGAGGTAACCATAAGCTATAATATCATGCAAATACACAACGCGTAGCCTTATTACTTTTTCGCTCTCATCTTTCATCTCTCAGTCCTCTCATTCCTTACAGTCCTTTTCCTTACACAAATCTAATATTGTGCCATATTCTTTATCGCCTTTAGCCTTTATTTTGTCGCGTCGGTGGTGGAGCGCCGTCGATTGACTGCCGCCTGTTGTTGCTGCTGCTGCTGTTGCTGCTTGGCCGCCGCCAGAGCCGTGAGTGTTCGCTGGCTAATGCCTCCCGTGGCGGTGGTGGCTCGTCCAGCGATTTGGATGTGTTGCATCTGCTGTTGCTGCGGCACCTGCACCTGGCCGGGACTGGGAAGTGTCTGGGACGAGACTGTGGCGGTGCTCTGCTGGTTGAGTATTCGGTGTTGCTGCTGCAGCTGCAGTTGCTGCTGCTGCTGTTGTTGCTGCTGCTGTTGCTGCTGCTGCTGCATGGGCGCCTTAACAGTCTTTAGCTGCAGCTTTTGTCCAGACATCACAATGGGACCGGCACTACTGGAGACGACATTAGCAGCTACAAAGGAAAGGTTTAGAAATCTATGCGAATACTCGAACGTTCATTTCAATCACCATTCATCGGAGTAGTGGCAATCTTGAGCGTTGAGCCGCCTATCTGACGTTGGGTGGTGATAAGCTGCCTGCTGGTCGTTAATTGCTTGGCTCCTACCACCTGGACGTTGCGGGCCCGCGGCTGGATGGTGCCCACCAGCTGGATAGCCGCTGTGTTGCTGTTGCCCGACTGCTGTTGCTGCTGGATCGACTGCTGGGCAACACCTACACCACCACCAACACTTGAGGTACGTATTGTTTGAGGATTTAGTTTCTGTACACCGGCACCGACTATTTGAGCTGTAAGCAGAGAGAGAAGAACGTGGGTGTGCGGGGAGATTTTTTGGTTGTTGTTTTAGGTTGCAATGAGAATTGTCGGAGGCCGATCGGGGGTGCCGCCAGCTACTTGAGCATAGAGTAGGCATGGTTTTGATTTTGGGCTGGGGTTTGGGTTTAGAAAATGGACTCTCTAATCTCAAACTGATGGCATTTCGGGTTAAACACACACAAGACACATAGAACAGTTTAGTTGCATGAGGTAGGAATCGAAATTGTTGTTAACGGGTGGGTTTGTTTGGTTTGTGTTGTACGAGTATGTGGTTTTTTTGTGAACGAGAAACGAAACAGAAACAGAAGAGAACAAAATTAAGCATGTTCAATCAAAAGAAAAAGAGTTAAATATAATAATGCAGATATAAAAGAAGATCGCAACAGGTAGATCGGTATCAGGAAAATCCTACTCGGCATGCCCGAGACGAGTTTGCATGTTTGCAAGTTGGCTGTGCGCTCCTTTGCTCATCACTTTGTCCTTTTACTCACCAATGGGTAAGGTTAGCATGGCCGTTGTTGATCCTCCTCCTCCTCCACCGCCGCCGCCACCTCCATTTCCACTGCCGCTACCTCCACCGCCACCTGCGTTGTTCGTGATGACCACCGTCTGTGTGCCGCCCACTGTCGAGGGCAGACTGACTATCGTACCCGTTGGCGGAGCTTGCTGATGCTGCTGCTGCTGGTGTGACTGCGTCTGCAGCGTGATGGTGTGTGGCAGTTGCTGGTGCTGCTGGCTCGAGACGGGAACCGACACCAGAACACTCCTCTGCTGTCCCTGCGTTGTGCCCGCACCCGTCGCCGAGTTTCCCGTCTGTTGCTGCTGTTGCTGCAAACTGTTGCCTGAGAACTGCAGCGAGATAGGCTGAGTGAAGCCGGGAATCTGCACTTGAACATTCTGAAGGCCGGCAAAGTTGGCCATGGCACCCTGCAGCTGTGACAGATTAATGCCCTGCAGGTTAAGTGTGGCGGTGGTTGGTTGCTGCTGCGTCTGCTGGTGCTGCTGCTGGTGGTGCTGCTGCTGGTGGTGCTGCTGCTGGTGGTGCTGCTGGGGTGAGGCTGAGGGCTGCGGATGCGGACTAGACATGGGCGAATGTATGGACGATGTGGCGGGAGAGTGGACGATGGTTTTGGTAATGAACTGCTGCGTCGCCGTAGGTTGCTGCGGCGACATATGTGGCATGGCCACGGCGGATACGTTGGAGGTAACATTACTGAGACGCTCCAGCAGCGCCTGGTTCTGATGTGACTGTGAGGACTGCGAGTGATCCGACCCCGAGGGTGAGGGAGTGGCCGCGTTAGTCAGCAGGGCGGAAAGGGTTCCCACCCCGCCGCCGCCACCACTGCTGCTCGACGCCAGGTTGTTGGGCACTGCGAACCCGCTGGCATTCGAGGCATTGGAATCACTGCCTGGCGAGGGGGCGGCCATCCCCACCACAATAGCATTGGGAGGCGCTGTGGTGCTGTCCCTTCTCAGAGTGCTCAGAATACGCTGCTGCACTGGCCCCGTAGGACTCTGAATCCAGGCCGTAGCCGCCGCAGCGCTGTTGCCCGACGAGATCACCGTGTAGCTTGTGGTGGGATTGGTCATTACGGCTGGCGGAGAGGCCAGCTGCGAAGCCAGCGCCGACATGGATACTCGCACCGTCTGGCCGCCACCATCTACCGTCTGCTGGTGCTGCGCCTGAGTGGCCGGATTGAGGTTGACGGCTATAAGATTGCCTGCAGAGTTGGTCCGAAATGTGGTGGTGGTGGTGGTGCCGCCGCTTCCCACGATCTTTCGGTTGGCATTCAGCAGATTCTGCAGAACCTCACTGGACTGCTGCTTCCGCTGGGCCGTCAGCAGCGTGGGCGTGCCGCGGGTTGTCTGCACATAGGTGGCTGTGCCTACATCAGAGGTACTCGGAGCTGACTGCTGCTGCTGCTGGTGTTGCACGAGTGTCAGTGTCTGTGGCTGCTGCTGCTGCCCGGTGGAGGTGGTAAAGGTTCCACTGGCCACTGGTGTGCTCGTCATGGCAGCTGGGGCACTGTTGAGCAGGTTCAGAATTGAGGCGTTGCTGGAGTTCTTTAGCGTGGCGGCATTGCTGCCGTTGTTATTGTTGCCGCCGCTGCTGCCGGATGGTGCAATGTGATTGCTGTTTGTCGTAGTCCCGCCTGAAAGGATCATCAATGAGACGATCAGTGACCAATAAAATCTCATCCTCTTGTAAGGCTATTTTTCTCTTACCGTGCTGCTGCTGCTGTTGTTGCTGCTGCTGTTGCTGTTGGTACTGATTGGCGGAGTTCATGATGCTGTTCATTATGGCATTGATTGCAGGATTCGGATGTATGGCCGTATTGTTCATATTGTTGTTACTGTTGTTGTTGTTATTGTTGTTGTTATTACTGGAGGCAGTTGTCTGTTGTTGCTGTTGCTGCTGCTTTTGCATTAGTTGCTGCTGCTGCTGAGCCTTCAGCTGCGATTGCTGTCGAAATGGATGGGCGAAAATCAATGAAATCCTTTGAATAATCTATTTTTTACTCACCAAAATTGGCACATTGGAGTTCAGCTGGGCACGCAGAGCAGAGTTGGCACCAATGACCGATGGCCCCTTCACCTGCTGCTGCTGTTGAATGCTGGCTGGCTGAATAGTTATGCCTGAGTGTTGTAGGGCTTGCGTCAGCTGCTGCTGCTGTTGTTGTTGCTGCGGCTGCTGGGGCTGCTGTTGTACCAGGACTAGGGATCCATTGCTCAGGCTCACTTGGTGGGTGGTTGTGGCAGAGTTGCTGCTTCCGGTGGCCAACTGCTGCAGCTGTATGTGCTGCTGCTGCTGCTGTTGCGGAACAATCTGTTGTGCGGTCGCCTGTTGCTGCTGCGCTCCTTCAACGGTGTACGTTTGCGGCTGTTGCTGTTGCTGTTGTTGTTGTTGCTGTTGCTGCAGCTGAGGCCGTATGTTTTGCTGCACGTTGATTACATTGCCGCTTTGTAGATTGAGAGTCTTTTGGGTGATTTGTTGGCGCGGCAGGGGCACATGGTGCACAGTGGCAGATAATTGTTGTGGCTGTTGTTGTTGCTGATGCTGCTGTTGTGGTGGTTGTTGTTGTTGCTGCTGTGTGTTGCCGACTACGACCACATGTTGTTGCTGCTGCTGCTGTTGTTGTTGTTGCTGCTGCTGCAAATGCGCTTGCCTCTGCTGCTGCTGTTGTTGCTGCTGCTGCTGCAGAAGAAGCCGCTGCTCGTTGGTCAGCCCCGTGTGGGTGACAATTGGCACATGTCCCGGTATCAAATGCGTTATCTTGACCGCCTTGCGCCCCTCCTCCGTGAAGATCTCGCGAAATTGCTGAATGTATCGATTGGCATGCACACGAGTGCCCAGGGCAAAACGGCAGGACTCGCCATTGCGTTCCCCCTCGCGAAAGTCCCTATCCACATACAGTTCGCCGAGGTATTCTGCATCGGAGGGACGCTGGTAGATGGACAGTTTGATGTGGTACAGCGCCCGCCGTCCCTCGTTGGCCTCCCGCTCAGTCTCCAGCACGTACTCCTCGATCAGTTGGGGCTGAAAGTTGTGGCGACAATTGGGCTGGCAGCCATCCTTGCATGCCTCGCTGAATTCATTGAGGGGCTCGAATGTCTTTGCATACTTTTCCACGCTGATGACATGCTCGGGCACCTTGAGATTGGCGGGGTATTCCAGGCACGGGGGACGAATAGGCCGAATAACTTCGTGAGGCCGCCTGGGCACCTTTGAGGTAAAGGAGGAGAGCATGGCGCCCACCAGAGGATTGTTGGTGGGAGCGGTGGCCGGAGTGGGGTTGCTGCCAGAGCTACTGCTCCCCGTACGAGGCCTCTGACGCAGTCGGGACAGATAGTCGCACAGTTCCAGGCCATGGTGGTGGGTGAACTGGTCCAGCTTGCGCTTACGATTGATGGCAGTCTGGGTGAACTTCTTCATCTGGCGGCGCAGCTCGTGCGAGTTAAAGAGCTGGCGCTGGTGCTGAGCATTGATGGCCTGCCGTCCTATGCTTGGATCCGGTTCCAGGCACAACGGCTCCGCCGTGGCCAACACCAACTGGCTCTCCAGGGCAAGCTTATCCTCCGCCTGCAGCTGGCTGCCTATTTGCTGCACTTCCGCGAAGAGCGTGGCGTTTGTGGGCCTGAGCAGGATGTGCTTCATATCACAGATATTCGTTGAGGTGGCAAACGTCTGGCGGAAGTCGCGGATCTGGGCAATGAGGCAGCCCGCGTAGAAAACACTCGGCTTGGCATAGATCCGTGTTCCATCTCCCCCATCCGACAGGCTAACTGTCTCCGCACAGAGCAGATCCATTAGAAACTCTGGCAGGATCTCGCGGTCAATGCACTGCAGCAGCAAATCGTTCTCGTACGGCCATCGAAGCACCTCAACCAGACCATACTCGTGCTTGGCCGTGCTCGACTCCGCCTTTGCTTGGCTGTCATCCATTGCCGACGACTTGGTGCGACTCCTATGACCTCCTGATCCTGCTCCTTCGCTGGCCGCCTCATCCCTGTCGCTGACGGACCACTCGTTCGTTTGCGGATTCAGCATCACATGCTCATCGTAGTGCAGGGCCAGCGAGTATCCCTTGTTGCCAGGATAGAGGTTCACCACGATCGTGTTGAGTTTCTCCCGCTCCACCAGCCGCTCCAGTGTGAACGATCGCGTGCGCTGCTTAAGCTGTAAATTGGCACAAACAATAAAATACAATTTATTTAATGCATTGCTTATCCACCTTCCTACAGCTGCAGCTGCAGCTGCAATTCTAGCTTACCCCTGTCTCGGCAAAGTAGTTAATGTCGTTGCTTAGCAGCTGCATGTACAGATCCTTGATTTTCTCGTGGAGATTGAAGAACTTCGTGCTGCCCGGTGGGCACACCGAAGTGCCCTTCGACGAGGACGAGGTGCTATTGTTGTTGTTGGAGGCAGCGCCGGCGCCAGCGCGCGCTGTTGACGACGACGACGAGGAGGATGGGGCTGAGGATAAAGCTGAGCTGCGACTAGTGGAGCTGCACTCCTTGCTGGTGCTGTTGCTGTTGGACTTTTGCCTCTTGCTGGGCGACGACGAGGGCGAGGCGCCATGTACACCCCCATGGTGATTGTGTGACTGATGGTGTAGGTGATGGTGGTGCAGGTGATGGCCCCCAGAGGAGGAGCTTGCATTGGCAGAGGCGGGCCGCTTCTCCGGTTTCTTGCTGGCCGTCGTCGTTGCAGCTGCGGCAGTCGAGTTATTGCTTAGGCTAGAGTTGACGCCTGGCGGCGTGGACAACAACAAGTCAGGAACTACGGGCGAGGGCGATGTGATTGAGTTGAAATTCGACAGCGTCGTTGTCGAGGATGAGCATGATGACGGCGATGGGGCAATCGCTGTGGGCAGGCCGGTGGGCGTGGCCGATGTCGGCTCAGTGAGTATGCCCAGGGAGCCCCCAATAGGGGCCCCTCCACCATCGGGAGGCGAATCATCGTCATCGAAGATGCAGATGGGCGGTTGGGCAGGAATCTGTGGTATGGCTTGCAACAGGCTGGTCTCCAGATACGATTTACTGCTCGTCGGGAAGCCAACAGTGACGGCTGGGGACGACTGCTGCTGTTGCTGGAGCGCCGTGTGGAGGTGATGGTAGGACTGCGTTTGCTGCGACTGCAGCTGGTGACTGGGGGAGGAAGCTGGCTGGTACTGGACAAACTGCTGCTGGAGAACGCCCGTGCCGTGGACCACGGCATGAGCTAGTCCCGGGGCATGGTCAGAGTTGTTAGATCCCTTCAACTTCTTCAGCGTGTCATTTATAATAAACTATTTTCACACATGTGTAAGATTAAAAAGAGGATATATTATTAGGTTTGTGACAAGCGCGAGGAGGTCTTACGTCGGCTTCTTGGCACGATGAGTCCAGGCTTTGCATTGTGCCAGCGGATGCGGATTGCAAGAAGAGTCCCAACTGTGGATCCCGAGTCCAATTACCGACGACATTCAAGCCAGGATAGAGGACTGAGTTCGATCGATGGCCTGGAAAGGATCAGCGTTGCTCTCATTGCGCTTGCAGGTGTCTGCCCCTGTGAATTACAACTACAGCTCGCTCGTTGTTGTCTTTTATTTTCCCTCACGCCTCGGGGCTGCGCCCCCCACCGTAACACTCACTTGTTTGTGGATCATTTTATTATAGACCCATTTTTATTTCTAAAATGTCTCTTAATGTCCTGTTTTCAGTGCGCGCTTTTGACGAGAAATGTAATTTCTTCACTCTTTTTCTGCTTCTGCTGCTGCTGCTTTGCGTGACATTTTCTCTCTTCGCCCCTCTGCTGAACGACCGTCTTTTTGGCTCTTTTGCGCAACAATATTACACGGCCACCACTTCTGCTTTAATTAATAGGCGAACGCTAGGGCTGTTCTTTAATAATGTGCTTCAGATTGCTTAATTTTAATTGTTTAAAACTTTGTTTTAGGCTTTTTTTGCAATGTAAATGTACTGTACAGTGTGACCGCTGATTTATTGATAATATATACCCTCTGACCCTCAAAAATATACTGAAATATACCTTCTGATTTCAGAATATACCAAATATATTAGATACTTGCAAAAAAGGAAGAAACGAGTTTTATCAATTACTTGAGATCACCTTGATCACCCTTATTTTAGGTCTTAAGATATCAAAATATTTATTTTCTTTCCGTCATTTTCATAGGTTTAGTTTTCTTTTGCCTTCATACATTTTTCTCCACTTCTTCTCTTGATTTTATTAGGATTTGAGTCGTTCACACCGTGCGTTTGTAACGGTATGATAGCATTGGGCGCGTTTACCAGGACAACTTGATCACCGATCCTTGCTTGATTTCCTGTGATCCTCCTTGTCAACGCACTTGATCAGCGTTTTTGATGCAAGAATTCATGAATCGGATTTTGAGTAAGGGAACCATGAAAAAAGTAAAATCCATTGAACTCTTGCATGAACCATGGATCATGGATCCTGGTGAACGAGCGCAATATATTTCAGCATATTTTTTAAATAAATATACTTTCACTTCAATTTCGACTTAAAAAAATACCAAAAAGTATAAATAATCCGTAAACACTCTGGTGCGTTTACACGGCACCACCTGTGGTTTTTTTTTTGCACTAACCTTAATGTGCAGAGCCACATAGCGCATTTTTATTGCACATTGTTTTATCGAAAAGCGCACATCGCCATGGCAACAGCTGCTCCAAAGCGGGTTGATTTAAAATTATATTTATATTCAAAATGTATTATTATTGAGCAGAAGTATTTGATCTGTTTTCATTGAAGCGTAATTTCATCTGATCTTGGGGAAAAATCTCTCTACTTGCTCCGTTGCTTTTTGCTTGATTCCGATGACTAGCTGCTCCGCTGTATTTACGGCAGGGGAAACCGCAACCATTGAAAAAGAAAACAAATTTGTAAGCAATAATATATATATTATTTGTAGGATTTTTACTTAATTGTAATAGGTGTATATTATTAAGGATTAGTCTTTACCAACTAAGCATTAAGAATACCAATTTTGTCACTTGTACGTATACACAGTTTGCCATACACATAAATCATATTGTAGATCATAGATCATCGTAAATCATATTCCATATATCAATCATCCGTATCATTATACATCATTATATATGCATATATATATATATATATATATCCGTATATAACCGCTATCAATATTCAATATCAGAAACATAATGTAATACGCTCGCAATTGAAGAATTTCCTTTCACATCGTCATGAGATCTTTAAACGTTAATTGTGTAGTTTTGAAATATTTATAATAAAAAAAACAGCTCTTGAGTTGGATCTGGGTGAGGATCGGATCGGATTAGATCGGATTGGGATCGGTGCGTAGTCGCTGCTAACCACCTCCTCGTCCTCATCTTCCTCCGATTCCTAATCTTTGTGGCCACCCTGAAGCTTCTTCCAGGTCTCGCCCAGCGCCTTTGCAAAGTGATCGTCGACGGAGGCTTCAGTCTTGGTGAATATCGAAATGTTCGTAGACGAGGTGGGCGAAGCAGGTGGCGTCTGCGTGGAGGAGGCTGCCACAGCTGCCAGACCCGGCTCGGCCTTTACGCGTATGATCGCCGGCATCGTGGGGGTGCTACTGGGTGTGGGAATCTGGACTGGAGTTGGCGTCGGGGTCGGTGTTGGAGTTGAAGTCGGCGTTGACGTTGGCGTAGAGGATGGGACGCTGCCGTACGCTGGGGGCGGCGGCGGAGTGTTGTACCTGGGCGGCGTGTGATGCAGTGTGTCCAGTGCTCGCTTAGCATTCACGGATGTGTCCAGTGCCTGGCTGGGAGCAGTTGCTGACGTTTGTGGCGGCTGTGGTGGCTGTGACGGTTGCAACGGTGACGTCGACGGTGGAGTCGGGGAACGATGCAGTGAGAGAGGCAGAGGTTCCTCCTGCGGCGGCGGCAACTCCAGCTGAGGCGACTCTGGCTCCGATCGCAGCGTCGGCGAAAGCATTATGGCCAGGCCCGACTTATGCAGTGGCGAGCGATGTTGCTGATAGAGAAGAGGCGCAGCTGCAGCTGCAGCCCCTGTTCCTGCTCCAGCTCCTACTGCTGTCGATCCATAGGCCAGGGGCGATATCTGTTGCATGGGCGTTCCACAGGGCGAGGGCGTGGGTGTGGGCGTTGGCGACTTCTTGGCAAAGAGGGCCGCATAGTCCTTGCCTAGCGAGCGGCGGAAGTGCTCATCAATGTCGCACATGGCCACGTTCTCTGCAATCAATGAGGAATCAGTCAAATTCGGGGCCATCTGGGCAAGGGCAATGTCTCACCTGTGGAGTGGGCCGGCTCTGGCACCTCCCGCTTTGGTGGGGCTTGGGTGATGACGCTGGGTCGGCTGTTGGCAGCATAGTTGGTCCCCGGCAGTGGCTCGCGGTATGGCGGCGGCGGTGAGGCCCGATTCTGGTGAAGCTTCAGGGCCCCCGACCCCGACCCCGACGTCAGCGACATGTCAATGGGGCTGTCCATATCACGCTCCTCCCGATCACGCTCCCTGTCGCTGCTGCCGGCATCATGAACCTGGTACTCGGCGGTACGCTGGCGGCGCTCGCGTCTCCATTTGGTGGTTGGCAGCTCCTTTGACGTCACTCGCATCTCTGCAACAAGAACAATGGGAAGAAGTTCAGTCAGGGGAGTCAGAGACCGCACGCCGCATAACCCGTTTGCCATCGTTTTCGGCACACAAATAATAGTAATAGTAGCAGTAAAAAACGTATCTAATAATAATAATACCGATGGCGGGCCACCGAGCCACAGCCAGAGAGCAACAGCAACAAATCGCATTTCAATTAAAGGCCATAAATTTGATTTGGCTTTTGTGGTCGATTTGGGCTTTTGTCTCGTATCTTAGTCTGGGAGTGAGCTCGGGTCTGGCATGGGTTATGGGCATGGGTTTGATTCCACTCCTCTCTGTGGTTTACGTGTCTATCGTCTTGGGTTTTGATTATGCGGTCGCCGTTGTCGAGAGTGGGCGTAATGAATCACATGGAGTTAAGGCGAGGCAAACTCTACAAAAGTTCCCCGCCGCCACTGCTTACTGGCTGGAGCCCTCCTCCTGCCGTCACGTTCAAGTTTGTTGCCTAAGTCTTTCGCTTTTTTGAATGAACTTCTGCCAAAAGCTCTCCTCGGAAGGGGAAAACAGGCGGGCGGAAGGCGCGGTCAGGAGGTGGCAGGCAGCACAAAATTATGCACAAAGGCACAAGAAGACGTCGCCAGCAAAAAAAAAAAGAGACACAAACAACAATCGAAACTCCAAGTCACAAATACAAAAACAAAAAAATTGGTTAAGAAAACCCGTTTCGTCTACGCTTAGTTTGCGTGCGTGTCTGTGTGTGTGTGTGTGTGTGTGTACATACACTGAGCAAAATGCAGGCCACCATCTCTGGCTGAAACGTGCTTGGCGTGCGAATGGGGTGAATCGCCCGAGTTTCTGGCGTGGGAAGTCGCCCGAGTCGGAGGAGGAGCCCAGTGCGTGGGTTGTGCAACGCTGCGATGCGGTACCCGGGAGACTTGGGATGGTGAACTAGTTCTGCGGAACGGAACGGAACGGAACCCAAGCTGAAGCTTGATTCCCTGACAGCTGGGACAGCGATTGAATCTCGCGCCTCTTACCCTTCGCTGCGAGTCCATGAGCTCCTCATACAGGAAACAAAGTTTCTAAATAAAGCTGGTGGTGGCTCCAGGCTCCACCGCTGCTGCGCCTCAGAACCCAGTTTCTTCGCCATAGGGTGGCAGCATTCAAAATCGAAGGGGCAAACCAGTCGGTCGACTTCTGCACAATTCGAGCAGCGGCACAGCGGAGAGGCGCAGAGGCCGAGAGCCTGACTGCCTGACTGCCTGCCTGCCTGGTTGGACCCATGGTCGAACCAACGCATGAATGAATGAATGAATGGCTATGGATGGGGATGGACGGATGGACGGATGCATGGAGGCGGCGGCGATGGAGATGGAGTTTCTTATGCTGTGGCGTTGGTTGTAGTGGTGAATCAGTGGCGGTGGCGGAGGCGGGAGCGTCGTCCTGTTTTTGGCAACGTCACCGCAAGGCTGCAATTTATTATTTCTGCGCCTGCGTCACGAAAGGAACCCACAGCCAGCACACACCAGCAAAACAAAAACAAAAAACAAAAAGGAGAGACAGACAGCGCAACCGACAGAGGAAGAAGCAAACTGGTCTTTGGAGAATGGAGCATGGAGTGGAGACTGTGAAAACCAAAGAAAAACATAAAAATGATCAGCAGAATGGGGCAGAGGCTGCTTCGGATTGGGATTGGACTTGGGCTTGGGCTGCTGCTGCGCTGCGGCGGATGATGATGGGGCTGATGATAATAATAAAGAAACATTCAAATTTTATTGCACATTTCCGGTCGTCGGACGTCGCTGCTTCTCGCGCTACCCCCTCTCTCCAAGCCACTGTTGGCGGCTGTGTTGGGGGATCGACAGAAGCAACGCAACGACAACGACAACGACAACGACAACGTCGCAGCTTTCTTTTTGAGGCTGACTCTCCCTCTTCTCGCTGTCTGCGCTGCCGCTCATCTTCTCTGTATCACCTTCGCCGCTCCTACTTCTTCCGCTTATTCTGCTTTGCATTATTTATTTGTTCTGCTTTTCCTTTGGCCTCCTCCTCTGCTCGGTGGGTGCTTGGAGCTTTTTAATAATCTCATGTCCGACTCAGCTAATTGGCGATAAAGGGGGAATACTAGTTGCGACTGCCGCATATTGAAAAGCAATCTACTTGTAGGAGTGTTTAATGGATCACTCAAGGAGATAGTTCTGATTGTCCCTGCATCATATTTTGTGGTCATAGTTCTAGGAACCAGAGAACACTTAAAGGGCATGGAATATGTAACAAGTTGGCATAAAAGTGTAATGAGGATCACATAATCTGATCATTTCTCCTTTACTTATGGCGGGTTTAATACAGCGATTGTTGTAAAAGGAACTAATGATCACTTGGAAGTCTGGTACAATCACCATCTAAAAAGTTAATCACGATCACTATATATTACTGAGGTGATGGGAAGAAAGAATCTATCGCTCTTAAAAATTCCACTAATGATATCGTAGAATTGAGAACACTCTGATAATCCGATAAACTTCTATACACCTGCCATAAGGAAAGTATATCACTAATCACTGAAGATCACTGAAGAAGGGTGGGTTGAAGCAATCTGTGAAAAACTGCTGACTATCTAATTTCCCACCTACAGCTATGTATGGCTCCAATATATTACGCAGAACACAGAAAGGTACATATGCTCATGAATCTTTCAGGACTCTGAGAGCAAAACGTATAAATTATCACCCTGCCTATTAATCAAATTTCGATACCTTTCTCGGTGCGTTACTAAATATTCAGTAGTTGTACGGTGCGATAATCCTTAAACCTGGTGCAACAGCTGATGCTAAGCCTCGACCTAGTGAGCCTTCACCCAAAGAAGATACAGTGAAGTTCGTAGGGAAAGAAAGGGACCACGGTTACGAGAGTACATTCACACACAGATACACAGTGCCATGGATTGCACTACAAATAGCAATAGCAACAAAAGCAACACACAAATATCTTGCTTATGAAAACAAGTTGTTGTTGTTGCTGCTGCTAGTGCTTCTGTTGCTTTTTGTAGTTTTTTTTTTACATATTTACCTTTCCATCATCGTCGTCGTAGTCGTCGCCGTCGTCGCAGGCGTTTCTCATTATTTATATTATTTCTCGCGCCGGCTCGTGAGTCATGCCCGTAACCACGAACCCCCCACACCACCCCCTTTGGCACCACTCTCCGCCTGCCATTCACCGTTCTCCGGTGTACCAGCTCCACCCCATCCCGCTAACCAAGTTGATTGCAAATCTGGTTTTAATATGTCAACAAATTAACAAGAAAGAAGTCTTGCCACTAGAGTTGCCGTAGATTTTGATACCCTAACGGAACATATGCTCACACATATATGTACAAACTTATGAATGTATGTTTGTACATATATAATAGATAAAACTTGGTTGCGATATTGATGGAACTCTTCCAACCTTCGAACATCTTCGACATCTAATTGCGCCATTGCTTGCCATTGCAAGCATTTAATTTAAATCTTAATACCCTCTGGGCAGGGTATAAAAGTAAAGCAAAATAAAGTCGAGCCGAGAGCCAGCCCCTTCTCAGAGCCCCACCATTCTCTTCCTTCCCCTTTGTTTCTTGGCTGGCACCACCTCATCATCCAATTGTTTGTTGTATGGAGGTTTTATGTTTAAACAGGCGCTTGCCCGCTCGTTTTGTGCCTCTTTTGCTCTTTCTTTTTTCAGTTTTTGTGTTTGTTTGGCGTCGCCATGTAATTGAAAGCATTTGTGTGATTTGTGCAATGTCGCCAATTACACAAGGGGGAAACGAGAGACACAGAGAGCGGTGGAATGGTGGAGACAGGCAAGAAATAAGGGGATCGGGGAGGGCAATGAAATACGTCAATGGAGCCAATCGAAGCCCGTCTAATGTGGCCTGCTGGCTCGTGTGGAGCGTAGTAAAAGTGTTGCCAATTTCATTACCAATTTTCCAGCTCAGGCAAGCGAAATGGAAATGGTAACAGAGAACAGGCAACCCCTCGCCAAACCACCCCACCCCCCCAGAGACACCATCGTCTGCAGCTGGCGTAACCGATTGTGGGGCTGTTGCCAACACAAACCCCGACCCCCCAGAGACGCCACGGCACGTCCTAGCCACGCTTTGGCTTTAAAACGAAGATAAACGGAATCAGAACGCACTGTGTCCGAATCCAATCCGATACGATACGATCCCATTCATTGAAGGAGTGCTCATCGTGGCCAGAGGCAAACGGCACGTACCATTGATCCATTGAACTTTGGCCCGACTGACGAATGCCCCTGAATGATGGGTGGTGGTGTGGTGAGTGTGCGTTTCACGTGAGCAACAGGTGCATCTGCATGCTCCGATGCTCCCCACCCAACACAACGTTAGCTTTGCTGCATATAGTAGAAGGAGATGACTGTACCTAGGAAATAGTACTACTGATGGGACCAAAACCAGAGGAAGCGATGGCTCTTGGTATTGTGTACACTGAAAACACTGTTCCCACTGAATCTACCCGCACGTTCCTCTTACCACTTTATAGGTACCACTTTTGAGGTTCTCTTATTCTCTCTCTGAAATGTCCCTCCCTGTAAGTCATTGCTTATAATGTTAACCAATACTTATCAATTCTATTTTCTACTGTTTTCCTCTTTTAATGTTAATTTTTTAATAACCCTGCCCTCAGAGAATACGACACCTTTTTTTTAAGAGTTCCCAGAATAATCTCTTCCCAATTTCAGTATGTGACATATTTGCTAATTTCTCTCTGTCTCTCTTTCAGAGGTCAGTTCAAAGGTTTTCGCAATATATTCTTTTTAATTTTCCACCACAGACGAACCTTTTTGCAACTGTAACTGCTGCTGCTGTTGTTGTTGCTGTTTGTAGAGCTGATGGTGCATCGCTGCTGCCTGCTGGAGATCTCGCCAGGGCTGCCAGAGCAGGCTGTTGGCCATATTGGAGGCGCTGGCGTCCGCGGACGTGTGGGGCTGGGGCTGGTGCTGATTAGCGGCTACCGCCTGTAGCTGATGTTGTTGATGCTGCTGGTGCAGCTGTTCCAGTTGCTGGCGATGCTGCTGCTGCTGATATAACATCCCGGACTGGACAGGAAACTCCCCCTGGCCCGGTCCCTGTCCCTGCGCGTGGCTATGATAAGCGGCAAGTCTTTGAGTGGCCGCCAAAGCGGCTGCGGCCTGGGCCACTTCCCTGGCCGTCGATGTGGGAGAGCTGGCCGTGGATGAGGAGGTTGAAGATGTGGACGGGTCACTCGACGAGGAGGATGCCGAGGGGGAGGAGTCAGTGGAGGATGCGAGAGCTGCTGCTGCGGCGGCCAGGCGCTCGAACTCCTTCATGCGGTTGTAGTAACTCTGCTCGAATGCATTAAGTATGAAAACGGCTCCATGGTATGCCATGGCTACCAGTAGATGATGATTTATAATCTAGATGATCGTTGATCGCTGCTTGATTTTTAATGCTTGATCCAACGATCCTCTTACATTTTCGGCCCTGACTCTGCCGAAACTTCACTTCACAGAGAGATTTAGAGCGACACAAATAACACAATTCGCGGATAGCTCCTTTTTCAGATCCCTTTGACGAGGAGGAGAAACTGGAGACGAGCCTGAAGAGCGTCGCAACTTTTTATTTATTTATTTTTCCTTAGTTCCCTCTAGTTTAAGATTACTTTTGGCGCTTTGCCGCCGCCTGCGCCTCCTCGATACCGACACAGATACAGATACAGATGAAGCCGCCGCCGCACTAATGTCCAAGTACACACACCAAACGGGCCGCGGGTCGCGACTATAGATACAGATACAATCTGTTTTCTGTTTGTCTGTTTTTCTGTGCTTCTCCCCGTTTTTCTGTTTTTTCTGCTTTATTTCTTATTATTTTTTTCCCTCAGTCGTGGACGGCGACTCGGGTTACAGTCTCTCGACTCTGGCTCTGGCTCTAGCTCTGTCTCTGGATCTGACGACGTGAGTCTCAAGTCGACATTTAGCGAAATAAAAATAGCACGCTCTTTTTTTCCTTCCTCTGACTCTGACTCCCGACTTCGTATTATATATTTATGTGTTTCTTTTCCGAGTAATAATTTGCATAGAAATCGACAAATCGCTGACTGAACTTGAGCGCCAGTTTTCGCTTTCAGAGACACACACACACACTGTCACACTGACACACGTAGATATATATTTGTATCTGAACGAACGTTCTCTCATATGGCGCGACCGACTCGACGCACGTTTCGCTGGCGACGACACGACGACCACAGCAACAACTGGTGGCTTCGACGGACAAACTGGAAGTGATCGACACAGCGACTTGAAGATTGTGACTGGGACTGAGACTGGGGACTGCGACTGCTGGCTTTTCGGGGCTTTCAAAGCTTCGAGTTCGCCTTCGTTTTCGTCTTCGTCTGGCTCTTCGTTTTTTGTTTTTGTTTTTGTTCGGTTTGCGAGCGCGCGCTCGCTCTCCGCCCGAGGAGTGTTGGTGCTGTTGCTTCTTTGGGCCCCTTAAAAGCCATTTGCACTTGCGCCAGTTGTTATACACGGTACTCGAAGAGTAAATAGGGTATATTGTATTTGTGCACAAAGTTGATGTATGTAACAAACAGACGGGGACGTTTCCGACCCCATAAAGTATATATATATTCTTGATCAGCATCAATAGCCGAGTCGATATAGCCATGTCTGTCTGTCTGTCCGTCTGTCCGTCCGTCTGTACGTCCGTCTTGTTAAGCGCCTGGATATCGGAGACTATATAAGCTAGAGCCACCATATTTTGCATCCAGACTTCTGTATGATCACACTGTTACAAGTGTATTTCAAAAATGAGCCCCGCCCCCGCATAAGGGCGAAAACCTCCCAAACCTACAATTTTGAAGATAAAAGAAAACCAAAAACGCCATTCCGTAGGGAATGATCGTATCTATCAGATCACCAAATTGGGATCCGATTGGGTCATTATTATAGCCACAATGAAGAAATTTTAATTAATTTAATTAATTTTAATAATTAATTTAATTAATTTTAATAATTAATTTAATTAATTGTAATAATTAATTTAATTAATTTTAATAATCAATTAATTTTCAGTGGCTAAACCCACCCTGTCCAGCAGCTGTTGTTGTTTTTTTCACATTCTCTCATTCACACTCTGCTTCTGCAGTTGCCGATGGCCGCTGCCTCTGACGCGGATCTGTAGTGTGCGGCTCTAGGGGTTGGCGTGAGAAGTTATGTAGATGCAGTATATGTAGATGACTGGTGTAGAAAAAATGTCAAATGTAAAATTCGAAAAAAAGGTACAATATGGAACTGACCGGGTATAAAAGTTGTGACGCGTAAGATGCGTCTTACACGTCCCTTTTCTTTTTTTTTTTTACTTTTTCTTTGACTTCTTTTTCTCTTACCAATTTCCGTTTTGGCTATTGTTCAACCACTCTCTTTTCCTCGTTCTCCCAACCCCCCCCCCCCCCCACTCTCTCTTGCTCTATCTGTCTCTTTCTCCAAACATTTGCTTTCTTTGGTGATTTTGTAATTGAAAAACAGGAAAGGAAGGCTCGCCTTTTGGGTACCGAAGTTATAGATACCCTTGCATATCGATTGTGTTTATCCCGATTCTTATTTTGATGTCATGTTTAATGTTTTCTTTAAATATAAACTATGTATCTAACAAAATATGAGAAAAATGGTTATTTCTGGACTATCAAAAAATCGATCCGTCTTTTGGACCTCTCTAACACTTGCAAGACGTTCGAGTGTCGCATTCGAACTGCATCTTTCCTGGTGAACAAACGTCTGTACAACATTTTAAAACTCTGTGTAAAGGGAATAAAAAAATACATCTGAAAAGGGTCTAAGCTGGGAACGCCTCTACGTAGGATGTGGCTGACACGCCCCCCGCCCATCCACTCTCCCCATTGATGCTTGGCAAATTGGGCAAAAGGGTAACGAAATGGCAGCAATTGGAAATTGGCCACAGTCCGGACGACTCCAGATCCGTATTCTCTTTGGCTGCATTTGGCCTGTGACTGGCCCTAGCACTGGGCCTGTGACTGCAACTGCGATTGGGACTGGGTTGGCCCCTCCCTGGATCTAACCAGCACATGGTGTGGGCGTTCTTGAACGTTTCTTTCTGCCTTTCTGCTGGTTATTTCATGCTGTTGTTTTGTGTTTTTGGGCCCGGTCATTGCATTGGAGCTCATTATAATGTTTACTCACAAGTTTTGCCACCAACAGACAAACAATTGCACAAATACACTGACTCGTATATATGTATGTAGATATGTGTGTATGTTTCTATGTAACTGCTTGAAAAACGTGGGCAAACCAATGCAGAAAAGCGTATCAGCATCCGTGATGTGTGTGTTTGTGTGGAGTGCAAGCGAACTTGCGAAAATGACGAGAAAAGTAGGGTTACATGCAGTTCAAGCCGATGGTCGCAGTGCCCTAACTGTAGAAGGAACTAATCTAATCTACTCTGGGTTTTTATATCGTTGAGAAGACTTCAATTGTCTCAAGATGGTATGTCATTATAAATTTGCCTTAAGTAGCATTTTTTGACGTTCGAGGACCAATTGTTATACACATTCGACAAGATTGAGCAACAGCAGAAGCTATTCTTGTAGGTAAAGAATCTTCAAAAAAGACGACACTCAGATATCTTAGTTTAAATCGCAGTTCATTAACTCGGACAATTCTTCCGAGTTGCATTCTTCGATAATTATCGAATATAATCGACACAGGCCAGAGGCACAAGCGAAAAGTTCCAAAGAGAATCCAAACACAAAATACAAATTCGATGTACGGTGATTTCTGTGATAAAGGGTGTTTTTGCGGTATCTGTTGTTTGCTTCTAAGTTAAAAAAGCCTGCTTTGAATGTATTCAAAAGTATGTATACCTATATATTGAAATTTCCAGGAAGCACACTAATGTTTATATTCTTTCAGGGCTTATAAGCAGTAAAGCTCTTGAGAAAGCTAATATGATCGCTTCTAATGGGGCAGGCAACATAATGAAGCAAACAATAGGTCGACGGTACTACACGTTTGTGGCTGCTTCGGGGCTTGGCTCGGTTCGGACTATCCGTCCGTCTGTCTGTCTTCCTGTACGCCTGGTGGGCTGCTCTGACAGGAGCAGCCAAAGCAGTTACCATTGCTACAACTGCAACTGCAGCTAAAAACGGCAACATGCAGCCGCGCACAGAAACAGCAATAGCGACAGCAGAGAGCAGCAGCAGCAACAACAACAACGCAAAGAAAACTCGTTTTTAATTCAATAGCAGGCCCGTGAAATTTTACGCCCGATTTGTAGTACAACTACTACTGTTGTTGCCCCATGAATTGCAACTGCAACTGCAGCAGTAGCAGTAACAACAGCAACTGCAACAGCAACAGCAGTAGCTGCGCATAGAGAGAGGAGGGAGTCTGTTGTGGCACAGAATGCTCGGATCGATTCCAGGTCTACTCGTAGCACGAGTGTTATGCTGCCATCACATCATATGGCCCACCCCGACTTGTGGCCTAACTCTTTCCCCATCTCAGCTGTTTTGATCTCTGCCAGTTCCACCTCATCGATGGATCCATCGATCGTTCGATATTTTCGCTGCACATTGTTTTCTCTTCCTTTCGAGTCTTTTTCAGCCATTTGCTAATCCATGTCAAAAATGTGCAATTTTCTGTTGCGAGGCTCCAAGGGGCCAAAAATTGAACAACGAAAATTAAATAAAATCAAACTTAAATTATGGACTGACTGACGGATTGACTGATCTCCTTGTCTAGCAGCCCCCCGTTTGGCTGGCATGCCAAATACATTTTGGCGCTTACTCATCATCGTGCGACTTCGCTTCATGCCCGTCTCTGCTCTAGTCTGGGCTTCGTAAATTTGTGGTGTAGCGTGAAACATGCGCACGCATGCGCAACGAGGTCAATCGAATGGCAATCATGGAAGAAACAACAAAAAACTACAAAAAGCACAAAGACAGCGACAACGGCAGCAGCAGACTTTGGGGCAGAAGAGTCTTTTGCCGCCGCCTGGTCAACAACAATGGCAACAAATTACAGAAACCTAAACATTATAGACCAACGCAAAAAAAGAGGGACAAAAACGACTCGAAATGTGGGCAGAGTATAGATAGTTTTGGGGTACAGAAGGTAGAACCTAATTTGAGGAGATCCCCTAATGAACGGGGAGAAGAGTTGCTAAACTGAAATGGAAGAGGAAGTACCCGATAAAACAGCCTTTTTCATCGTTGTTATTCCAATTAATAAGCATTTTCTCTAGCAGCATTAGCTTGTGTGTCTTGAGCGTCATATCAAACGTAAAAATCTATAAAGAGCAATACGGGGAAGCCATCCAAAATACCAAATAAGGGGGAAACTGGAAATAAGTTTCCCAACTCCATATTTTAATCTTCATCTATTGTGGATCTTTCTACTACAAACGCTTAGCCAGCAAAATGCAATATATCAACAATATTTGCCGAAAAAAGAAATAGAAACAGATATCAAAGTACAACAAACACTCTTACCTACCGGAAAATGCTTTGCTAATTGAAATTTATTTTGTTTGGAAATCGGCACAGAAATTCGAGATAGTTCGCTCGGTATGGGGCTTGATTAGGGGTGGATTTGGGTCAGTGTAATGTCAGCATTGGTACGGAAGTCAACAAGATTGTTCTGCTTTGTGGGAAATGGGAGATCTCTGATTCTGTATGGATCGGCTTGGCAATGATGACGCAAAGAGGTGGCCGATGGTGATTTCCAGAACATGTCGTTACCAAAAGACAAATTATGTTGTGCCGACAGCCCAGTCTTTTTTGTGGTTTTTGTTTTTGTGAAATCCAACAATCTAATATATGTGTATATCTCTGACTAGTGGGTACATAATATATTCGCCGCGGAGACAACACAAATCAGCGGCAAACCAGTTCAAAATTTAAATAAAACTCGAGCGTGCGCGCGATTTGAGAAGGAAACTGGTTTTTGATTGCCCAGAATAGCAACAAAAACAATAGAAGACAGCAACAAAATATAAAAAACAAATCAGCAGCAGCAGCACTGGAAAATAGCAAACATCTAACAATAACATAAATATAGTTGTCTTTATAAAATATCATCCGGTGCTAAATCAAGCGTGAGAAAACTTTTAACACACAATTTTTGGCGAAATTTCCAGTCGGATTGGATCGATCCTGAGCGGATATCCAAAAGAATCAACAAATTATGGATTGGCGATTGGCTCCACTTCTGATTCTGACTCAGACACAGACACACACAGAGACAGTGTCTAATCCTAATCCAAGACAACTTTCATTTAGATATTGTCCGCAACTAGTTGATCTTGCCCCTGCCGCAATCGAAACAGCGTGCTCTGCTGTTCGACTCGACTCAAAATGCTGCTCGCGGCAAAACTCGCGAAGAGTGAAAATTTATGGCAAATAGGCAAATGTTATGTTAAAATAAATAAATAAATGGCAGCCAACACAGCAGCAGCAGCAGCAAAAGCAGCAACACTAAAAAGAAAGGTAATGCTCTAGTCCCAACTCTAATCCCCAACCCAGTCACAGTCACAATCCCCAACCACGACTACGACCCCATCCCCAGTTCCATTCCCATCCCAGTGCAGTGCTGGCAGCAAACTGGTTTGGCTGTTTGAATTTTCTTCTGGTCGAGATTTGCGGCAATTATGCCGCACCGTTTGGCCATTGCCAGTAAAAGGAAGAGAGTGTTTTGCCCACAGAGTTGGCACTGGCTTAAACGGAGAATTGAAAGGCCATGTAAATTACCCGATGAGCCGTCGACCAGGCTATCGCCATCCCCATTTTTTTCAGCGGCTGCTGGATCTCCAGCTGGGCACAAGCACCAAATTGCCACAATATTTCTTTGTATGGTGCACACACGTACACACACACGCACACACATAGACACTAAGGGGCAGGCAGCGATCAATTTGTGTAACTATTTGTTTATTAATTATGGCCTGGCCTGGCCTGGCCGTGCTCCTCGGTAAACAATGGAAGGGCAGCTTAATTAACGGTCCGATCCAATCCAATCCAATACTGAACCGAGTCGAAGCACACTGAGCCGATCGACCCGCTTTTCTACGTGTGATTTATGAAGAACAGAACTGAATCTCTGCGATTGCCGCAAATTCATTAATCATGCACGGGTTAACGACATTTTGCATTTTGAAGTTGGCTGCCACGCCGATCAATCAATCCCCGGGCCTGACGACGAGCCCCATTAGAGTCTAGCCACTGGTCACTAGCAAAAAGTGTGCTCAGGGACAACTTGGAACGCTTAACTAAGCCAGGGACACACATGAGAGCCATGTACACGTAGATTGATTCTACGGATGGCGCGTTTAATACAGCTCGAAAGTCGCGTGCGTTATTCAAAAATATATTTCAATATCAGAGACATTTCTCTTCTGACTTTGGCTGCCTGGTGTTGTCTGAGAGCTTTCGCATCTACAGTGGTTATTCACTTCAACTAACAGTCCCCATCTAAGTCCAAAATTTCGCATAATTGCAAAGCAAAATACGAGCCTATAGCCTTCCTTTGTCGCCCCAGGAGTTTCACTGTACGTACATACATATGTACATAAATACATACATGTACGTACGTATCACCTCAGGAATTTGTCAAATATTCATAATTATCGTTTATAACGCCACATCCCTCTCAATGGGAAAATAAACAAAAACAAGCATAAATATAAACACAAATGGAGGCCATTATCATCGGCATTCCATTCCTCCCCCTTCTCAGATTTGCATATACATATTTATGTGCGTATGTATGTACATATTTGCATACATATCTACAAATTAATGTGTATGTAGAATATTGTTTTTGTGGGAGGAGGAATCACCACCCGACAAACACCATTATCAGCAGCTCGGAAAGTCGGGAACAGAAACTAAAACTATGGGGGGAAATCAGAGCCCAAACAACGCAGCCGGACACGACCCCAGAGCGCAGCGAGAGGCGTGTGCTTATCGCTCCGACCGACCGGACCGCCCATAAATTGTGCAATTATGAACGTTCCTAATCAAATTGTTTTTTCTTTAACAATTATACACATATTTACGCCTCGTAGTGAGAATTTCTTTGGCATGTCACGCGGTTGCAGTCGCGTTTTTTTGTCGCTTTAGCGCGATGGGGGAGAATGGGGAATGCAAATTGCAAATATAAAATAAATGTATGTACATATATCCCCAGTGCAAAAGTATATGATGTATATATGTAAGTATGCACGAGTGTGTGTTGGTGAGAGGAGAGACATCCACAATTCGTGTTCGTCAGCCAGAGCGGCAGCAACGACGTCTGCGACTGCAACTGCCCTGCCCGGCTGGCTGGCTATTGATAAGGGGACCCACGACCCGCAAACCGAAACGGACGCACAGTACATGTGCTATAAGAGTACATATATACATATGAACAAATGTCTCTACGTACTTACGTACCTCGTACGTATCTGTCTGTGTCGTTCGGCTGTCGTCGAAAATGCGGCATTTGACACATTTATGAAAATCGGAATTGGAATGCGCCGCAAACTCATTTTGTTGGAATGTTCTGTTGCCTTTTTGTACGAAAATAAAACATTTCTCAGATGTGTCGAGTGTTTATGCGTACGGACAGTGCCTGCCATAATTAATCACACGCTCACACACAAAAACAACAAACACTGCGAGAGGCTCTCATTTTCCTTCAGGTCTCATTGATTCCTGAGCATAGCCGCATACTTTTTTGAGTCACTGCTTGTGCGGTTGGGGATTCGTTTACAAAGAAGATGTCATGGAGTCCCAAGGCCCTGTTGCAATCATGAATCATGCATCTGGAATGAAACATGGGGACTGCGACTGGGACTACCAACAGTCCCCGTCCCCCACCCAATCCATTTAATTCCACTCCATGCCGTATGACACACTCAGAAGTGGCAACGAGAACACATTGTTAAAATACTTTTAAGTTTGGGCTCAGAGGTGAAAGCCATAAAAGCGGAAGAAGGGCTGCTGCCCCCTGCCCCAACTGAGGTATGTACATACACGCTGGTTGTTTGGTTGTGGGCCAAGTTAAAATCATACCATTTTTCGACTCATTTTTTAAAGGGAATTGGTTAATGACCATCCGACTTTCGACATTCACTACTTACCGCTCGCATTGTTCTGGACCATGGTCGCCGCTCTGGAGAGCACATCCAGCGCTGATTCCATGGTGGAGTCTATGAACGTGGGCTGCTGCTGTTGCTCCGACTCGATCTGCACCGCATGAGTTTCACACTGAAAATGCAAAATGCAAAGAAATTGACCATGAGAATACACAAACACTCGTACGCAGTACGTACACACAGCGCTGGTGTGCCGTGCCGCCAGATATCTGTGCATTATACTGCTCGTACGTATATGTGAATATATGTATCTCTGCACCACAAACTGGATATATCGCGGTGCCGGAGCCTGGTTGCATTGGCATATATGTAAATGGAACGAGCCACTGAACAAAGACACTGACGCTTGCCCGCAGCCACCACCGCCACCGCCACCGCTTCTTACTCTGACTCTCTGACTGACTTCGGAACAAGTAAGGCGAAATCCTGCTGCCAAACAGTTTTCATATGTTGCCCACGGGACGGGGGGGCGAAGGCAGGGCGGCACAAGCACGATGCAGTTGGGACAGGTTTGGAAGACGACGGCGACGGCGGAGACGGGGCAGCCGAAAATTTTGGCAATGACCAAGTACAGCAGCCAGCAAACGAAATCACTGACAAATTCCATATTGTTGCCAAGCAGGCCAGCAGTCCAGGCCCGGCCCGGCAGAGGCCCAGGCCCAGGCCAGCAGCTGCTGCAGCAGCACCACCACCAGCAGTTACCAAAATCATCCAAAATCCAATCGCCTGGCAGCAGCAGTCTTTACCTTTTGCCTTGGGACGCCTAACTGTTGGTGTAACGAAATGCTGCAGCTGTTTTTGTGGCCGAAGAGTATATCGAGGGCAGTGAATCAATTTCTTTGAGATTTATCTAGGCACAGCACTTGTGGCTCGGTGTTTTAGTTATTTTTGGTACGATTTCGATAGCAATATAGGTGAAAATTATTTGCTTTCGTTTCAAATTCAGTGTGACCGCGGGTTTATCAAGCAAATATACCCAAACGGCCATGTACGGTTTATTTAATCTGTTTAGTAGTATTTAATGATATATTTCAGTATTACAGACTAAGAAATATAAAAGTATAAAAACATGCTTGCTACGACTGTTAAGAGTGGAACTGAATCACTTGAACCGCTCTTTGGTAGCTAACCCACAGTTTCCTGTGGTTTTCTTGTAGAGACTTGCAAAAACTCTGTAACAGAAAGAGGTGTTTAAATGTCGTAAAATGTCATGCCCACTTACGTTTTATGCTCTCCATATATATATATTTTTTTTTTTTCTGTGTAAAAGTCCTAAACATATTCTCTTAGAAAATTGATCCCGTCCATCTGATATAATTATACTTTCAGTGCTGAGAGATTTAAATAGCTTATAATATTAGGCGAACATAAAAATCGTGGAAAATGAATTTTTTTCATGGACAGAGAAAGATTAATCCATTGCTGACCAGTGGGTAAATTGAATGAACCCTGTTCTGTTGTTAGTAAGGAGGATATAGAAATTCAAAAGAATATTTCTATTCCATTTCTCTATTTCTATTATATTCTATTCAATTCTATTCTATTCTATTCTATTCTAATCTATTTTTTCAAATAGATGGGGATATGTGGGCTAATTTTTCTTACTCGGTCTATTTATGGTATATTTTGAAAAAAATAAGGTACGGTTCAGTATATTTCTGAGGGTCAGGCGGTATATTTTATATTGCAAAAACTGTGTAGCAAATATTTAAAAGTACATTTCAACTAGGCAAATTAACTAAATGGAAACGCTGCCCAGCCGTTACTTTTTATCACTGATGCACACGTGACTTGGAGAGCTGTGACCAGGAGCCGCGACCATCCTCGCCACTGGATATACGCAGAGACAAAGACTGGAAAATCAATCAGATCAGCCGCTATCCTATGCTGTTTGCTGTGTGTGTGCGAAAGAGTCGGCTGCAGTTGTGCATTTAATTAAAAACTAAGCCACTCCGAAGCCAGAGTTTGAGACATTGCGGGGCGTTGGCTTTCACTCGAACGACGTTGGACGACGACACAGGCACCCAAATAAGGTGAACCAGTGAAAGCTGGCCGAGATCTCTTTGTTCAAGGTCATTGGCAATCCCACACCATGGCCATCAGCTTTGAAAAGAATCGCTCACAAATCGTGGCCGCCTGGAAGGATGTGCTGGACGACAAGAGCGACACCAACTGGTCCCTTTTCGGTTACGAGGGCCAAACCAACGAATTGAAACTCGTGGCCTCCGGAGACGGCGGTGTGGAGGAGCTCACCGAGGATTTCAACAGTGGCAAGATCATGTACGCCTTCGTGCGCATTGAAGATCCAAAAACCGGCCTCAACAAGTACTTACTCATCAACTGGCAGGTGAGTCAGGACCAAGTCCCGCAGCCGCTAATCTTATCGCCAGACGCTTATCTAAACTCTAACCGGCTGCTTTGTTGTTGCTTTTTATGGTGAAGGGCGAAGGCGCACCTGTGCTACGTAAGGGCACCTGCGCTAACCACATACGTGACGTTAGCAATCTACTTTCCGGTGCCCACCTCACCATCAACGCCCGGAATGAGGATGACATCGACCTGGAGCGCCTGCTGAAAAAACTGAGCGCCGTCAGCTCTGCCTACAGCTTCAAGGCTCCTCGCGGCACCATGGAAGAACAGAAGGCGCCTGTGGGGACAAACTATACGCGTGTGATTCCAACCAAGGAGCTTAATGCCAGCGTCATGCAGGACTTCTGGAAAAAAGAAGAGGCCGAGGAGAAGCGCCGACTCGAGACCGAGAAAGATGCCAAACGTGTGGAGCTGCAGAAGCTGGAGCAGGAGGTTCGCAGCCGCGAGGAAAAGGAACACAAGGAGAGAGAGAAGCTAGTCATAAGCACCACCAAGCTCCAGCCGGCACATGTGCCCATCAAAACGTAACTACGATTGCCACCCATTAGCTTCAATAAGTTTGTGAAAACTTTTACCATTTGCACTTCTAGATCCCCGCAACCGCTGAGCCCCGAGAAAACCGCACCAGGATTTGGCAACAATTTGACGGATGCAGAGCGCATGCGTCAGGCACGTAACCAGGAGGCCCGAGAATTGATTGGCTCGCGTGTCGGCGCCGCCAAGGCCATGTTCACCAAGCACACCAGCGAGGGCCAGCTGCAATCCAAGTGAGAAATCCTTTCATTACTATGGCTCCAATACTAATAGTACGTTCTCTTCTCATAGACTTAACACGCAACCGCCGGCGAAACCAGCACGCAATTCCATTGCCCAGCGAATCAATGTGTTCAACCAGAACCAGCCTCAGGAAGCATCTGTGCCTTCAACACCACGCGCTGTGTCGACCATCAAGCTGCCAGAAGTAGTAGAGACTGCTGCCCCAGTCGCTCCTGCTCCTGCTCCTACTGCTGCACCGGTGGCAGCCGAAGTTGTCTCGACCATAACCGAGGTGGAGGCCGAGACGCATCCAGTGGACGACTTGCCCCTGGCCCACGAGAGCGAGCAGTTCTCGACCATTAAACGATCGCCTCACAGTAAAACCAACTCGCTGCAGTCGCAGTCGCCCGACGAGACAACGTCTTCAAATGAGACGGACACGGCGGTGTATCAGGAGGAGGAGGAGGTGCGCACCAAGGTGTCAGTCACAGTACAGCAGTCGCAGTCGACCAAGACTGGCGCCCTTAGCACTTTGGAAAGGAATACATGTAAGAAGAGTCAGTGTTTCAATGATTTCCCAACTAATGCTAATTTATTGTGTTTAGTGACCGATTTGGTCAACGAGGACGACTTCATATGCCAGGAGAGCCTGGGAGATCTGGGTCTGCGTGCCCGAGCACTGTACGACTACCAGGCAGCCGACGAGTCGGAAATCACATTCGATCCGGGCGATGTCATTACGCATATCGATCAAATCGATGAGGGTTGGTGGCAGGGCCTCGGCCCTGATGGAACCTATGGACTGTTTCCGGCAAACTATGTCGAGATCATCAACTAAGCAGCGACCCAAGTGCCAAGCAGCTGGGCCACCTTTTTGCTAGATATCTACATACATCCCTACTTTATGGAACCGGAAGAGAACTACTTAACATTTAATCCCAACTCTTGAACAATAATGCAACACAGAGAGAACCTAGGGGAGATTTAACGATGACTAAATATGACTATAAGGCGATTTCTATCGTACATCACGTCTGTTTTTACATACATATATTACATGGTACCACTTTATAAAACGTACATTGCATACATACATCCACACATATATATATATACTCGATGCCTCATATGCCACCCCATCTGTGTCTGTGTATAGATACTTATTATTATTATTATATGATTATACGATTGTTCGACTTTTAAGTGTCGAAACCATGTTGCGTCCTTTTAAAATGTTCTTAACATTACGAGTGCATACAGTGTAACCAACCACTACTTAGTCAGTATATAAGCCCCCTCTCCATCACATCCCATCCGCCCATCCCGGACTCTGTACATGTATTTAGATGGAGACCCCTTTGTAACCTTTTCGATAATAAACTTTGATAATTGTGCAACAATATTGTGGTATGGTCAACAATATCTACATTTATTCTCGTATTAATTAGTAGCATAAATAGTTATTCATAAGAGTTTTCAATAATTGTGTGTGTTGTTTGCCTTTGTTTAACAATTCAGATTCAACTGTAGCAAAGACGCGATGTAAGCGGTGCGCCCGGAGAGGTGTGGCTAGCAAGCTCAGCTCCATTTGCTGTAGATTTGTATGAGATCATACTGGTGCTCGCTGCTGCTACCTGCCATTCCGTCCGCAGTTGTCCCATCGGACTATTAAAACTGGACTCGTATAGTCGTGATCTTCTATCGCTTAAAAATAATCAGCTCTTTCAAGTGTCAAGCCACTGAGTTATCATTATAAATCGTTGCTAAATCGTGTTCGGTTTGTTAACTTTCAAATTCTATGCAGGCACTTTTTTGTGTTTCAATATATCAATATCAAAGTCCTTCCTAGCCTAATCTATGCGGTGTACGAAACGTACCATGTGGTGTATTGCGTGTTATGGGTGATGCTGATGCCTTTGTTATGTCACATGAGATTTGTATGCTTATATGTATGTGTGTGTGTGTAGTACGTATGTATATATGTATATGCATGTGTGCATGGAACACTATCAAAGATACTCGTATTCACATTCACTTCACATGCCGTTTAATCAATCAAGTTTTCGCTGTAACTTCCAAACAAAATCCTTTTCTCGCCGTCACTCGTCATTCTCCCGCCCAATCATCACTTGAATTTGGTTAATTTGCGTAGCTGTCTCGATGTGGTGGTCGCCTTGTAGAGGCGCTCTGTTCATCATTCGGACGTCGAGGTGGTTGTCTCAGTCGAAGAGACGGTTTGAGCCGCTTCGGCTGCTGCTAGCGGAGCCTCCACGGCAGTGTTGGAAGCGGATCCCTCCACAGCACTTGGTGGCGGAGGCAGAGGGATTGGCTCTTGAATCTTTGTAGCATCCTGTGGCTGTGGTGTGACCGGCTCTTGCACCTCTGCCGCAGCCTCTGTGGCCGCCTGCTCGATGACGGGAGGGCCCGCCTCTACTCCTGCCGCCAGCCTGGCGTTCTCCTCGGCCTTGGCCTCCAGCACATTTATTGAAGCCTGAATGCATCTGAAAGGATGAGGATCGATGGATTAACAATCTTGAACTGATATCTAAGGAGAAGACAGAACTTACTTGATGGCCTCTTTGCGGGCTAGACGAATGCTGTCCTTGCCGTTAGTGTCGATGGTGTCAAGCTTGAGTAGATTGCGGGTTAGCATCTCGTCCAGGTAGGCATACTCCTTCTCCTGACGCATGCCCTTGAACTGCTCTACCTTGGTCATCAGGTCGAGCACGTCGCGCTGGATGTCCTGAATCTTGTTGATCGAATCGAGAGTGTGGGGTGTCTGGGGTGGCAGTCCTGCAGCTCCATCTGCCGCAAACTGTTGCTCCGCCGGCTGCTGCTGCTGCTGAGTATTGAGTGGCGTTGGACGCGACTGCTGTGGCGAGTAGTGGGCCTGGGCCTGGGCCTGGGCCTGAGATTGGGCCTGGGCACTAGGCGGAGCATTCTGGTTTGGAATCTCCTTGTGGGCATTGATAATGGGCTCAGTCCGACCCTCCACGAAGATGGGAATAGTACGGATGAAGCTTCCCCCGGGCGTTTGTGGGGCAGGAGGCGGCGTCTGCTGCTTCTGCTGAGGATGCGTTTGCTGATGCGGGGCATAGTACGACTTAAACTGAGGCGGATGCTGCTGGGGCTGCTGTTGCGCTTGCTGATACTGCCCTTGCACCGGTGGACTGGTCTGAGTGCCAAACTGTGGCTGATGCACTCCAGGCGGGGGAGTGGGTCGCTGTTGTTGTTGGTACAGCAGGTTCTGCTGCTGTTGCTCTGGAGGAGGTGCAGAGTGAGAGCGGGCCGCCTGGTCTTGCTCTGCCACACTCTTCACGCCCATGTCCACAGTGTTGCGCAGACCATGCTGATTCAGATTAACGGGTGCGGCACAATCCACCTCGGAACGTCCGGCAGGATCCTCCGTTTGGATGGCCGCATCGCATAGGCGCTTTGAGGGCGACTGCGGCACCTGATGCTGCTGCTGCGGAACCACTGGCACGAACTGCTGCTGCTGTGGTGCCACAGGGTAATCCTGCTGGTAGTACTGCTTCTGCGGCTGCTGTGGAGGCACAGCCCCAGTCGCCTGTCCCGTGCCGCGCCTGGCCCCAAAGCCATCGGGGATGTACTGACGGAACTCCGAGGGCAGCCGGTTAAAGAAATCGTCGTCGTGGTCCATGTGATTGTTGGCACCGCCGGCCATGCGGCCGCGCCTGCCCATGGTCGAGAACTGGGGGAACCCAAAGTCTGCGTCGTCAAAATGGGAGGAAAAGGCATCGTCAGCATTCGTTTGGGGGGGACCGTGCAAACTACTCCGCTTACGTGAGTCACCGAAGCCGGCGAAGGGATCGTGGTGCATCCGCCCCATACGTGAGCGCGGAAACATGCTGTCCATGTCCATATCCATGTCGGGTTCGAATCCAAAAGTCGGCTGCAATCACAGATAAGATCGAGAGTTGTTATGAGAACAAGTGCGAATGCGAGTACGAAATGGGAAATATGTATGAGGTGTAGAGAATGTATAGTGTAAAGTGTTTGTCTCGGTGGGCGAATTGTTTATAAATAACAACATGACTCAGCGAGCGGCACTTGTCGTGAGCAGTCAGCAATAATTCGACACGAACACGAACAGCTGTTTGCATTGCCTGTAGAGAGGGTAGGGGTGCCACTTCGACGCCTCTTACCTTTGCAATCGTATTCCGGATTGTTTGCTCTATCAATTAACAGTAATTGTTGTTCTATTACAAATGTACTTTATTTTACTTCTGCTCTGTCTTTGTTCGTTAAAACGCTCCGTTCGGCGGAATGTGAATGAATGAGCAGAGTAATCGAACGCTGAAGCCGTTTTATAGCAGCTTTCGCCCACTCTCGGATCTTCTCCTGCGTTCTCGTAGTTTCTGTCTAGCTTTGCCTATCGCTCTCTGCCTCTCTCTCCCCCTCTTTTGTGCTTCCTATTAAGAAACTGAAACTGAGTCTGCCTTAAAGGACAGTCTCATTTTCTCACCCTCTTATGCAAGACCAACTGTAAACATGGCATTTTTGTGGGACGGTACATTAACTTGTTGATGACGTTTGAATGAGGAAACGTCACAGTGTTGTGGGCTCTGCTCTGCGTTGGCCAACAGAAAAATATCGCCCACGCCTCTCGTATTAGACAACTGACTTGCTTACACAAACGTACATAAATATATAGCGTCATTATATATTATATATTACTGTATGCTGCTGCCCACCTACTAAGGAAAACACACACACAGTCGGTAGTCGGTATTTCGCTAGAGAGCAGAAACACGTCAAGAGAAATAGAAACAGAGAGCTAGCCATAAAGCAAAAGAGAGTGAGAGCGAGCGAGGTTTTTTGTTTCTTCTAGAAATTTTCAAATATTTTCAGCGAATAGAGCGCCAAATCTTTTTGTTCTTGATAAATTGGATGGCTGGCCAATAGATTAGGCCACTAAAAAACTCGCCTGTACTTTTGGGTCTGCGGTAAATTTCCGCACGCGTTGCCGCATTAACCATACGAAGAGCTGCCCAGAAGAGTGCTTGACACGACAGCACCCTTTCCTTGCCTTTGCACCCGAACAAAAGCTCACAGAAGCCAGCAGAACAGCAGCGGCTAGGAGACAGCAGCCCAGTCTGAGTAGGTCAACAGTGTATGCATACATACTTGACACACTGTGCCCACAGCTGCCACAATGAGCTGGTTGGTTGGCTGATGGTTTCGGTGCATCTAGCAGCTGGGTACGAACGAACGCCCTCTCCTCCCACTCAGTGGGGGGCTTTTACGCAACCTCCAGCCGACTTTTCCATTTTTTGTGCCCGTTTATCGATGTGGAAAGTGTACAATGAGCCCGAGGGCACTGCGAGAACGTGAAGGATTCGTACATCCGCAAAAAAACAAAGTCAAACAATTGCAACGTCAGAGTACAGTAAAGCAGTGGAGAACGGCTGTCTACTAGGCAAATTTGTAATAAATGTCATGAGCATTCCACTCTGGAGCAGCTTCACTGTAATTGAATTTACACACAGCCGACTGTCAGCAGCAACAACAAAGACCACAGTAATACGCATCCGAATATGTCCAAGCGACCTTGCCTGGCGCCAACCTTGAGGCTCGCTCATCGCCGCTCGTCGCCTTATCCTTCACGACTAGCCCGGGAAGTCCACTCACCTGAAAGTGTTGCTGCTGTTGATTTGTGGGAACCTGCTGCTGAGGATGCTGCTGCTGGTGCGGGGGACGCTGCCTGGGCGATCCGTATCCGGGCAGGGTGCTGCTGTTGAATTGAGGATGCGGATGCGGCTGCTGTTGGTGCGGGGATCCGTGGGCACCGCTCACGTACTCCCGATTGATGGGTATATTGATGCCCGACACGTTTCCGGGACCTCCGTTTCCGCCCGCACTGGCCTGAGCCTGGGCATGGGCCTGATTCGCTGCTATCACAGTTGGCTTCATCTCAGTTTCGGAGTTGTTTCCTTAACCGATATCCCTGCCGTTACCGTTGCCGTCAACCGTAAACTTTCTCGAGTCCGGAGTGAATAGACAATTTTGTATTCTCTTCTTTGTTTTTTTTTTTTTTTTCAAAGTTTAGATCCGACTCCTGAGGCTTGTCGAAAAGGTTGCTGCGACAGAGATTAGTTTTCGTGGGGGGAATGGAGTGCGGTGGCGGGTTCACCTTGAACGGCAACAACGACGACGACGACGCGTGCTGCTCTGCTCGTTCTCGTATGTTCCGCTGCGTTGCGCGTTAATTTGCGCCGTTTTTCTGGGTGCTTCTCCTGCTGATACTTCTCAACGGCTGGGCTCCTGCAAAACACTATGTTGCTCTTGTCCCCTTCTCTGGGTGTGATGTCACTTCTGGCCCCACTTTCTAACACACACAGAGAGACACGCCGACACTTTTTTCAACTTCCACTTTTCGATTTTTGCTTTTTTAGTATTTCCGCTGCAATCTTTTGTCTCCCTTCCACGGCTCTGCCGTGTGTGTGCTTTTGTATTTCTATATTCAATTTAAAATATATATAGATTTTTTATTTTTGCACATTGCCGCGGACACACACACACACACACACGCACACTATCAAGCACACACTTTGATTTTGTTGTTGTTTATTTAGCCAAATATCCACGTTGTGTAGTCTTCCGTTCTTCACGCTGCCAAAGTTGCTCGTCGATTGAGCGCCATCGCCGTTTGCTGGTGGCCCCAAAGCAAATGGCTCCCGCTGTCGCCAGCTAACGTTGGGGCGCTGCTCTCATTGTCTCTCGCTCTCCCTCTCTGCGTAGCTTTGCCACGCGGTTTGTAAATATGTGTGTGTGTAAGCTTTGCTTGGCTTCTCTGCCATATGTCGACCCTGTCTCCGTGTCTCAGTCTCGTCTCTCCACACTCCACCAGTTTAAGGCCTAAATAGGTAAACATTTTACTGTCTCTCTCTCTCTCTCTCTCTCTGTCTGCTACTCTCCATCTGAGGGTCTCTGCTCTCTCAGGTTTTTGCACTGATCATTGCCCAAGATACACACACATCAGATTTATAAATAGACGGACGTGGAGACGACGCGACGATGGGGCCAGAAAGCTGGCCGAGAGCGTCTCTCAGAGACGAATTCCATGGTAGTCGTAGCAGTCGCATGGCTTCTAGAACGTGTAACCATAAGCCAGAGCGACGCCTACACGTCCGCCGCCACCACACATCCACTGCGTCACCAGCGGCACCAGGGGTAAACAGTTGTCGTCGCCCACTAGCGGAGTTGTTCAATCGTCAATCAATCCCTCAATGGATCAATCGTGACTAACGATCTTTCCTGCCGCAAACTTCTACCCCACTCGAGAACCATCACCGGCAACGGTAACGGACTTCTAAACTTTTTCTTGCAGCGCCAGAATGTCTTCTGCAATCAACTGATATGACGATCGACTGATAACTGCCAGCTGCTTACTGCATACTGCTCTCTGGCCAAACCAAAAACTGTTTACTTAGCTCTGTTGCCTTTTGTAGAACAATGCGTCACACATGGCCAAGGCATTTTCCTCAGAATGCCAAGTGATGCATTAGTATGTATGTTTGTACATTTGTATGTCCGGCGACACGCCTACACAGAAAGCTGCTTTAACCGTTCGATGTACATATGTATGTACATATTTATGTATGTACATATGTATTTTCCAAATATTTTCTAGCTTCGCGATCGAACAACAGCGTCGACCAAGCAAATAAAACTGAAATAATTCATAATTAAACATTGCACATTTCTTTATAGAGGGAATACGCATATGAATTCTACACAAATGATAATTTATTTTATTTACATATAATTATTATATTATCGTTATGTACGTACATACATATGTAGGAATATAAAATGTACATGTTTATATAGTAGATCGATATAACAGGTTGATAGATAGATAGATAAGAATATATACATATCTACATACATATGTATAAAGGGGAAAGCCATCCGATATAGACACAAAGGCGAAACGCAATGCAAAAATAAAGTCAAATTATAGAAATCTCTCCATGAACGAAAGATCGGAGTAAAATTTGTTAGGTTTTTAACAAAACATTCAGCGATATGCACGAGTTGCCGAGCTAGAGTGGGTGGTGATACTTCTAGTGAGAGTATCGCACGCGAATGCGTTCCTTTTATGGGACCCTGCAAAACCCGTCAAAACAAATCGAATCGAATGAGTCAGCCGCGTCAAGTGCCTATTGTGTGAAAAAGCTGAAATCGGAGAATGACTGAAAGCGATATACATAGGAGTTGGGAAGAATTGGAATAGCATTGGAATCAGAATTTATTTATTCAATGCAATTACTCAGAAAGTGTTTACATTCGGGGATGCTACATATCTATATTTGTATATTCAGTAAACCAATTTCTTAATGGGATCTATAATAATAAATTTGTGTTTACACTAGAGTCTGGTGACTAGAGCCAGTTCAGGTGCATTGAGTACAATGAGTGTTGGGGTAGGAGGAGAGCTTTTACTTTCGCATCTTTAAATATTTTCTTTATTCCATTGCTCTTCCGATCCCACTGTTACTTTGCCGCTAATCCCTTACAGCACTGCTTTATAGTTAGTGTCCAAATATGGCTTCCATTAACCGTTTCATGCGCGTGCATCGACAGTCTTTCCTTATGGCAGTGGGTGGGGAAATGGCAATTCCCTGATTATTGCTGGGGCGTTAATTGCCGACCGACAGGTACCGCTATACGTATGTATGTACGAGTATACATTGTACATACATATGTACATAAATATATGGCAACAAAACAAACGCCACCAAAACCTGGCCACCAATTATATAACTGAATCAAAGGTTTTTACGCACTCACTCTCCCTCTCTCTCCAGGCGTCTTACTCACTCTAACTGAGTCTCACTCACTCTCACTCTCCGTCTTGGCCTGGCTTTGAGTGAGCTTTAATTTTGGCGCGCTGCTACAGAGCGCATGCTCGGCACGGGTTCCCATTCATGACCCTCGGCTGTAGCGGGCTCTGCCACTAGCGCTGCCACTGCCGCTGTCGGTGCCATCCTCTGCCTTTTACACTCCACTCGAGTCTCGAGCCGAGCGAGTCCTGGCTGAGCTTTCCTTTCAGTCTCTGACCAGCGTTTGAGGCGTTTTGTTTGGCGCTCTCTATCTTCCACCTCACGACACTAACGCGGCGGCTGCAGCTCATTTTTTGTTTCCTTTCCTTCCACTTTTCTTGCGCTGCGTTTCTTGCGGTTTGCCTTTCATTGTTTCTCCTACTACTTGGTCGCTTTGTGGCTGCTGTTGTTGCTGTTGTGGCCGTGGTTACTGCTGCTCCCCGCCCCCGATACACACGCTGCTGGCACGGCACCACGGCGAGGCAGAAACACAACAGTAAACGGCAGCCCTAACTGTCAAAAAATTTAATTTTTGCCTTCACACTGAGAGAAAAGCGACTCGGAAACTCGTAAACTCGTAAATTCGGAACGGGTCTAAAAACGAATCAAAATTTCTACGTTTGCGGCCGCTGCGGCCTCCTCGTCGTGATATAACAGTCTGTGAGGAGTTGCTGTGTTCCGCTCACCTTGCGCGACCCTCTCTCCCTCCCACTCAGTCGTGGGTTTCTCTTTTTCGTCGTCGCTGGTGCAAAAGCAGCAGCATCAACAAAAGCAGAAGTCGAGTCCTTCATGTTGGAGTTACATTGACCCAACAGCGGACGAAGGAGACACCAGAGGAGCGCAACGATAATGTAAGTTTATCCATTACCCTAAAGGCCCTTTAATGGGTCGCTTTCCTGGTCGATGACGCCTGGCGACTGACCCTTACCTGCTCCAAATGCGGATTCCCGCTAAACGCAAATGTCCCGAAAATTACACTCCTATATGGCGTAATTTGTGGCTTTTGGCTATGGCTCTTACTCCATTTTTTGTGAAAGTATTTTGTTTTTTGTTGTTGTTGTTTTCTGTTTTTTTTTTATGCTACGGCACGCAACCTGGGAATTAACGGAATCCCAGTCCTGTGGCAGTGGCGCGCGTAAGTGTTTTCCATGTAAATCATGCCCCACGGGTCGTATGTGTAGTGTGTCTGGCCCAGACCCAGTCAGTGTCGGGCTCAGGTCGTGCCCCTGTCATCTGGCCGTCAAATGCAAATTGGTGTGAAAATGCCCCGAAACGTGCCTGTGGTGGCGGGGTACACTCCACTCGAAGACTCCACTTGAGTAGGGTCATGGGCTAAAGTCAGGGTCTGGTCTTGCATCGGCACGGATGTGTCGCTTCGGAGGTACGCATATTTTATAATTGATCTACATATATCAAACTCCATCGGGTTGTAAAGGTATCTGTTTGCTCTGCTGTCCATCTGATTTTTGTCCTTACTACTTACTAAAACCATTAATTTATTTGCTGTTTCACTTGGATAAACTCTACTTTAAAGGTTGATGGGGGGACTGAGTCATATGTTTACCCCTTTCCAATTTGCTGACGATAAATTTTTTTCGTGTTTATCTGATACATGATATCCTATAATTATCTAGTAGTTTCCCATTCCCTTTCGTTCGCTCCACTTTATCCATTTCACAATTAAAACGCTCCATTTTGCTTAATTTCCCTTGTTGCACACTAAATAAAACATTGCCCAAACTCGGTTTTGTGTCCACCACATTGCATATGTAAAACGAAATTAATATTTTGGGGCATGCTCGACCTCTCGTGCCTGCATGATCCCTTCCACCACATCAGGATAATTTTTTATTTAAATTGAGTTCCGTCAATGACTAAAACTTTCCCAGCCGGGGGCTTCATTAGGCAATAATTGTCACTTGCTGAAGGGGGATTCCCTGGATGGGGTCATGAATGCACTTAATTAGCTTTCAGCTGAGGAGGAACTGAATGTGAGGGAAGATGAATTGCACGCAAATCAAGGTTGATGTCCTCGGGTCCTCGGATTATGTGTGCCATCATGGGGAGCACTGACGCCCGGGCGATCCATTTCACTTTTATAGCCACTGCGATTGCAACACTTTGTCTCTGTCAAGGATGTGGGTGAGCGGACAGCATGGAACAGGGGTTCTATCAGGGGGGGGGGCTCGGTCAGCAGATAGCCGGTGGCCATCGCGGAATAGTTTCTGCTGGTCCCAGCGTTTGTTTAGGAGCCGAACCCCCGCGAACTACTCAAATATTTGCCTCCAGCAATGGATGCTCTTCGATGCTCATGAAACTTACAACCAGCCACCATCCCCCCAATGTTAATAAACCATTTTATGGCAGCACGTGTACCCGAAGAGAAAGTTTCTCTCAGCCGAGGAATCGAGGAGTGGGACTCCAATCCTGCCAGTCCATTGGCATCGTCCCCAGACTAAGCGGCGCTATTTGGACTGCCAGCTTGGCTGCCCTTATCCAGTCGTGTGTGTGCAAACATGATGTCTCCCCATCTCCTGCCTCTGCGATCTCTTCTGCTTTGTGTGCCGCATGCCTCATGTCCACGAGAGCAAAGGGCTCGCTCGGCTTCCTTTGAATTTATTTAAAACTGCCTGCCTGGCAGTAAAGGAAGCAAAACTTAATCGCCCTTCAGAACATGTATATTTAGATAGATTCATGTGTGTGTGTGTGTGTCTTTCCTGTTTGGGTCCTTTTTCCCGAGACATTTATTATAAACAAAACTCGTGGAAAAGGCACATTTTTTTGCACAGTCACTGAACAGCAATCCAGTCGCTGCGGGGGCTTCACTCCAGTCCGCCTTGTCGTATTGACTCACCCAAGCAGCAGGCCCAGCAGCAGCGATGGAGTCATAAAGCCCCGTCCTGCTCCCATCCCGCGTCCTAGTAGGTGTGGCTGGCTTCTGGTGCCGCTTGCATGTATTTTATTGCTCATGTTTGGAGAATGTCTAAACGATATAATTGACTGTCAGCCAACGGGGGGAGGTGAAGTAGTACAAGGCCGGATTCCAGCTAATTTATATGTATATAGTACATATCGTACTATATATATAGTCTATGTTATATACGAGTAGGGGTCCTGCCCATCACCGCCCGTTTCGGCAGACTTTGGGCTTAGCAAAAAGTCGGAATTAGAAGTCGATTGATGGGAAATGATAATGAAAGAAACTGTCGTTAAAAAAACAAGAGAAAAAGCATTAAGTGGAAAACTTGGCAGCCCATGAGAATCTTGACAAGCGCAATCAGTGAGGGCAGGGACCAATTTAATTTGATTAAAGTTTCCCATAAATTCCGTGGCTCGCTCACTGTCTTTGGGCCTTGGGGCATGCAACACTTTTTTTCTGTCCAAACTCGGAGGAAAAATGTTCTTGGCAAACAGCCCACAAGTAAAGGGGGAACAGGGGGGCGGGGACCAGACAGCCACCCCAATGCGATTTCATTAGGAGTTTGTCGGTGAATTCAATGCAAAAATGTTTTTCAATCATGGCCCCTAAAATAGTTGGACACTGGCTGAACAAACACAAAACGCTGAAATGGCCACAGAGGACGAAGACGAGATGCTGCAGCCTGCAGGACATCCCAGGCCCACACAAGCGAGTCGATTCCGACTTGCAGTTTTCCTGGAAAACCTCTCCCAATCTCCCTGGCGGTGGCAAGCGTTTGAGATTCGCCAGCGAAACTGAAGAGTGGAACTGCGAAAGACACTGCGAGGAGGCGAGCGAAGTGTCACATCAATTGATTTCAATTGAATGGCGGCGCTCTGGTCGCTCCCCAGTCAGACCAAGTGTGGCCACAGACTATTTATAGAAACTGTAATGGTGATTGGATGCACTTGAATCCTTGCCGATGTGGTCCGAGCACTGCTAAGCAGCTAAGCTATTTCGGCTGATCAATTGCCTCTGGATACCATCGACATAATGAAGAGGATTGACTGCTCTAATTTCGTAATTTTCTGTGGAAAAAGGTCGTGGGGGTGAAGCTGACTGGCAAATGGCAGCTGTTTTTGCTTTTGCTTATGCCTTTGCTTCATCTGCTGTTATGGCTGCAGGACGGGCCACACGTGCCTTATCTGCTCCTCCACGACACGAATGTGTCAGTCAATTTAATGCCCGTGGCCCGACGACAACGTGCCGGGAATGAAATTACAACAAAGCGACACTCTTCATTGCCTCAACTCGAGACACTTATGCAAATGTGGCGAATTCCAAGTGCACCCAAAGGATGGCCTATACACATATCCGTGTGTGTGTGTGTGTAAGTGTGTGTGTGTGTGGTTATATAACTCGAGATGTACTGCCTACGACTTGACTTTGTGATGAGACGTCACTGACGTCTCTGGGGTACGCTTCCGCGGAGAAAACATTGTCGGAAGGAAGGCCCAAGTCCAACCAACTGTTGCAAGGACAGCACTGTGAGAGAACTTAGCCTTGCCGCCTGCAGTTGGGGGCCAAACCAGCGCAGGACCGCCGGATGATGGCCGGAGGCTCATCAGGATGATGGCTGGGCAACCTCTGGCATTTCAGCCCAATTCGAATACCAATACTAGGAGAATCCTTCTCTCAGTCTGTCTGCCTGTCCCACTAATGAGATGCAACAAAGACAGTGGCAGAGTCAACGTCAAGGTCTGTTTACATCCATTACAAGGCGGTGGCAAAGACATCCATTATGTCTCGGCTGAGGTGGGCTGCCGTGCCGTGCCGTGCCGTGGCGTGGCGTGGCGTGGCGACCCCGGCCCTGACAGTGGCAGTGGCAGTGGCAGTGGCAACAGCTTGCAACTTACCACTTGCACTTTCATCAGGGCCAACCAAAACAAAAGCGCAGACCGACAGATAGACAGATAGGCGGAAGGAAAGGCCGACCCCTCAGACCCTCCAAATGAAAGGATTGAAAACCTAAACCCCTTCTTTTCCCTCTTCTTCTTCTTGCAGCACTGTGTTTTTGGCCAATTCGTTTGACAATTGAGGAAGTGAGCCGCACACCTTTAAATGAAGAAACATGGGGAATGGCATGAACAAGGTAAGAGCAAAATATATGGTTGACAAACAGTTTCAAGGTTGTACTCGGTGCGGTTTCGGCAAGGCTTTGTCTACCTTACCGCACAATAATATCAGTTTTTCCCTGCGATTCAATTAATTTTCACAAATTTACAAACAGTATGAAACAACGAAACAAAAAAGAGGAAGCGTTTACTGGATTTACATTACATTTATGCAGAATATTTTAAAGAGAAACGTTGACCCAGCTGACCCACGACACTCAAAATAAATTGTATATACATACATTGGTTTTAGTTATCTCTACAGATCTGTGTGGACTGATTAATGTAGCTGCATTACACTTCATTTTCCGTGCAGTCTAGACCTCAAGATAGGTACAAATATCAAGAGACGATATATAAGTATGTTCAATGACACATTATGACACATTGGACAAAAAATCGAAACAATAGTCTTGTGGGAAATGTCCGCACTGGGTTACTGGGCTTAAAGACCAGTACTCAGATGCGCTAAATTTTCCTGCGACAGAAAGTGCCATATATTTCATTCTGTGCCCAGTATGACCAAAGTGCGAAAAGTGCATGCTCTCTGGGTACATTGTTCTGTGTTTGTTTGCTGGCTTTTGGTGTTGGAAAACATACTATTGTTATAAATTGTGTTCTATAAAAGCCATTATATGTATGTGTCTAGCCACGGCTACGAACACTTATTTTACATGTTGCCTCACTCGCTCGCTATCTTGTCTTGACCATAGGTTTCACGAAGTCCCATTAGCTCTTCGACATATACTTGTAGATATCTATAGAATAAACTCTCACTCGCTGTTTCTGGGACGGTACTTTCGCTATATACAACTTTTGCTGAATTTTAATTATGTATGTATGTACCTTCAAGGTGAAATATGTACACTGCATGCATCCAATCATTTCAGTCGTTCAAATCGTAGATTTTCGTCACGCCACTTAGTGAGTTTGCAACAAAAATCGAGCGAATTCGAAAACCACAAACCACAGCTTGAACGATTCTAAAAGAGGTAAAACAAAACGAACTTAGAAACGTGCACCATTGGTATGAAAATTATATGTATATCTGAACAGACAACTGACTGGCATATCGTAGAGCTTAATGTAAGCAAAAAGGCAACACCAAGGCATCAAGAAAAACGTTTGGGACATAAAATTCCAGCAATGGTTCGTAAAAATATCCACGTCACTCTTGGCGACAGAATTGATAAACTTGCAGCTTGCATTACCAATCCTCTGGCCGATCCAGATTTGTTTACCAACCTTCGGGGCCCACTGGCAGCGGTTATAATGGAGATTTTTCAAGGAGCGCCGCTAGCCAGGATGACTCTCAAGGAGCACACCTCCCAGTCCCAGCGCTCAACCAAGTACGCCGACAAGAACGCTTCACCGAATTGCTTGGCTCAAAGCAAGCTCAGCCTGGGTCTTGGGAAAGTGGTGCCCATCAGAAAACAGCCCGATGGCCCAGGTAAACGGAAGCTGGAGGTGGATGGCACTAAAGACGAAGATAAGACGGTAGTGAAGAGAGCAAATGTTGTAACGCAGCAGCAAGTCAAATATGCGATCCAATCGAGAGTGATCGTGAGCAAACCATAACTAACGAACCACTTGAAGATTTCCATGTATATACTGACGAAACTGTCGTGCCCAATATTAAGCTGCCGTCGGCAAAGTGGCGCTTCGCGGTTATTGAGACCAACGAAAAGACCTTGAGTGTGATTTTCCATCGCATCCTCAACGAAAACGGCCTGGACAGTTTGAAGTTCGATCTTCTCAAGTACGGGAGTACGGGAGGTACTTTCTCTACATCGAAAATAAAACAGTTAGTCTGAACGATCAGATATGTAGAGGATGTGGAACGATTGCAAGGGATCCAAGGGATTGGAACTGCAACAAGTCAATCTTCGAGACTTTTAAACTGTATAACAAAAATCTTTACTCGTACATACATAACCAAATTTTATTGTGAATGAAAAGGACTATTGTTTCACTATGTTTTCTATGTTGCAGGTCTTGCCGGGACTGTATGTGGGCAATTACCGAGACTCCAAGGATCACGCGCAGCTGGAGAGGTTCCAGATATCGCACATCGTCGCCATACATGACAGTCCCAGACGTCTCTTGCCGGTACGTTGACAACACCGACCCATTCCCACCCCAGCTAACTCGTGATGTTAAAGAACGTCCTGTTTGTGATGGATACACAGTACCGGAGCCTGTGCGGCCTGGTCTTGGAGAGGGTCATGAAGAGGCAGACGTTACTAAAATAGGTGCGGCGGGCCGACGCCCTCCCGTTGCACGAGTAGGTGACGGACCGCCCATACAGCGCGAGCCACTGACACCGGCACCGGATGTATTACTGCCGGTGCGACCTCAACTGGAAGGAGGCGTTGAAGGTGGTGCGCGCGGGTCGCGCTGTAGCCAATCCGAACACCGGTTTCCAGAACCAGCTGCTGGAGTTTGAGCAGTTCAAGCTGTCTGAGGAGCGGCGACGGCTGAGGGAACGATTCCCGTCCACANTCTCCCAGTACTTCTCCGTCTGCAATGATTTTATCCACGCCGCCCGGCTGCGGGAGGGCAACGTGCTCATCCACTGCCTGGCGGGTATGTCGCGCTCGGTGACTGTGGCCGTGGCCTACATAATGACGGCCACGCACCTCAACTGGAAGGAGGCGTTGAAGGTGGTGCGCGCGGGTCGCGCTGTAGCCAATCCGAACACCGGTTTCCAGAACCAGCTGCTGGAGTTTGAGCAGTTCAAGCTGTCTGAGGAGCGGCGACGGCTGAGGGAACGATTCCCGTCCACAGCCTTGGAGCAGCTGGACCGACTGAAGGTGGCCACGGCCCTGAACAACTACAAGGAGCTTCTACAGAACCGGGATATCTGCGAGGGAAACTGTTCTCGAGGCGAGAAGTGTCCCACAGGTGCGAGCACCCCTGCTTTCAGTCCCTTTCCAGACGACGCGCAAACGAAGCCCGACGACGAGGCGGCTCATGCGGATCGGGGGAAGGGAGACACCCTGAAGTTTGTGGTGGCCAAGTGGAAGCGCCGAACCTGCGAGAGGAAGTGCAGGCAACTAGACCAAGAGCCCTCTGATTACTACATTAGTAGCTCCGGCGAGGATATTATGCCAAACGTGCGTTACCACAATGCGGACAGCGACCGGGGGCGCTTCGTCTGCAACCTAGATGAGGATCTGGAGGAAGAAATCCGCCCAACGAAGCGTCTGGCCAAATGGTACGAGTCCGAGCACCCACCGCAGCGGGTGTTACAGGCCCAGGCTCTAGACAAACGAAAAAGACGGCGTAAACCCGAAAAGACTCCCCAGGCCGCCCAGCAACAAATGACCGAATAACCAATAAAAGATTGACCGTTTTCGATAGGTAATATTTAAATGTATTTTCTTGTGTGCTTGCAGGCGTCTGCAACATGGATCCCACCAAGGGATTGTTTCGGCGCCGTCCCTCGACGGCCTCGACGCACTCGCGATTCCGTGCCCAATCCTCCAACGCCAACACCAGCGCCTCGTCCAGCATGCTTAGTGTAAGTGCCGGAGTTGCCGCCCAGTCCTGCCCCACATCACCCAAACACTCGCCCCTGCCGCTGCCCCGCCGGTCGGTGGGCAACGAGCGCACCACCATACCCGAGGACGATATTCCGCTCGACCAGCCGCCCACCACCTCCAGCGAGGCGGCCCAGTATGCCGCCGCCTTCGAGGACGCCCGCCGAGAGCAGGAGCAGCGCTCCCAGCAGCCTTGCAAGAGCCAATGTGCACCGCGGGCAGGAAGCTCCACTAGCGGCACTCCGCGGGTGAACAGTGCCGGCAGTCGGAGGGAGTCCAAGAGCAGGGATAGCGACGGAGGCTCATCCCAGCTCCAGCGCAGTGCCAGCACTGTGAGCGGCTTCGGTGTGCGTCCGCGGAGCAGTCCGGCAGGTCTGCATGCCTACACGGGTGAGTCGGGAGAAGTTTCTAAAAAATAATTCTTAATTCTGAATCACTCAGGTTCGGTTCCTTCCTCCGTCCACGGGTCACGCGTGGATCTGCGAGATCCTGACAAGGGATCCGCCATTTATCTGGGCTGTTCCGCACCGCGTGCCTCCACTCTGTCAATAGCATCGTCGCGGGGCTCGTCGGGTGGCTCGGCGCCTCCTTCGCCCTGCAACACACCTCCGGCCAGTCCGCGTCACGGGGTAAAGAGGTCAGTACTCAATTCTGCATCATCCAGTTCTTTGCAAATCATAGAGAGCCTCTCTCCCTTCTCCCACAGATCCACTAGTCTGGTGAAAAAGCCGAGATGAAGGCCAGGCCAGAGGGTATTGTACTTAAAGCGAACTACACCTGCACCCACTGTATCCCTACTGGAACTACTTAGTCTTTAATCCGTAATCCGTATTGCCTAGGCATAACCGGCATGGCATCCATTGGTACACGCTCGCGAGACCTACAGAATTATTTCGAGATTAGGGAGGATTCCGTGGATGTTGGGAGCTACTCTCGGGCTTACTGTTACTGTTAGACGCCAAGGCTGTGGCATCCTACGTTGCTGGCTTTGGCTGCTGGGCCTCGGCTCTGGGAGCAGCTTCAATCAAAATCAGATGTTGAGTTGAGAGATTATTTTTCAGAGACGCATTTAAACAGTACCGACATATACATATACACACATATTTACTGTACATTATAGAGCGTACGTACTCGTATGTACATATTTATACGAGCAGTTTTGTTGTCGGTTCAAGGTCTCAAGGCCTGACCGACCACCCCCTAGGCACAGGATCAGGAGCAGGAGCAGGTGGTCCAGGCCCAGCCTCAGCCTCTGGCAGTGCGGGCATTTGTTAGTTTTGTACCAAGCAAGCGAGGCAATAATTGAGAATTGTACAATTGCGTATTTTGGATTAGATTCATTGTTGAACATATTTTGATAGCAAACAACAAAAGAAACATGGCTACACAGGGAAGCCAGAAACATAAGCGTTATATACATTCATACCTAGCTGATATTGATATTGCGATTGTTATTTAGAGTTGTTGAATTGTGTAGAGCATTGAATATATAAACCAAGTTTATTAGCTCACTCCTCACCCCCCACACGGCCCTCACGACGAACACTCTCTCTCTCTCTTATCTCTCACACACAAACACACACACACACACGGCAAAAGCAATACCAGAGGAGACAAAATTTAAGCGAAACCAAAATTTAAAACAAATTTAAACCAAACGCATTGTTGTGTGCTTTAAAGCTTGTGGCTTATCGTTAAGAAATGAAACACAAATAGATTTGTAATTTGTACGGGCGTAAATTTATTTACAAACACTTCCTAGAATATCGAAAACAATCTAAGGGAGATTTGAGACATCTTTGCAAGCTGGCTTTAGCAAAAGGAGGAGGTTCAGTTAAGATGCTTAGGATGGATGGTGGGGCAATCAAATATTGTATTTAGAATGCCTAGAGAAATGCACAAAACGGTTTTAAACTAAAGTTATATAATGAAATCGTTAAGTTTGACAAATTAATACAATTATTATACAATAATAAAGGCAACTGTCTCCAAGACACGAAACATTTTAACACATACTAGCTTATAAAATAAAAGCCCCACGAATATCCCTTTTAGACAACGCCCACTAGATGGCACATTTCCAGGCGATGTCTTCGAAGAGTTCCAATCAAAACCAACTTGGCACAGATGCAAGAAATGTTAAGAAAGTCCATCACCTACATGTGCGTACACTTTTCTGCACTTGTCAATTAAATTCACCTCTTTTCAGTCGTCCCTGACTTTTAACCATTTGAATTTAACTATTTTTACCGTTTACGTTATGTGTTATTGGTTGCCTCACTGCTTACGTTAAATACTCATATTTATCGACATACTCGATAGGCAGTCGGCGATCGCACTCAAAATGTAAACAAAACAGACGTGCGGTATATTTTATTGATAAGTCCGCGGTCACACTGGTCAACAGAAAAATGTAAACAAAACAGAATGCAAAAAATAGATTGACAGCTTGTATCAATTGCTGACCAGGCCATGAACTGGCATATGGCAGAGGTGAGTTAAGCCAAGTCAAGCAGGTCTTAATGTCTACTTCATCTAAATTTCGTGCGGCAGGTGCTGCCGGGTGTGTATGTTGGAAGCTACCACGACTCCAAGGATCACACGCAGCTGGAGAGGTCACAGATATCACACATCGTCGCCATACATGACAGTCCCAGACGTCTCTTGCCGGTACGTTGACAACACCGACGACCCATTCCCACCCCAGCTAACTCGTTTACAATTTCTTGCAGGACAAACACTACCTATGTGTCATGGCCTCGGACACGCCGGACCAGAACCTCTCCCAGTACTTCTCCGTCTGCAATGATTTTATCCACGCCGCCCGGCTGCGGGAGGGCAACGTGCTCATCCACTGCCTGGCGGGTATGTCGCGCTCGGTGACTGTGGCCGTGGCCTACATAATGACGGCCACGCACCTCAACTGGAAGGAGGCGTTGAAGGTGGTGCGCGCGGGTCGCGCTGTAGCCAATCCGAACACCGGTTTCCAGAACCAGCTGCTGGAGTTTGAGCAGTTCAAGTTGCCTGAGGAGCGGTGTCGCCTGAGGGAACGATTCCCGTCCATGGCTCTGGAGCAGCTAGACCGAAAAAAGGTCGCCACAGCACTGAATAGCTACAAGGAGGAACAGCAGAACAGAGCTATTGAAACATCCGATAAGGCAGAGGTTCCGACCAACATGGCCTACACCTTGCAGTTTGCGGCGGACAAACGGAAGATAACCCCTGTGTCGCTTGATCAAATTCCTAAAAAACTGCACAAGAAAATATCCGAGAGTACAAGTTGCGGCGAGGAAATAATGCCTAATGTGCATTACTACAAAGCGGACGGCAGCAAGGGATGCTTCTACAATGAGTTCCTTGTCGGCAGAAATGAAGCGGCTGGCACAGAAGAACACTCCGAGTCAGGCGACAACAATCCTGTCGCTGAACAATCCTGTCGCTGATCGACTGATAAAAGCGGCTGGCAGTAAAAAGACATCTTAGACCTTGGACTTCTACGAGCACTTTCTCCTGTATGTTTATTCATCCACGAAGGTGTGGTATGGTTATTGACTATTTGGTTTAGTTTAAGTTAGCGATTGGATTTGTTTAGACAACGACTAGATTTATAATCACTCACAATATGCTGATGCTACAGATACCACAATTACACACTGGACGGAGTACAGACCCCAGCGCCGCTGAACATGCCTACAGAAAGTCTGTTGGGTTGGGGGTCTGTCCCCGTCCTAACAACACTAAAAGCGATAGAAATACTTTGCTAAACATACTGAACACAAATTCCACTAAGATCCCTGTAATTGGGTTATACTTTAAGTCCTAGAAAGACTGGGCACCCGCCAGTGCCGCCGCTTCGATTGTTTACACCTCCACATGGTTCAGGAGCAGCGGTGTGTTGGCAGTGGGATATGAGGAGGGACGTCGCTGATTCTGCTGGGTGCTCACCACTTCGATGCTCTGGCAGGACAGCGTCAGCGATAGCGTCGTCTCCTCGTAGCGCGAGTGTGTGGATCCGCCCGAGGAGCGACGCAGCCCCGTGTAGGAGTCCACCTCGAGCAGGGCCTCGTCACTGAAAGTGTTCCAAGGATAAGTTGCTGCCCCGAGAGACACAAAAGGACAACCGCAAACCTGTGATAGCGATGATGTTCGAGGAGACTGCCCGCAGCGAACCGCAGCTTTTTGGGCGACTCCAGGCTGGAGGATCGGGTCAGCGAGTTTCGCGGCAGATGCTTCTGCTTCAATGAGGACCGTATGCCGTACTCGTTGGCCTGGTCCTGGGCCTGCTTGATAGTGCCTTGGATAAATTTGTTGAGTGCCCGCGAACCCCTTCGCTGGGAGCGTTCGTAGGTGCGGCGTGTACGCGCCTCCTCGTCCTCGCCCAGCAGCCAGTATGTGCGCTGCTCACCCTTGCCCTTCATCGAGATCATGCCGCGCTCCTGGAAGTGGTAGCCGCCCAAGCGATCGAGCAGCTGTCGGCACTGTCCGCTGCAGTGGATCTTCAGCGGCACGCCGCTGGACTCCATGCGCGAGGCGGTGTTGACGGTGTCGCCGAAGAGGCAGTATCGCGGCATCTTCAGGCCCACAACTCCGGCACAGACCGGACCCGAGTGAATGCCAATGCGCAGCAGCAGACGATTGGTCGGCCGATGACGGATCTTAAACTCGGAGACGGCACTCAGGAGGTGCAGCGACATAGTGGCAATCTCGGCCGCATGCAGGTCCCCGTTGCGCAGCGGTAGGCCCGACACCACCATGTAGGCGTCGCCAATGGTCTCCACTTTGTAGACATCGTAGTGGCCAATTATCGAGTCGAAGCAGGTGTAGAGATCGTTCAGAAAGTCCACCACCTGCAGGGGCGTGCACTCGGCGGACATGGCCGTGAAGCCGACAATGTCGCTGAAGTATATGCTGACCTGCTCGTAGTGCTCGGGGTCCACCTTGTGGCCCTTCTTCAGCTGGTCGGCCACGCAGCGCGGCAGCATCTCGTGAAGGAGTGCGTCAGTCTTCTTTTTCTCCTCCTGCAGCTGGTCCGTGCGATCGTCCACGAGCGCCTCCAGGTTGTTGGCGTACTTCTCCATCATGGCCATCATGTTGTCGAAAATGTTCGGCCGCATACCCTTGCGCAGGGGCCGCAACTTGGCACGGATTGTCTTGAAGTCCGATCTATCCTCGGGCCGCTCCGACCAGCACTCCCGCAAGCACTCGCTGACGCAATCAAAAGCCGTTTCCAAGGGCTGAAGCGAGGGTCTGTAGGGATTCAGCTGATCCTGCGGCTGGAGAACCTTCTGCAGACATTGCATGGGTGTCAGGCCTGTCTCCCCGAAGGGTCCACGCCGCACATGCATCTCGTAGAGCAGAATGCCAAAGGAATAGGAGTCTCCGCGCTGCGTGCCCATGACCAGTGAAGAGGGGCCCAGCCTGAGCAGTTCCGGGGCGCGGTAGAGCAGCTCTGCAAAAAGAATAATAGTTCCATTAGAAGGACAAACGAGAAGGCAAACCATTACGGGGGAGTGTGGCAAAAACTCACTGAGACACTTGGCCGACATGTGCTGCATATCCATGGAGCTGTCCTCGATGCCCTGCTTGAAGGCAAACAGCCCAAAGTCGGTCAGCTTGACCACCCATCGCGAGTCAACCAGACAGTTGGAAGTGCACAGTGCGCCATGGAAGCGGATGGGTGACTCGTGCAAATAGATGACGCCCTGCGCAGGAGGGAGTGGAGTAGAGGCAAGCAAGGGTTTTAAGGGATGCCAGGAGGCCATTAGTATAATGTTACAGCACTCACGCGAATAATGTCAGCCACCATAGAGGCAATGAACATGTTGTCCAGCTTGACGTCTTCGTTCTCCAGAATGTCCTGCAAGGAAACCACCAGCAGAGCGGTGTGTCAGAGTTTGGGTTCAGTTCTGGGACTGATGGAGCGACTGACCTTAAGGCTGCCACGGGTGCAGTACTCGCTGATAATGCAGATATTGGGCGGATCCGTGCAGGCGCCGATGAAGGCGCAGATGTTGTCGTGTCGGGCGTCGCGCAGCTGCGGCACACAATGCAGAAAGTGGTAACGGTGGAGAGGGTGGCAGCTTGTGACCAAAGACTTACCAGCTTGAGTTCCTTCTTCATTTCCCTCGTGATGTCGACGCTCTTTTTGCGCACCTTCTTGATGGCGTACAGCTGGCCCTTGTAGAGGCCGATGGGCGTGAAGATGGTCGTGTAGCGGAAGTCGGCATCGGGATTGGAGCTGAGGCTGACCTGGCTGGTGCGTATCAGCGGATGGGTTGACTGCGGAGGAAGACGACGCGGCAAGTGATTTAGCAAAAGCTGTTGTCAGACATGCAAAGGTGAAGGAGAAGAGTCGTCTTAGACCTGGCCCCATTCCCCACTCCCCATCATAAATAATACCCTCTTGCTGCTGACAGGCAGACAACACAACCGAGTGGCATGGCTGTCTGCCCGACTGCATCATTAAGTGCAATGCCTGTCACTGCCAGAGACTTACGCGCGTCTGCTTCTGGCTCTGCTGCTCCCTCTCGTTCTCGTGCATCTGCACCTCGCGAAAGTCTATCTTCCAGAGCAGGCTGTCCAGCTCCTGCTCGTAGCGCCAGTTGCGGTACAGCACTAACGAGACCACGCCCAACAGCAGCAATGCTCCTCCAGCAATCGCCGCAGAGATTTCGCCCGTGTAATCTGTGAACACAAAAAGAACTCCGTGCTTAGTCGTCGTAGTTCGACCAGGAGATTTCCCTCGCCCTGCTCTACTTACTGACACACTTCTCGCCGGCAAAGCCGCAGCGTGGGGCAGCTGCTGGACGCGCACCGCCCACCCAGTCGATGGGGCTGTACAGACTGAGATCCTAAAGGGGTTACAGAGACCAGAGTAGGATTAGCAGCAAATAACATGGACAAACAGAACCGGTGTGTGTACGTGTGTGATAATGAAAAACCAAGCCAAAAGCGCGCTTACCTGCTGCTGGACGTGGCCAAGCGTTATGGTCGTGCAGGGTGGGGGGGCAAAGAGCAAATTACAAGAGAGAGGACGGAAAAATAGAGTGAGTTGGGAGAGGGGCTTACTTACGGGCAACGCCTCGCTGCTGCTGCTGAAGCTGCTGTTCCTGTGACCGAAGGTGCCCACCGGCCGGAGTCCGAGGACCGTCTGGTTGCGCCCGTTCCGCGCCGTACCCCTGGCTAATACTGTGTAGTTCCCGGCTGCGTCTCCGTTCTCATCTATGTAGACGTGGTAGCTGCGAGAGAGGAATAGTCAATTGAAGGCGATCCAGGTGCTTACACTCACCCCATGGCGCTGCGATATCGCGAGCCCTTGATAGCCGACACAATGGCGCTGCCATTCTTGGGCCGGCCGCCCGACTCCAGCACTTCCAGCAGGGCCTTGGCGTACAGATGCACGGCATCATAGAGATAGGCAGCCTCGGCACTTATCTGTGGGGATGAAGATGGAGGCAATAGAGATACGACTTGAGTTTCCCTTAATGCGTGTGCCAGACCTGCTTAGTGCCCCCGAACAGGCCCAACGGATTGGGGAAATTGAATGGCGGTCGCTCCATGTATTTGTTGACCTAGAAACGGGCAGAAACAGAAACGAGGGTGTCGGGTCAGAGTGTGTGTGTGTGTGTCTGTGGTCAATGTGGCTAAGAGGCCGACAATTATGAGATGAGATCAGAGCGGCGTACGCAGCGCATCAATCACTTCAATGACAGCGGCCTGTCACCCACCTCTTGGGCGAACGTAGAGAAGGAGATGGGCGCTGTGGGCACGATGCCCAGATAGGACTGGAACGCCTGAACGGCCAGCGGCTCCACCTCCTCCAGCAGCAGTCCACGCAGATACTTCTCGGGCTTGGCCGGCTCATACTGCTCGATGTCGATGCCCACCACAAAGTAATCGCCTGCCGAGAGCAGTCCCCGCCTCTGGAGCGACACCATTAGCCCGACGTGCTCGTAGTAGTGCCCCAAAATTAGGTAGACTTTGGGGAGGGAAAGGTATTAGGATATAGGGATTAAAACAGATATTGGACACCCCTCTACTCACTGCGCGTATTGACGTGGGTCTGCTCCACCAGCGCCTCAAAGGGATTGGCCATGAATCCGTGATGGTAGATGGTGTTCCAGGTGCGCACGTCCCGAATGCTAACTCCGGCCGCACTCAGGGTGCTCAGGATGGTCTCCGCCACGGGCTGGTACTGTCCGCTGGCATCGTCCAGGTAGAGGAAGCTCACCTGCGTCCAGTTAAAGGCCAGCAGCAGGGCCACCACTGACTTGGAGATCTGCGTGTCCGGCGGCCGAGTCCTCGCGAACGTCGGAAAGTCTCCCTTGTTCGAGGGATCGCGATGGGTGCAGTACTGTGGGAGGATTACACAGGATTAGGCACTAGACGTAGGAGCTGTCACTCACGTATGATATCATGGGCAGGTTAAAGGCTGCTGCCATGCGCCCCTCGTGTACGCACGTCTCCTGCGGCCCAATGTAGGCGGCCACCTGCTGCGTCCAGAGCGCCGCCGTTTGCCGGATGCTGGCCACCTCATCGCCAAAGGTCTCGGCCACGACAAACTCCAGCGAGTGGCCCAGAGCTCCCAGTCGGCCAGCGTTCACCTGTTCCACGGCCAGCGAGATGGCGCCAGAGATGGTCAGACCGGGTCGATGGTAGTCCAGGTTGCCCGGCCGACGTTGTGATCCCGTGAGGTAGCCCAGCGTGAAAAGTTCCCCATTGGCCGGCAGGAGGCAGAGCAGGAGCAGCAGCAACAGTGGCAGTGGCAGCGAGAGCAGCAGCCTTGAGTGGTGGTTACCATGTGGAGCAGGGTGGGGAGTCGTGTACATTACGCGGGGTGTAGCTGCTCCTCTCGTGTTGACGCTTAATGCAAATAGAATTGGTTGAGGGCTCCTTCTGTTGTGGCAGCAACTTTTTCTCTATGAAGATGCAACATTTTCGTTCATTTTGCATGTCCTGCCCCCTTCCGCTCCTTTCTACTCCGTGTTAATTACGTTCTCGACTTGGCCGCAGCTCTCTTCCTTCCCCTCTCTGTGTCCTTCGTTGCCTGATGCCTGTTTCCTGTGTTTTCTGTTTTCTGGGTAGTACAGTAAGTAAGAGACTCTTTAATCACAAAGTCGTTTATGCTCGAGTCCTGCAACAACATACGGCCAAGGACATGCTCGCACGCACAGCCATGCAGGACTGCCTCTGATTTATGCGCTGGCACACCCACAGCCACGCATATAAACACACCCACACCACACACAGGTCCCAACTTTAGCAGGGTCTTAATCAAAGATGGCTGCCCTAATGACGCCAAAGATTCCTCTCTTACTTTTCCCGCAATTGTTTCAGCGCCACGATGAGGCTTACTTAAGGCTGCTCGAGTGCCTGCGGAAGTCACAGCCAAAGCCACAAATCAAGCTGTTGGATGGATATGCAACCAGTCAGACTACACTACAAATCTGACGCAAATCTAACCCATTTAATTGGCTGAGGAATTGTATCGCATACCAAGTTAAAGAGTTTATGCAATTGAAAATAATTAATAGAAATACGTTAACAGCTCTTGCGGCACACTGTTTGAACTTGAATTGTGGTTGAACAAGGCCTGCACGAGTCTGCAAGCGAGTCTCATATGGATACGGTGCGGAGTTGAAGTACTAAAGTTCTTAAAGCAATCCAAGGAGCCATGCCATGTATCATTGCCTGAACAAGCATTCTGGCGTCTTTATGGGGCAGGAAGTGCCGTCAACTTTGATGCTTTCAAGCAGAGTAATGTGGGTAACCTTTGCTGATATTAAACTGCCACACATTTCTGACAATGTAATGAAATTTTCATGAGAAATGGCGACGCATCAAGTGTGATTTTCACAGGGATGCTGCATGGAAACTTGCGCTGATAGACAGCGAGTTCTCCTCCTCCTGCCGTCCGTTGAAACGTCTTTGTTTGCCTTTTGTCCGGCCGTAGCTCTTAGCTTCCAGCTCCCCCATTCCGTCTTCGTGTTGGCTGATTGCTTCTTTCGCACGCCCTTCTGGCACTCTCGTCCCATTGTGTGAAACCAACATCAGTGGGGGGCCTGCTGCTGCGAGTGCTGCTCGAATCGATATGAGTATTGGCAGAACCTTTGCAACTTCCTGCAGCTTTCACAGTAATTTATTATATTGACTCTAGAGTCTAGAAGCAGCAGCTGCAGCAGCTACCCCTCCGGAAACCACTTGAAAGTTAGCTGTCCTGGCATATTGACTTTCCTTTCCCTTTCGACCCCAACTGCCGAAGGGAGGATGCTCCTCTGGCCCCATTGTATGTCCCTTCACTTGGCTTATTACACGCGCTGCATGCCGTCGTCATCTTGCTCCGTTTATGCTAATACAAGTGGCTTAGTACGACCCTCCTCCACTTCCCTATGCTGACGCATTGGAACACTGTTGTAAGTTATAAATGGGCCGCCGTTGCTGCTGGCATCGTTTAATAACGCGTCTTTGGTCATAAATCTAGCGTAAGCCCGTGACGGGCCCATTGAGCCGGAGAGAAGAGTTCTTGGATCTTTGGTTAATTGTTGGGCTACATGGAGCCCTCTCCAGCACCGCCTGCACTTGACACAACAATTTCGCAAGCAATTTATACGCTTCCAGCCATGGGAGGGGTGGGTGCTGCTCTTCATTCCGCTCCAGTTTGTCCGAATACCTTCAGAAGTTAGAAGAGGAACCAAGGCTGCTCCTATGCATACATTCGAGGTCACATCAGCATTGGGCGCTGACTTCGCTGGCCTAATCAAGCACGTGACTAGGGAGGGACACAGCCAAACTGCAGCATTCCGAGCAATTTCATTTGTCAGCTCAACCCAAATGTCAGAGTCGGAGTGCGCCAGTGGCAGTGGCAGTGGCAGTAGCAGTGGCATAGTGAAGTGCAGGCAGATGTTTCATTGTTTCGCCATCATATGACATTGAGTGGGGGGGGCGCTCGACTCTTGACTGGAAGTTGGAGCTGTCAGGCAATTAAGTGCAATTTGTTAGCTGTACCCATGCAAATGCAACAGCAGGCAGTTGTCTGTGAGAGTGGGGGCTGAGTGGGGAGTTAGTGTACGTGAACTGACACTTGCTATGCAACACTGCAGCTGCTGATTAATCGGACAATCTACAAGTGCCATAAACAACACATTTTTCGCGTGAGAGAATCAGTGGCCAAGTGGATGGCTGATGTCGATCGTCGATTGTCACGATCGATGGGCACTTATCAAAAGATATCAATGGCCATAAAACCGAACCCGCAATCTTATCGAGCATAACTGCGCTTGATTCCGCGGAATGCCTGAGAATAAGGGGTTCCTTCATCAGTCGGTTACAGAATGCAGACGAGAGTGTTTATTCTGATGGTCTTAGCCAGCCTTGGCTCAGCTGCCACGGGTGGTGGTGAGTGGGACTCAAGAGTCAAGGTCGCAAAAAATCAAATTTGTACACCTCTATCCAGTTAATGGGCCTGCCGGCTTCCTTCTGCACACGCGCCGCATCCAGGAGAGTCCGCAAACCCTTGAGCCGGAGGTGGAATCGCTGGTGCGCAGCTCATTCTATGCCGCCGATCCCGTTGTGTGAGTCATCCAAAGTGGCTGCTAGTCGAAAGCTCTCTCTCATAAGAGCTACTCCCTTTCAGAATATCCATTCCCAGCTGGCTGGGAAACAGCTCATCGCCGGAGCACACGGCTGTGGTGTCCGCCCAACTGTCACAGCGGGAGTGCAATGTGATCACCGTGGATCTAGCGGAGACCACCAACGAGGCTGCCATCACCGAAAGCGTGGGCAACCTTATCGAGCTTCTACACCGCCAGTTTGATGTGCCGCTGGAGCGGATACTGCTGGTGGGTTTCGCGGAAGGTGCCCATCTGGCGGGTGCTGTGGCCGCCAAAGTCGAGAGCGACTTTGGCCAGCGATTCCCGCACCTGACAGCCTTGGATCCCACGGAAGCCTCTCTGGACCATGTGCTATCCCCCACCGACGCGCAGTTCGTGGAGGTTGTGCACACCAATGGCGGTGGCTTGGGCACCCTGGAGCGCCTGGGCCATGTGGACTACTACCCCAATGGTGGAGAGACCCAGCCAGGATGTGTGGAAGATGCCTGCTCGCATGAGCGGTCCTTTGAGCTGCTGGCAGAGATGTGGTCCCACGATAACGACTTTGTCAGCGCTCTCTGCGGCTCTGTGGAGACAATGAGCGTTCAAAACTGCCGCTGGGTGTCCCTCAAGATGGGACAAAGGAGCCAAAGGGAACCCACCCCCGGAATCTACTTCCTGGAGACGCGCAGCTCCCAGCCCTTTGCCAGAGGAGCCTACCACATCAGCTTTTTGTGAACAGACCCAATAAAGAAGGGAAACAAAGGGGCAGGCAGGCCCTGTCATTAGTCATTGCAGCTCTATGCCCCCCACTGCGGGGAGCAGCCCTGTTTGGAGCGACAACTGCCAAAATTGATGAGCGTCAGGCGTATGCCTCATTCATTACTTTAAAATCAATTTGAAAGGCCTCCCTTTTCGACATACTTTGCGGAGCACGTCCTCAGACAGGATGAGTGGAGCGTTACCCTTATCTTCCAAAGAAGTTTTCAACTTTTCTTCTTTTTGCCCTGCACTCCATGCGGGCCTGAAGTGCCCAAAAGTTTATCGGCAATCGGATTCGCTGCTTTGGGCATGCTTTAACTTGGGGCAGATTTATGAATTTATGAATTCAGAGGTAGCATACGCTGTACACGAGTGTCGCGAGTGCAGCGAAGAATATTCACGGATACTCACATGACAATCGTGTCACGCTCTCAGCTCAAATCGAAAGCTTCGCTGTGTTTTTGCGCATATCTCTGTGCGATATTATGGAGAAATTCCTTCGTAAAGGGCATGCCATGACTTTCATGCAATGCGGGTGGCGCGCCTCCTCCTGCTCCTTTCTGTTCCAGCCCCTGCAGTGCCCACCCGCAGTATGCGTGTCAACTGAGAGTCGCGCCAAAGGAAAACTGTCACAAATTGCATTTAAATGCGCTGTACTTAAGTTTATCTTTTGGGGCAATGTCGTCAGCTTCCCCCAGCAACCGCTGAGCCACACTTTGTGGGGAAACCAATTTGCTGCGTGCCCATCAAACAAGCTATCAGTATTAGGCCAATCCTTCTCGTGCAGTGCGCTCACGTACGCCCATCCCCCAGAAGATCCATTTCCTGGTTCCTGGTTATGAGCCATCGATGTGCTGGATATCACACAATTGGCTAATTAGCAGTCAATGATGATGGCTGATAAGAAGGCAACGCTACGCGATAGAGCGCGCCCAAAAGCAGGCAAGGGATAACTTTCCCATTGAATGAAAAGTTTTCCCACCGCTCAGTACGCAGCTTCATTAGCGGACAAAGGTTGTGTCGCAGAGCGTTGGAGAGGAAAGCAATCAGTAGGTGGCTGTGCAGCGCTGTGATTTATGAGCGAGTTTTTTGAGGAGCAGCTTTAAAGTTGCACATTCCTCAGTGCAACCACCAAACAGAAGAGTCGGCTATGTGGGTTAAGCGGGCATTAAACCCGCCGCAAAGAGGATCTGCTGTGACTTACATAGCTCTTCATTTGCCTGCACTTGGCCTCCACAGTACACCACTTTTCGAATCTCGGTGTCAGAGTCAGCCTCAGATGCTGGGCATTAAATGTCAGGCCATAAAACAGGAGCCCTGTACAGACGCCCCTACTCTATGGGTGGCCAATAATGGCCCATTAGCCATTGACCCCAGCTCCTGTTGCCCGTTGCCCGTTGCCTCTCCAGGCCCAACCACAGACGCTGCAAAATGTTGTCCATTGCCTTTGATATTCCTTCGTTTTGTGGTATTTTCCCCAGAACATCCTTGTTCTCCATCTATTTCCCTCTCTCCCTCCCCGTACTCGGGGAGAGCATAAAATGTTTCCATTACGGAATGTGTAACAGAAATTAATTCGCAACAATTTCATTATATCCTTGAAGCTAGTAATCTGATATTGCTCACACGTTGTCAACGCGGTGAGGCACTTCCGTTCCCAACTATAAAGCGAAAATATGTCGTGAATATAGTTTGGATCAGTACAAAACCAAATTTTGTGCTGCTTGCGCTTTCGTCTAAGGGGTATCAAGTCTTCGGTTCCTAAATCTATTCTTCTTTTTTCTTTCATTTCACTTTGTGCTTCTCTTTTTCTTTCAATTTGCTTTGCTTTTTGTAATGTTAATGTTAATGAGTCTTGGAATGCGTTTGAATTTGGCCAGTTCCAATTGATAAGGAATCTTTCTCTCCCTCCCTGTCGCCTCCTCGTCCCTCTAACAATTAGCGTTCCTTTGAGGCCCGCACACACTCAAACTTACACACATTTACACGTGCACTGAAACGTACCCAAAGGTGGATACTCTGCAGCACCCGCCAGGCAAATTTAGCTTTTATGACTATGTTAATTTTCGTACAACGTTTTTATGGGATGCCATTTGAACGGCTCACCAGTCCCCGAGTCAAAACCCGAAAAGCCCTCCCAGCCCGACCAAGCCCCCGAAAACTGTGTCAACTGTGGGTGAGGCTCTTTGTCGCCAACTCAACACAACGTTGGTGGTGGTGGCCTATTGTGCTCTTGCTGTTGCTGTAAGCGTTGATAAGCGACGACAGCCAGAGTGTAACATATGTCGACCACACACACGTTCCACACCCACATCGTATGTATGTATGTGGAGCCCCCAGCGGGTTGCCCATGGAAAGTGCTTTACATTTGGAGCTGCCTCCAGTGATAAGCAAAAGGTTAGTCCAACTGGAAGAGCCGATTGAAAAGCCATCTATGTACATACAGGTTTAATTAAATTTGCATGTTCTACGAGTGATAGAACGGCGGCCCCGACCAACAACCGCAGCACGACAGGTGCGAATGGTACATACATCAGTTTTGCGGGTAATTTGCGTTCCACTGGGGGCGACACGGACACGGACACGGACATTCCACTCTCCGCATAATCTGCTGGCCCCGTTTTGCGTTTAATCAGCAGCATTACTTTTATATACATTTATTGTGGGGGTATTTAGTTATTTAAATTCCCATGATAAGATGGAATGGATGATGTTCAAAGTACGGGCCAAGAACGTTCCAGAGATCCGAACCGGACAGATCCAGCACTGGCTGAGGCCAATGGCTAATGCATTTTGGCTATGCTGGCCGCGAACATCAATCATTAATCTGTTTTTTTCTATTTTAATTCGTATTAAATGCAATTCCAAAACGCCGCACGCAAAGCGCAAAAGCAATACACACACACACACACACACCCGCACCACACATGCAGTTAGACAAACAGGGAGAGAGAGAGACGACGCGACGACTGTCGATATGCCGTTGACTGTGGTCAGTGACAGAGAGGCACAGGCAGCGACGCCGACTGCGAATGCAGAGCGGGGAAAAGCAGTGCAAGAAAAAACGCAAGCAGCAGCACCAGCAAACAGTGCCACGAGTGGGCCAATGACAGACAACGCGAGCCCCCCGTTCACCCACTCAGGCGATCACAATTTGACAGCTGCATGCATATGACAGCGAAGCAGCTCGACGCACCGCAGCCTCTGTAGCCGCAGAAGTACGCGCTGGCATGCAGTGCTGCAACACAAAGCGTCGAGTGCAACGCCACGCGACGACTGACTCATTTTGGGGCTTGCGCTAAAACCAAAAATTTAAATATGTTGTGGAAAAATTGCGAGCAACAATGCAGATTGTGTGCCGTTTGGCATGTTGCTGCATTTTGGCTTTACAGCGGCCGCCGTCTCTATCAGATCTTTGTGTTTTTTATGGCGCTTATCAATTCCGAGTATTTTCCCACTGCATGAGAAATTTGCTTAAACCTTTCAATTGCGTAAGAACTGTCATACGCAAATATACACACACTCATCATCCATATGCAGTTGTATTTACATGTGCCGAGCGTGTGTTAAAGTGAAAGGCTGCTCTGCAGAGGAGGAAGCGCTGGCTGGCTGTCGTACTCACTCTCTCACACTTCATTTGCGCTGCGATGCTAATTGGAGTGCATATGGATTTTATAGTAATATTGAAGACCGTTATTTATAGGCTTGCTCTCCGGCGCGTGTGTGTTAGAAGGGCGCCAGCTCCCTTACTCCCTACGACACTCTTTCCATCTTGTTCTCTCTTAATAGCTATCTACACATATGTACATATGCAATACCTTAACTGTTATTCTATGTGGCCACGGCTGGATGTTGCTTACAAAATTTGGTCACGTTCAAAGTCACAAATAAAAAACTAGATACGAGTATTCTCTTTTTCTTTTGCAATTTCTGAATTAATGAAACACTTTTTGTGTGCTTTGCTGTGCGGCAAGTGCGAGTGTGCGATAATTTATTAGTGCCACATTTCTGACACAGATTTCGATTTCGGACGATGGCCAACTTAATTCAATTTCTTTACGTGCACACTTCGTCACTGGCCGAACCGAACGAACCCCTTTGTCAGGGGGCTGGCCGGGGGTGCAAACGCTAATAATGCGAGCCTAAATCACTTTGTTTATACACCCAGATCTCCGCACTTTTGACCGGATCCACCTACCGAGCCGCTGGCAGATTTTCCATCGTCTGACACCTGTTGTTGCTAAAGTCGCGGCACAATTTGCAGGCGCCGCGGCATCCGGAGGCAGCAGATGTTGGGCATGCAAAAGAGTTTTTTAGTGCTGCTTTGGCGAAGGGGTTTGATGTAATCAATTGTATTATAAACACTCGACACGCGCCGCCTTATTTGCTTTTCATTGTACTCGTTTCAGTCCTAATCCAACAACTTTTCGCGCGTTGAAACTCCCGCGCTTTTAAACTTGTCGCGTCCGCGTTTCTCCAATCGTTTTTGAAAAGTGCCTCGCAGCGGTACCATATCTCTGGAATGCGTAAATACCAAAATCCGCCGATAACGTAAAAGCGTTACGTTACTCATATTTGAGCTCATTTTGCGTTTGCCAGTGAGGCGGAAACTCTAAATTCAAATGTTGACTTTTAGAACATTTTTATTAAAACATTATAAAAAAAATAATGCATGACAAATATGAATTGGAATACAAATATTAGATATTCTTTAAAGAGTAGTGGGTAAAAAAAAAAATAAAAAAGCTGTATGTAAACGTATCAGTTGTCATTACTTAAATAAAAGATCATCACGAAACCAGCATAGCATGCAAGAAATTTTTACTTTATCAGATAACTACAAATGTTTGTAAATTTATGCACTTTGATCACTCATATATTTGTTGTTTTGAAATTTGGCCATGTTATACATTTCCAACAAACAGAGTGAATAAAAAGGAAACAAAATATTAAATAAGAAAAGGATCTAAGCAGGATACTATTTTTATTTTGTATTCCGTTTTTTGACGTATATCGTTCTCAAATATATTATTCTCAAATACAAGCAAATTCTCTCAGAATTCTGATTTCCTTTGAGTGATATTTTCAAACTGAGCAATTTGCATTTGGTTAGATCACTCCTGCTTTCGATCTTGCAGATATTGGTTTAATCGATGTTGTTGCCGCTTATCGATTCATTGATGAATTTTGCTTTCATTGTTTTATTAGCCTTCTATTCAACTTTTACACACTTTCAAAAAGGTAAACAAAGTCGACGGCTTTCTGAGAAGTGTAACCGTACGGAAAGCGGTTTTCACCTTTGGTCAGTCTCTGCCGCTAGAAAAATATATTTCACTGTTTGCTAGCAAACGTGTTTTTCGATCTGAGTGCTAGGCTTTGATTAACTATTCACTTATTTTTAAGAGGTAAAAAAAGTTTTTTTTAAAAACAACATTTCTTATCGTTTTGATTCGAATGTCATCCCTGATTTTTCTAGAAAAGTAGTTCCGTTGATGTTACTCCTTCAAAAGTATCCATATTAATGTTATCGTTCGTCGAAAAAATATTAAGAAGAAAAACTATCGATAGATAGAAAATTGTATAATTCACATCGCTACTAAGAATTTCATTGCAAAAAAAAATAAAATAGGAAACGAGGCAAACGGCGACGGCGACATCAACTGCAAGAAAGAATAAACGGAGAAGAGAGTTGGAAAGTTTCGGCAGCCCAAGGCGTAGCGAAAAGTGCTAAGTAGATTAGTCCCGAGACAGACAGTGACATCGCAAGCAACAAAATGAGCGGAGGCATGGATAAGAGAAAACTCTCGTAAGTACAAATAATTCGCAAGTTCTGCGAAATGTCCCCCTACCTCTGTTCGTGCTATTCCTTCTTTTTTCTTTTGATGCGCGCATACACTGGTGGAATACACACTGGCATTCTGTGTATGTGACTAGCAGCTGCGCGCAGACTGCGGCAGCGCAGTCGGCGTTTAATTGATTTTTCGCGGCAGAAGTTGTACGGCGTATGGCATTCCTTTGGATATGTGTCTCGGGATAAACAAGGAGCAGGATCAAGACAAGCGGTGGTGGGGGGACAACGAGACATACGTGTGAAAGAGAGAGAGAGAGAGAGCACAGCATTGTGACAGCTGCCGAAAGACAAACGGTTTCATCCTGGGCAAGGCCAAGGATTGTCTGGCCTGCTGCAATTTCCCATTGATTGTCTGTGAACCCTCCCTCTCTCACGCTGAATGGAATATATGGAATAATAAGTAGTTCGTGCAACACAAAATCGAACTAAAACACGATGCAAATGTTTAATGGGCGATAACAACAAGTGCGATCCACCCGCTCGCACACAGGTACACAGAAAAGAGTACCTGTTATCTATGGGAGCGTTTTTACAGTCGTTTTGGCTATTTCAGTCCCCGTGCGCTCGTTCCCAATTCGATGTCCCATGAGTAATTCCGACAGCCACCTAAATTTGGCCCAATTCTGAATGGCCCTAACTTTTCCAAGGCAAAAGCAACTACGAATTGGCGCTGCGCCTTCGTGACGACTGCCGTTGTCCTTGGCCCTGAGACGCCTGCCCCCCTACACTTACACCCCAGTACCCAAAACTGACCCTGAATCTCTCATCCGCTCGAGTCCTAATCGCCATCATCATTGTCATCATCCCCTTCAAGGGGGGAGAGCATTTGGGCTTCGTTGCGCGGCCTCTTTTGCCCTCTGAACGCTCGTTGTCTTATCAGCTTGTAGATTTGCCTGCCCATGCTGTCAGACATAACATAACAAATGCTAGAACCAGACCCATCCGGACCCCCTTCGCTGGGCGGGCTTATAAATAGCTACGCCCTGCCCACCTGCTCAAGAAAATCCATACAAAGTGCAAAGGGTGCACTCTATGCTGCACGCGACCTCAGCTTAGGCGACGCTGCTGCTGCTGCTGCTTTTCTTGCGCTGTCAATGCCATGCTAGCTGCTTCCGACGGGCTTTACGCATCCGGCAGGGACCGCTCGATTCCAGAGTAGGGGCGCAGGCGCCTCCCACGGCTATCGCGTGCCACTCCGCACCTAACTGTTGCTTGGCACTGACTCATCGCGGGACTCGTCAGAGCTGGCTTCTTATCGCTCAGCACGACAAACCCGCGAGCCAAGCATTATTGCTTCTGGCTCAGCTCCGATCCGCAGCACAGTATGCCCCCGCTAAAGAGCCTTTCAGAATTTAATCTCTACGAACTGTTATCTAACCCGGTTTGTTATCACGAGCGAATTCCAAGGTTCGCAATGAGAAAGTTTTGCAGCTATTATGGGGGGAGCCCTATTATTATACCAAATAATAACGATTTTCTACATTTTCTAAACCTAGCACATCGGGGGACTCGCTGTACGAGATTCTGGGACTTCCAAAGACTGCCACCGGAGACGATATCAAGAAGACTTACCGGAAGCTGGCACTGAAATACCATCCGGACAAGAACCCCGACAACGTCGATGCTTCCGATAAGGTATAACAATTGCCTAATACCTATGTCGGGAGTGTGCCCTACCTAATCGTAATCCTTCTTCTTCGTCTGGTTTTCAGTTCAAAGAGGTAAACCGGGCGCACTCGATACTGAGCGACCAGACCAAACGCAATATCTACGACAATTACGGCTCCCTGGGACTGTATATAGCCGAGCAGTTCGGTGAGGAGAATGTGAATGCATACTTTGTGGTCACATCGCCGACGGTGAAGGTCAGTGCATTGACACTTGCATAAATATATATTATATATATTTATTTATAATGTCATCTGTATGATGTTTTCTCCATTGCAGGCCTTGTTTATCTGCTGCGCAGTGGTCACCGGCTGCTGCTGCTGTTGCTGCTGCTGCTGTTGTTGCAACTTCTGCTGCGGCAAATTCAAGCCGCCGGTCAACGAGTCGCACGACCAGTATGCACATCTGAATGTGAGTGATGTTTGAATTGGCCCAGCCAAGACCAAGACCCTGTCCCCGAGTGTCCTAGTCCAACTCCGCCCGCTACTAACTGAACCACCCATTTTGATTTAGTTAAGAAACGGCAAAAAACAAGAAAATCAATCTGGTGCAAGTCTTAAATTTTAAGTCTTACTACTAAAGCATGCCTCCCATCCCCACACACCCAACAACACATACACACTGTAATATCCCCCAAACTGAACACTAAACACACATTTTGATGATTTTTGTGAGGCCTCTTACCATTATCATATGTAGTTCCGTTTGAGAAGCAAATGTTTAGTCAAAAACGTTCCTCCCCCAGGCAACCACCACACATAAAACGCTTACCAGCTAGTAGCTTAGCCCGATCAATAAATGCTGACCATTATTTAGTGCATATTATTTACTTGAATTATCAGATTGCTTGGCACGCCCTTTATCGTATACTAGCTATTTCTTATATACACTATGTTCCTTCAGTTTGCTTTGCTTTATTCCCGTACGAATATTGCTCTGATATGTTTAGTTTTTTTGTTGGGGTAAGTATTTGTTTTGGTTTTGTGTTTGGTATTTCGTATTCAGTATTCCGGGTAAGCATTCAAAGCTGGGAGGCTAAAGGTAAACACGACTAACCCACCCCCACAAGTGATTCGATCATTCTGTTTTAGTTTCAAAAATATATTGTACACAAAATTCGATATGGATTCTATTTATTTCTATAACATGAACTTCACGAAAATCATCAAATGCTTCCAACGTCTCTCTTTCTTACTCTCTCTGTCTCTATACATATATAAATATATACAAAAATATATTTGTACATATCTTTTGACTAAAAACAACACGTAATCGAGTTTCCTGCGATATTCAGTCTGTGGATTATCGAATTACCAGACGAATTTTGATTTGATCCACGATTGTTTTTCTTGTTTTTGTACGTGTCCCATTCCGACCGCATTCAGACTTTTGAATTGTGTTCCATTTGCATTTGCATTCGCATTCGCGTTCTGCATTTTATTCAGCCTTATTCTTTTTTTATTTGTTTGTTTGTTTGCTCTAATGTAAACAAGAGAAGACGACGATACGATTTAAGTTTCTATTTTTGTTTCACTTTATTTCTCAAAACTCTTCGATCGACTCATCAATCCACCTACTACTCTACCCACCACCACCACCACCACCACAACCAACCACCAACCACCTCCACACACAAACGGCTCCTCATTCGCTCCGAAAGCGACCCGATGGCAATCGAGAAGCCAGTGATCTGCCACCGCACCTGGGACACCAGCCACGTCTTGTAAGTATGCGAATCGAAATCGAAAATGATACCAGCACGAGTACCGCATGAGATCAAAAGTGCCACAAGTCGTCCATAACCAAGCAACAAATGTACCTTACTACTTCTGTAAAAACTAACCAGCCCTAATCTAAATCAAAATTTCGAGCTCGAGACCATTCAAAACTGTTATTTAGATGCCCTGCCCTGCCCATATTTAGTTGTCAAAATCTCCCCTGTCTAAATTGCAGAAGAAGAATTGAAAGAGGAAGGTGTTTTGTGGGAGCGGGTTCGATCGTTCCATTATGCTGTAAATGCGTGGGTAAATGTCTTATGATTTCTCAATAACCGCTCCGTCCTCTGGCTAATTTTGATTTTGTAGTTTGTATTTGGCTTGAAGCTTCCCTCTAACAAACTAGCCTATAAGTACATGTAATATAAAGCTTGTAGACCGATCTGTATACGCTTACTACCAACAGTTTTTGACTAAACATTGCCCAAGGAATCACTCCGATCCACAATCTACTAACAAAAACACACACACGAGACTCGCCACAATAACTAAAGTTGCACGAGTATTTCTAACCCCGTTCTTGTGTGCCCCTGCAGGAGGACGTTGATCTGGACGACGTGAATCTTGGTTCGGGCGGAGGCCCTGTCACCTCGCAGCCACGCGAACAGCCCGGAGGACAGCCCGTCTTCGCAATGCCGCCGCCCACTGGAGCAGCTGTGGGCGTGAATCCATTCACGGGCGCTCCCGTGGCGGCCAACGAGAATACGTCGCTGAACACCACAGAGCAGACCACATACACGCCAGGTATATAAAGAGTCGAGCCAGCCAGCCAACGGTCGGTCGGTCAGTCAGCCTCCTAAAAGTGGGTGGCATAAAACTTATCCCTAAAGCGTCTTTGACCATCGAACTTGTTAAATGTGCGTAACGTAACTCGAACAAATATTGTAACCTTCGGTCGTTTTGAACCGAAATTGAAACAAAACTCTGTTAACTCTCGAAATATCCCAGTCAGCGCATCGACCCCATACATACATAACACCTCTCTAGCCCGGCCCGGTCTGAGGGCCCGTGAATAGTAGTACATATATTTCTAAACTCTACATGTATTGTATGTAAAGTCGCTGACATACCAGCACGTCGTGGGATCTCCACACAGATACTCACTCTTATACATGTACAACTTTTAATTTGAGACACTGCCTGATCGATTGAATTTATTTTTTTGATTTGACTGATGGCCGTCACATCCTTCCGTTCCACAGGTCTGCGTCACTCACAGTCTCACAGTCACCGCTCCTAAGCGCCCTTTCAAGCATTTGCAAGTTTTTGTTTTGTTAATATTATACATTGGATTACTAAACTCGATCTCTCTGTATGGGCACTTAATAAATTGATCAAAGAAGAAAGACACTGCCATAATCTGCTGCAAAGTTAATTTGCATTCGAATTTTGTTTACTTTTTGTTCGGTTCGTTTGTTATGCAACATGTGGATTTTTATTTTGTTATCACTTATCACTCTCTCTACTCTGTTCTCTCTTTCTCTCTTCACCTCTAGGTATAGTTAATCAAAAATATTAGGCGAGCCCATGGCCCCTGTGCATGCGTACGATTCAGATCTAAACACAGACACAGAAAAAGAAACACAAACTTCAGAAGAAAAAGAAGAAGTTTAGCCGAGCAAAAGCGCTGATTTATTTAATAACTATTAGAAATGTTTTTAAGATGTGTGCGCGTTATGTTGAAGCGAGAAAACATATGAACTTATGTATTAATGTAAGCTTAGCACTTAGCTCTAATTTTAAACAATCTTACTTCGAGGCGGCAGCACTCTTCTGGCAGCTTCCAATTTATGCAGATGTAGATAAAGATGCCGATGCCAGTCAGGGTTGATTTTGGTCCATAGTTCGTGTAACCGTTTCATCATTTCCAATGTTCATGCCCAGACCCCGCGGGTCTGTGCCCGTGTACGCATATTTACATAAACCTAACCCACATTACATACAACTCGAATTGAGAGCGCACCAATAATATACATACTTTACAAAGTACGATTATTTTGATTGAATTGTATGCTGATAGTTAACCAAATCAGATCTATGTAATATCTGGACATTGCTTAGGGAATAGACTGCGTATTGCTCTCCTTACTGCGTAGCTCCATGAATTGAACTGTTTCAACATGGTAGCAGGAACCTGTAATATGTATGTTTATGATATATGTATATTAATTTGCATTTGTGTCGTTGCCTAGCGCCTTCGTTTAGCTAAATTGTTCTGGAATTTCCCTCTTCACCGTTTCTGTTTCGCACTAAATTGTTAATGAATTAACTTATGTAAAGCCGAAAGTATAACCAATTGCAACTGTCGAGTGGTGAGCGGCGGGTCAAGTAGATTTCTCCGATCCGCTCCGATCCAAATGCAAATGTAAATAAGTCAAGTTAAACAATTAAGCATCACACATACCAGACAAACAGTGGAGAAGGAGGAGAAGACGACGAAAGGCGAAACTTAACGGAATATATAAACTATAATAATATACCTTTATACATATATATAATATAAATATATATTAAATACGAGTAATCAAAAGTTCGATTGTAATCCCCCCCAAAAAAGTATTGCACATATGTAATGTATTCTATATTCTTTCCAAACTGAATTTCAATTCCCGGTTTGCTTTCGTTTTTGTTGTTAAACCGCTTTTAAATGTAAATGAATGCGATTAGTCCAGCAAGAATTAAATTTTATATGCAAAAATACTTAGAAACCCCTTTATTGTAACCCCTTGATATCAATTAAATTATGGTGGAGCCAGAGCAAGTAACCCCAGCAATCGCAAGGGGCTGAAATCCTTCGATCTAGGCTCCTTGCCGACCTCGAAAAAGAGATAGATGGGGTCTAACCTAGTATAAAACGCGTACATACATACATACATATATGAAATTCAATTAATGATAATTACATTTTACGGATTTGCGTGTGTATTTATTGTTCGTACAAGTCAAAAGCAAAAAACAATACAAAAATACAAGTAAACTTCACTTAAACCTAATAACATTGTTTTCAAATTTTGAATTATACTCTGGCATGAGTCGGTCCATGAAGCCGAAATCAATAAAATTTACTATATAAACTTAACATTTGAAAGTACTCTACTTCTGGCTAGAGGGAAGCAGTCGACTCTTTTGCGTACTAGCTCGACAGGAGAACTGACCAGCGTAGTGTATGCGTTCCACTCTTACCACGGATCATACTAGAGTAAGAAGCTTCTGCGTATAGAGTACCCACTTGACGGCTCTTTTTGCGATCTTCCTTCCTCTCAATCTCTTCTGCTCTGTTGTTATCGATGGTAAACAAACTGGGCGACAAGCTAACCGTCCTCTTCCTTCGACCGCCTTCGCTGGTCGTGAACTTTTGACAGCTGATACATTCAGCTTTTACTCGCACTCGCTCTTTCTGACTTTGTTTTGTTTTGGGGCAGTAACTCAGCCACGAGACAGCACATGCGCTCTTTCTCCACTGGTCTCTCTCACTCTCCCGCTCTCCGTGTGGCTCCCTAGAAAAGGTGGCCGAGGAAGGCGGCTCGAAACTTCGCTGCAGAGTTGTCAGAATCCGAAGGGCCGTCAGTCGGGAGAGTTTGTTGCGCGGCGCATTTCCTGCCTGCCACAGCGAGAGAGAGAGAGAGAGAAGGGAAACACAATTTTTCCTGGCTGCTGCTCCTGCCAGATTCGATTCGGGAGGACACATTAAAGTGGAAAATGTGAAATGTGTTCGCTATAATTGTCGCAGATAAATCAATTCCGTTGATAATAAGATTACGGACGGAGACCTGGTGAAGAGTGCCTGCCAGAGTGCCGGACGGGGAGGTGGAGCAGGCGAAAAAGGCAAATCAAAAGCAAGCCGTGGAAAAATTCCCGAACTCGTGTGTGCCCCGTGTCCGTGTGGGTGTGGGTGTCAGTGGCAGTGTGTGAGTGTGTGTGTGTGTGTGTTTGTGCGTGGCTTTTTCGCTTTTATTTTTTCATGCGCAATTTGGGTTACAAAGCGAGAAAAACGCTGCTTAAAATGCATTAAAATGTTTTAGGCACACGGGGGCGTCATTGATTTTCCTACGCACAGAAGTATGTTACACAAAGCCGCCAGGCCACTCGACGGGAACAAGCACGAAGCTAAAACTAAATCTGGAAGTGGAAGTGGAAGTGGAACTGTAGCCGACTCTGAGGTCCCGGAACAAAGAAGGCAGGACAACGATGAGGACAAAGACTCGAAGTAGCTGCTCCTAGGCGGCTCCAACCACCACTACCACATCAGTAGCAGTAGCAGCAGCAGCAGTATCGTCAAGAGAGGGCGACGGAGAAGAAACTCAAACGTTGGACACTAAGGAGAGATCCCACCCTGGCTCCCGTACTCCCAAGCAGCGGCATTGCCGGCATCGCCAATGGCAAGCACCACCTCATCTCGCCCACCCACACCTCTCTGAACTCGCTGCCCCCCCTGCCGGCCGGCATATGCAGCAGTGACAGCGGCATCTCCACGCTGAGCGCCATCTCGCCTCCACTCTCGACGACCACAGCAACGAGTGGTGGAGGAGGTGGCAGTCCTCAGTTGCGAACCTCGCCTGCCCTGAGCATGCTGGGCAGCGCCACGGCAACGGCGAGCGGCAAGACCACGCAGAGCCTGACGGCCGGGATGCTGGGACCGGCGGCCAGCATCGATCTGGGGAGCTCCCCGCTCTCACACCGCAACTACAGCCACTCACTGAAGGGCTTCAGCTTCCGGCGGAGCTTCGACGACAAGATCATCACACCGCCGTACCTGTCGCGAGCCCCGCCCGCCATCCCCTATCCGCACTTTCACGCGCCGCCGCCCACCTCGACGACGTCGCACCATCTGCACCTGCACCACCACGGCACGGTCGGCGGTCTTTACTCGCCAGCCCACCCGCAGCCGCTCTCCCTCTCCGCGGTGGCCGCTGCATTGCCGCTGACCTCGTCGCAGTCCACCACCAAGCTCTCCTACCGGGACGACTTTCTGCAGCAGATTGGCTATCTGCCAACGACGCGCATCTACAGCACCCCGACAAGCATCGTGGACGAGGACAAGGCACAGCAGGACTTCCTCTCGCTGTCTCTCTCCCCGCCGCTCAGCCGGCGTCGGGACATGCCGGCGCTGCGCGGACCTTTCGTCAGCCTGTAAGTATTCCCTGCGCCCCATCCCATCCCATCCCGCCGAATCCTTGCCAGAATCGAGCAATCCCCAAGTACTTGTTCAAATCAAGTATACGCCACGTGCTCTGTTCCGTAGCAATTAACTCCGTCCAGCTGTGACACGAGCCCTTCTCGAATCGTCTGTGCCGATGGGCGATACAAGGGTTTCCGGTCCCACTGTGCCATTAACAGTACATACGTACTTACATATGTATGTACATATTTAGTTTTTATATATATGTATACGGTGGGTGACACAGTATCAGAAGTTTGCCGTGGGTGGGAACTAAGTACATAGGAATGAGGAGGCGATTTCAGATATCATTCATGTTCGACACCTCCCTTCTTGCCATTCTCAGCCCACACTGACACACGCATCCCCTTCACCTTCATCTTCTTTACCCTCCCGCTTATTCGTTTCGTTTGTTTACGTTTTTAATTTTCTGCAAAATCGCAAAGTCGCCATCACGTGACGCCAGCAAACGAGAATGGCTATCCTAACCCGTGGCGCCCGTTGTACTCCCGGCAAACCCTTCCAATTCCACCCACCCACACCCACACCCATGCACACACTCTCATGCAGTTGGCCAGAGCTATGACGTTTCCCTCTCCAAACCCACGTTCACGCACTCCACTCGTCGTTGTTTTTGCACCGATTCTTATACCCGGTACTCAAAGAGTAAATATACCCTATTTTATTAGTGGGCGAAAAATGTAACACACAGAAGCATATATGTACACATATGCATTCTTGATCACTATCAATGGCTGCTTCGATATGGCTATATCTGTCTGTCCGTCCGTCTGTCCGTCCTGATGAGTACATAGCACGCAGAGCCCATAAGAGCTAGAGCAACCTAGTGTTGCATCCAGACTTCCGTAATATCACACTGTTCCAAGTATATTTCGAAATTTGGCCACGCCCCACGAAGGACGATAATATGTCACATCAGATCAGATCGTATCAGATCCTTGATTGTGTTTGGTTTTTAAAGGTGCTGCTATACAGATTAGCTGTTTGGAACCCATATAAAACATTCATTAGAGACAACAATTCTGTTGTAGGCCTCGATGAGTAGATCACTTCCTCATTTTTGGGTACTGCAATACACCCCCAAAACTAGAATTCCCTAAAGTTTGGAAGAAGTTTATGCATGTAGTTGTAGATACTGGGATGTCTTGGGAACGATCTTTGGTTTCAAAAGAAAAAAATATAAACAATCGCTAAAACTGTTAAAATAATTATTTCGAAATCGTATGCTAAATCTGCAAGGGTATATAAACCTTCGACTTTCTTCGCTTTGGTTCTATTTTTATTGTTCATTTTATTTGGCGTCTATAAATAATAATATTGAGGAAGCAGCAGCAGCCGCAGCAGCAGCAGGAGAACAGCAGAAGCAGAACGCTCTCCGGCCCAAGGTGCGTGACAGTCCATGTATGGAACATTAGGGTGACTCATGGCACGACGACTTACTAGAATTAGCAAACAGTTTTGATGGACGAGAGGTGGCGGAAAAATCAATACTAGAGTCTGCTTAGTCATTTTAAAAACTTCAAAATTTGCATTCAACCACTCCACCCCACTCAGGGGTAGTTCTGTTATACATATAAAGGAACCCCATTTAAATTTGGTTTGAAATGTTTTTGGAATTTGAAATATTCGGAATCCTGCATGCCGAATAACCCTTCCCTACCCCTCTCAGTGCAGTGTATGTGTGTGTGAAACAGTGAAAGAATACGTAAATAGGCGAGAAGACGAACTTGGCAACATGCCCAAGAAATCAACCCAATGATGATAAAGACGATGATGATGATGATACCCACGCTGTGTGGTGTGTGATAAAACATCCATCCGTACATGTGGCGGAATCTTTCCTGGTGTGGTGCAGTCCATGACCGGCCACGAAAACCAACCAACGACATCGAATTGATGAAGTACATTGGATAATGACGCCGCCAAAAGACAGACTGACACACAATACACACTCGTGCCGAGAGCGTGAAGCGCCGCGGCGTAGGTATGGGTACGGGCGATATAGGTGATCCGTAGACAGTCGTCACACACTAGAACGGACGGCCTCCGGACGGACAGTCGCAGCAGGCGGAGAGACTAAACTTAGTTGCGACAAAACAGAAAACGTTCTGACGTGTTGGAACACGAACGCTCTTGCTCTGGTTCTGGCTCTTGCTCTTGCTGTGGCATTCTCCTCTGGCTGTGGCCGCTATTCTCGCTCAGGAAGAGACGGGCGAAAACAAAAAAGCGAAAAGCCATTTAAACATTCTCGCGGACGCAACTGAACGAATCGGTCGGAACGGCAAAGAACTGAGTCGCAGAGGATAGCAACAAAGATACAGATACTTTTCATAAAATCTTAATTATTTTTGCGTTTTGCGCTGCGCGATATTTGGTTTTCACCCGATTTCCCCCGCACTGGTTATGTAAGGGGTGTGTGTTTACTCCTCGCTGAGCAAAACATTCGTCGGGTAGTCTCCGCAATGCAAGTGAAGGCATAGGAAAGTCAAGGTCGCCACCCCAACCACCCCGTTACTGCAGCCGGGGGGGCCATGTAGACGCGACAATCGAAAAGAAATCCAATTGTCGAATCGAGCACTGAAGCATATAGAAAATTAACAGCTGGGGAATGAGAATGGATGCAACCTGCCCAAGGGAGGACAATGCCACAGCGACAGCTGGGGCAGAGTGGCACTGGATAGCCGACCCCTGGCTGGAATTGTACCCCAGCTATCTGAGGAACCTGCAGGCCGTCATGGACTTGGCCAGCTGGGCGAATCAGCAGAGCCGTCATGTGGCAAACACCCTAGCCCAGGACCACATCTTCGTTGGCGTACTTCAGGTCTCCCTGCTCCTCTTCTTTCTCTACCTGATGTACCAGCTCCAACAGTGGAGCAGCCGGAGCCCGGAGGAGCCGCCCAGCGTCACGGCCACAGCCGACGTCACGAAGCAGTTGATCTGCGAGTTCAACTTTGTCTCCGAGCAGGAGAAGCGCGCCGCCCAGGAGGCGGAAACGGAGGCCTTGCTCGAGGTGGAGGAGAAAAAGCGTCGCAAGAGGTTCACCAAGAAGCGCGTCTGCGTCTCAGCCGGGCCCGTTCTCATCGCAATCCGCCAGCAGTCGAGGCGTCCCAAACCACATAGACACCAGGCCTTGGTCTTCGAGCCAATCTCTCCGATGGAGCGTGTGCTGGAGAACTACCTTCCGCCGAGAGAGCAGCCATTGACCATCAGGCTCACCCAGCAGGAGGCTGTCCCTGTTCCTGCGAAGGAGGAAGAAACAACGGAGCTCCCAGAGTTCATGTGGGTCTGGGTTGGGCTTTTCTCTGTCCCTAGCATAAATGATCCCTTTTTCCCATCCATGCGATCCTCTATCAATACTAATTCGTCTAATTTAATGATAATTTCAGTTCGGAGCCACGCGGTACTCTGAGCACGACAGACGAGATCTACCCTGACTCGTCGGACAGCAGCCTGTATGTGTCGGACGAGGAGCAGGAGGACGCCTCTCAGTATTGCCGCGGCGGCTACCATCCGGTGGTCATTGGCGACATATTCGACAATCGGTTTCGGGTCGTCCGCAAGCTGGGCTGGGGTCACTTCTCCACCGTCTGGCTGTGCCGGGATCTTAAGTGAGTAATCCAAATTGTTGTATTCCTTTTGGCGACATTCCATAGCCTCGTATTGTTACCCCGCAGAGACGAAAAGTACGTGGCTCTCAAGGTGGTGAAGAGCGCCCCGCACTACATCGAGACGGCCGCAGACGAGATCCGCCTGCTGGAGGCCATCCGGGACGCGGATTCGCTGGACATGAAGCGGGAGCGCATCGTGCGGCTGATGAATCACTTCACTGTGCGCGGCGTGAACGGGATGCACACGTGCCTGGTGTTCGAGGCACTCGGCTGCAGCCTGTACAAGCTGATCGTGAAGAACAACTACCAGGGACTGGCCATCGCCCAGGTGCGCAACATCATCAAGCAGGTGCTCGAGGGTCTGGACTACCTGCACAGCAAGTGCAGCATCATCCACACGGACATCAAGCCGGAGAACATCCTCCTGGTGATTGACAATGCGGCAGCGATGAACCAGCAAATCGACGACGAGATCAACAGTCTGCGCGTGAAGGGAGCCGACTTCCCCGACTCGTACAGTAGGTGTCCTTTCGTCAGGAGGGTTATCCATTCAGGCAGCTAACCCTATACTCTCGCATTATCTTCCACCAGTCAGCTCCATCGAGAAACAGACCAAGACGCGGGCCAAGTGGCCACTGATCGAGCCTAACGGATCGACGAACACCAACACGAACACTAGCAACAGCACGGGCAACACCTCGACCTCTTCGACGCCGCTGGCAGCGGTGGCCATGTCCTCGCTGGAGAAGGACGACACCACCACCTCGTCCACCCTCAACTCAAACACCACTTCCTCGCTGGCCTCCAAGTACTCGAGCTTGCTCGGCGACAGCGAGTGCAACGGCATCGGCGGTGGCGTTTGCCTGGTCGGGGGTCTGGGTGGTGGCGTCGAGAGTCCCATCCTGAACAACCGATATCGAACCGAGAAGAAAATCACTGCCAAGGTAAGTCAAAAGTTCACAGGCTCTGGCTTGGCTCCCGCTGCCCCTTTCTCCTCACACTCGACAGCGCTTACCCTCGAAGGATAACTCGCCCCCCCTCTTACCTCTTGGTGTGCGTCCATTCTGCACTCTCGATATTGTCAATCACCAATACAGCCACACCTACACACACACACACACACACACGCACAGCAACAAATTATTTAATTTTATAATTTTCGTTTTGTTTTCCACGTTGCCTTTTGATTTGATCATCCGCTGCAGTCTTCCGTCGACTGCGATGACGACACCCTGGGTGACAGCAGCACCATGGCCAGCGACACGCCTACGGATGACCCCGACGGAAGTCCCAGTGCCAACCTGGATAAGGTAAAGTGGATATCGGACTTTGTTCGAGCCGCAGAGCTCGTGTTCGAGGATAGCTCATTCGTTCGCTAGTTCCCTCTGTTCTTCGTTCGTTCTGTGATTTTGCTTTGAATGTTTGGTCGGGATGGGAAGAGTGAGAGTTCCTGTCCCGGCTGCTGCTTAGTTACTGTTCGACCATTGCTCTTAAGTTTATATCCAGATTCATTATACCACACACACACACACACACACACACACCCGTCACACTAACAAATTTACACTCATACTCAACACAAGTTTTAGAACTAGATTGAAGTGCTCTATGATAAATGCTTAATGTTTGATTGTGCTGCTAGCAGCTTTAGATGTATGTGTAATGGGTCCAAGGCCACGCCCACCTGCATTCTCCCGCCTAAACCCGCATATGTGTACTTATTTCTATGGTTATATCATTTGCGCCTCTGTCTAAGCTGCTCGTTCGTGTTCTAATTAACGTTCTGTGTAATGGTCACTGGATCGGGAGGAGCATATTCCCTCTGGGTAGTGACCAAGGGGCTCAAAGTTCGGATCTCCCCGTAGAATCCTAGCTCTGAGTTTCTTCTTGTATGTGTTTCTTAAATGCACTTAAAAAAGACAAACAAAACAAAACAAAAATCGAAGCAAACCAACATTGTGTGTTCTTTTTCTTCTCCTTTCTTTCTTTGTGTGAACCAATTTGTATAACATTTTATGATATTACGATATATGAAGCAGCTGCCCAGCTCCAACTCCAACTCCAACTCCAATTCCAACCCCAAGCCCGCCTCCACCAACAGCTCCTGCCCCTCCTACAACGCTCCTACAACGAATATCAACCCAAAGATCAACACAAATACTCAAAGCACGTGCACGTCCATGCCCAGCGAGTACACCAACAACCAGAACTGCCCCTCCACAAACGCCACATCGGCCACTCCTAGTGCAACTCCTGCCTTAGTTTCCACCACCGCCTCAGCCACAGCCACAGCCACAGCCACAGCCACAGCCATGCCCCCCAGCACGTGCACGTACTCGTTCACGCATCTAGCGCCAACAACAACGACTCCAACTGCAACAACTGCATCTGCAAGCACAGAGCTGTACAATGGCGACCATACATCTACAACTACAACCAACGCGACCTCAACTACAACAACAACAACAACAACAACAACCACAACTGCAACCACAACTGCAACTGCATCAGCAAACACATCCGCTAAACTAAATGTCCATGCCAATGCCATTCCTTCGCAGAACCAGAGTCAGAGTAGCCAGAACAACACTTACACGATACAGTCGCTCATCAGCAACAGCAACGTGCGAGTGAAGATCGCGGATCTGGGCAACGCATGCTACGATGTGAGTATAACCTGTACCCCCACATTCGCGTACGTTTTGGTAGCTCTATTTATCGTTTACCATCCGGCAGTACCATCACTTCACCGAGGACATACAGACGCGGCAGTATCGATCGATCGAGGTCCTGCTGGGGGCACCCTACAACTATACCGCCGATATCTGGAGCACCGCCTGCCTGGCCTTCGAGCTTGCCACCGGTGACTATCTGTTCGACCCACACGCTGGCGAGTCCTACAGCCGAGACGAGGACCACTTGGCGCACATCGTCGAGCTGCTTGGCTCCATTCCGCAGTCGGTGATACTGCGGGGCAAGCACGGACTCAAGTACTTCACCAGTTATGGTAAGCAATCAATTAGTTGCAGACCTAATATTTGGGATCATTTAAATACTTTCTGGTGCAGGCAACCTGAGGAACATCACCAAGCTGAAACCCTGGAGCCTGATGAACGTGCTCGTGGAGAAGTACGACTGGGACCCGGTGGAAGCCAAGAAGTTCTCCGACTTCCTGCTGCCCATGTTAGAGTATAATCCCGTCATTCGCGCCTCGGCTGCCGAGTGCCTGCAGCATCCCTGGCTCGAGCAAGAGGAGTTCGTCTAGGGGAGAGCGCTGGAGAGGCAACAGAGGGCAGACTCATATACCCATGAATAATGCATAACATACGTATTTCGTACTCATATTTCTAGGCTTAAATTTTATATGCGACCCAGTTTGTTATAAACGAGAAATTATAGTTGATAGCGTTAACAGCGGAAACGGAAACAAATCTCTAGAGTTAAAGGATTCGATACACACACACACACACAAACGGAAACACACACACGTACATGACTGGACAGGAGAGGAGATGTGGAGGAGCCGTCTGGAATTTTTTAAGCTATTTTCATTTGGAACACAATTTTTGTACTCGAGAGCTTTAAACGTAATTGCTAAAGAGCGATTTTATTTTTAACAAAACAAACAATGAAAACGAAAGCGAGAAAATGCGCAAATCCTTTTCACGATTTTATTTCAACTGCGTACATATATATACACAAACATATATACATATATGCACAAAGTATATATACATATATATTTTATATTTGAAGAGAAACCAGTTAAAATTAAAAGACAATGACGACAATTTTGAAGTCAACAGATGCCTAAACTGACTGACTGAAATGGAGAACACTTTCAAGCAAAGACACCCCAAAATAAAACATGCTAAATAAATTATACGAAATAGCTAAAATAATAATACTACGAGTAACTAACTATAAAACCCATAAAATGTATGGTATGTGTATAATTAACGAGCCCTAAGTGTAGATATCGACAATGTTCAATACAAAACAGATACAAAGACAGATTAAGGTACCGATAAAGATACAGAAAGCTTTCTAGCAGCGTTTAGTGATTGTGGTACATTTAACCAAGCAGATTATCGATTATTGTAGCTCCCTAACGCCATAATTTTTCGGTTTGCCATAACCCTTATTTGGAGCGTATCTCCTGCACCCAAGAAGATAACTAATCTGCAGTTATGTTTTTATTTCCACAACAGTAAACTTAATAGGCCATTAACCAACTCGTTGTAGTGGAATTGAGAACTCTTAAACAAAGTTTACACAACACCAAAACAAAATAATACCAATGATATTTAACGAGAAATCGAATTCGCATTACCAACCAGATCTAAGGAACGAAAATATTTTATTACTTGCCTACAAGTATTTGTACACAAGACAAGCCTAAGATGTAACTTTGAACGTGACCAAATAATTTAATAATCGGAATATTTTTCCCCGAATCACACACACACATATTGAATATACACCAAACGGACGGACTCAAGGCTTGATCGATATGCCTGAGTCCATGCAATAATATGCAACTAATATTTGGGCAGCTATCCACAAGAATATAGAGATGAGCTGCTCGTTCGGGGGACCGACCGATAGACACATCTTTCAGTAAGCCGAATAAAGAATATACATACCGATCAAATAACTTAATAACCCATACTTGTCATATTTTGTTTACATAAGCACTTTATTCGAAGTTGTGTAAAAATGCAGAGTCTAGAATACAATTAGGGTATGTTTAACAGCTTTAGAGTATATTATATTAGCATTAGTGATCGACTGTCGACCGGCGGATACGGCTACGGGCTACGGTGTATAATATTCGGAATACAGCGACGGCGCTTATAATAATACTCGATGCTCGAACGTTGCTTAGAGACCCAGTATCTGTTCCTGCTTGTAGACGCCATGGTAGGCGTTGCGAATGAGGACATATGGGAAGCAGGACTCCAGCAGATCCATGGTGAGGAACGGCGATTGCTTAACAATCTCGTCGAGCAGCAAGTAGATGGACTCGCGGTTGCGGGTAGCCTCCTTGTCGGACTCCTGCCCCAGGCGAAGCAGCGACGAGCTGGCCAGAGCCAAGAACTCCTTCATGCGATCTTCCATGTCGTTCTGCCCGCAAATGGTGAACAGAGCGCCAAAGATGTTGTTGATGGCCGCCGCCATGCAGTGCGTGTTGTTCGAGTGGCCATCAATGGTGGCCCTGTAGAAGGAGTTCTCGTTGCGCGCCAGCTTCGGGATGGAGACGGCCACGAACACCATCAACAGACAAGCCGTGAGATGCTCTCCTTCGTCAAACTCTGGCTTCTTGGATTTAAGGGTGGTGGCCAGCGTAGGGTCCACCTTGCAGAGCAAACCAGCTGCCGATGCCATCTCAGAGGCAACGCGTATCTGATCTCCACCTGGTAAATGCTCCTGAAAGTCCTTCACCGAACTCAGCAGGAAGGGAATACGTTTGTCCAGCACATCCACGAGAGCCTCATGCACCAGATTGCGGAAGCAAATGATCACCCCAATGATGGTCATGCGCTGCAGCACCCGATCCACGTCCTGGAGCCGCTTGCACTGCTCCTTCATCACCTCCGGCTTGTCGAAGCTGGTCCGCAGTGTGATCAGCACCTCCTTGTTGGTGCCAACAAGCGTCTTGAGCTCCTGCACCTGGTTGGCTATGTGCCACATTAGCGTCTCGTTCAACGTTTTGATGCCATATGGACCGACGAGCTCTGCCAGAGCACGTAGTTCGTTGAGATCGGAGAACTCTTGCGGATTGAAGGGCACCCAGCCCTCTGGGGAAATGGGCACGAAGGCCTTCTGGTTGATGGAGAATACAATGTTTCCCGCTGATACGCGTCTCAGTAGAACCTCGCTGTACCAAGTGTTGTACAGGGCGGCAATGGTCTTCTCGCCATGCGAGTCCAAGGCCTGCGTCTGCTGCAGCAGGCAATTGTTGAATACTCGCGTTATGTCAATGTGAACGTAGTTCTCCACGGTTTGCAGCACATTCATGTAGGCTCGCACGCTGGCCAGCAGCTCCGAGGGCTTGGCAATCTCCATGGTCTCCTGGTTAAACATCACCATGCCCACGAGGTCTCTCGAGAAACGGTGCTCCAGGTTCTGACAGAGATATTCGCGAGGTGCAAATGCGAATTCCCACACATTGACAGTGGGACAGTAATTGATGGCATAGCAGAGCTCCGTCAGGGCCATGTGCAACTTGTCCATGGTGGTCAGATCCTCGCGCGTCTTTCGATATGACTCGTCTCCTGGCTTGCGTATGTCGTCAAAGTGCTTCGACTTAGACTTGTCCTTTTTCTTGCGGGCAGACTGCACGGACAGAATCTTGGCGCAGTGCTTGGGCAGCAAAGCATCTGCCATGGTGCACTGCTCATCGCAGATGGTGGTAATAATGTTCTTGGCCTCCTTGGCCATTTCCTCCAGAAATATGTTGACCACACTCAGCGATCTTTCCCGGATGTGGTGACGCTCCTCTGGGCACATTTCGTGAGTGCAGTTCTGGAAATGACTGCAGATAAGGGGGAAGGCTATGATATAGCGATTCTGAGCCGGGAACTCCAAACACATGTGAAACTGGTCGTCAAACATTTTGTTGTAGAAGCAAAATATGCTCAGATCAGAGGTCTCCACAAGTATCTCATCGAGATTGTCCACCACCCGCGTGTGGAACACCATGGAGTCCAGCAGACGAGCCAGTTCCGCATGCTCAGTTATTCTTAGGGCAGCCTTTCCCACGCTCATGTAGGTCTGCAGACGGAACCAGTCCAATCGGAAGGGTCGGAAGTAGAACAGCTCGTTGTCCTCCACCTGCTTCACAGTCAATCCGGCCGCCGTGTTATACAAAGAGCTGAAGATAATGCTCTCATCTTCCGGACACATCTGCAGGCTCTGCATGCGAATGTTCAGGTCCGTGGCGTCGAAGCCAGACAAATATTGCACATAGTACCGCTGCATCACCTGGCTGTACTTGCGGACCAAGGCGCGCAGCTCTTCCATATGAAAGAGCAGCTCTGGCAGCTGGCGATCCACCAGATCCTCGTTGCTTTTGCCTAGAAAGTAAGAATTCGACGTGCGGGATAATAAGAGTGAATAAATCATAAGCTAGGAGTACGAACCTTTGTGCTTGAGCAACGGAGGATTGTCGTTGTGCCGCAGTAGCCAGAGAATTTCGTCGCGCGCTAGGCAGAGGCCAATGAAGATGAAGATTGCCTTGGGACCGAGCAGTCCCGGCTGATCCGTCATTATCAGAGCCAGCTCCTTTAAGGCCGTGCGCAGAAACTTGCGGCGCTCGCGATGCATCAGAGCTGCCTTCTGTACTGCCGTGTTGTACGCCTCCTTGACCTCGGCTATCCTCTTGCTGTAGCCCTTGATGCCGTCAAAGGTGGACTGTATGTACTGATGTATCTGCAAGACCTCGTCGCGGAAGAGGGCCACCACCCAGCTGGACTCCAAGGCAGACACCCAGATCTTATTGACCTCTGGGTACTGGCCCAGCATTTGGTGGTTCAGAAGTAGGCCGAAAATAATCCAGCGGTCCATTGCCTCCAGGGAGATGTACTCGCAGGACATGGTATCCGTTCTGACGGCTTTCAGGAGTATAGCAGGATTCCCCACCAAGCTTAGCTTCTGCATCTCCCGCCACTTGTCCGCCGGCAGGTTCCGCAGAGCGTAGATGGAGGTGAGCGAGCGCAGGGCATTCGTGAGCAGCCGCTGGTGTGGAATAAACTCCTCCGAGAGTTTCTTCAGGGGAACCTCGTAGTCCAGGATCATCTGACCCAGGCGGGGAAAGCCAGTGTCCGCCTGATTATTCTGAAGCTCAAAGGCAGCGTTGTACAGACCCAACACAGCCTTGCGATCCTCGACTCTGGACAATACAATCATCAAAGAGACGTATGTCACCACCAAATCCAAGTAATTTTTGGTCAACTCAAAGTTCAACGTAATGTCCAAGTGGATCTGACAGGCATCCATTGTAGTGAGCAGTTCGCAGACATTGTCCTTGAAATCCAACAAGTCCACAAAAGTATGGTAATACAGTGAGAGCGATTTAATTATCTCCGCCTTGATGTTGACGATGGCATTCAACCCCTTTACATCTATGTTGGGGAATCGCTTCACAATAAATTTGATGCTCGACTCCAGGGACTTCTCGGAGAGGAACCCCGGCTTGGATTTGGTGTCGCCACAGGCCTTTTTGATATTGTATATTCGCGTGAGTATGCCCAGGCCGCGATCATTCAAGATAATCAGCTTCTCAGCTATCTTTTGCTGATTCGGAAAAATTGGGCGTGCCATTTCCGATGACTGATGGTATCGAGCAGTGGCTGAGGGCGAGTCTCCGACGTGGCCTAGTACACAAATGTGCGCTGGCGAACTATTTTAGCTGGCGATAAGGGCTAATCGGTACTCTATTTATATTTGTAAGATAGTTTAATTGGCTAAAAAAAATTCCACAAAAATGTACACATATCTCTTCTTCTTGTTTTCAGCCACTAGTGATGGGCGGCTAGCGATAGTTCCACTCCGTCACTTGTCTCGTGATTTTTAAAATACCCAGTCACTGTCGTGGCAAATTGGAAATTATTTGAAACAATCAAAATTATTTTATTATTATTTTATTAAAGTCCAGAACCAGATGATTTATTTTCGTTGATCATAGTACTCAGATCCCAGATTGCTAGCAAACTGTGCAATACATTTTTTTGGCGGCAGAGTGTGACCAGAAATAAAAGCCGAGCTCCATACGGTTACACTGCTCAGGAAGACGTTTTCGTTTGTTTACGTTTTGAACACAGGTATGTGAGAAGTCAATATGGCGTTCAAATAAGTTAAATAAATGAAAAGTGCAAATAATTTTAATATATTTGCATTTGTCTATACAAGTTTGTTCCTTCTTGCCTTTTGACGATCTCAAGCTCGTTGATAAACATGGTGATCATTTATCTTTCCGACAAAAGCTGTTTATAGATGTGCCAGCTCATGCAATAGGTCTCAGGGTGCAGCTATCATGGTCGACGTAGATTAGTTAATAAATTATTTTTTAAATAAGAAATTAACAACAAGTTGTCAAATTATTTACATTTCATTCCACCTCGTTTTATTTCTTTCATATATTTTTTTTTTTTTTTTAGGTTTTAAGTTACCGCTCTACCCTTAGGTAGAGGGGAATTATTTGGCCACCCGCCTTTACAAGGGGGAAATCGCCACGTCGTAATATGTAACTTGTTACAGCTTTGCTCCAATACTTACCTGGGGTAGAGGTTATTTTATTTTTTTATTTTTTGTTTTTTTTTCTTTCATCTATTGCTGTTGACCTTTTTACGAATATTTTGCGTGTCTGAGTACTGGGCTTCATAGTCAATACAATAAAAAAATTACTGTAAGTTAGTATTTACGGTATCTTTTTAAAAAAAAGAGTGTAATTTGGTTATATTTTTGAGCGTGCGGTCACACTGGTCACTCAGCGCACGTTGGCAAAATCGCCGCAAATCATTTCTTGAAACGAAAGGTGAGAAATAACATAAGAATTTGGATTTTACTTCAACGGCGGAGTTTTGCAGCCATGGGAAAGAAATTGCAGAGAAGTGACGTTTGCCGAGTGCCGGAAAATATTAATTTCCCGGCCGAAGAGGAGAATGTACTTCAGAAATGGCGTGAAGAGAAGATCTTCGAAAAGTGCAGCCAGCTGTCAAAGGGAAAGCCAAAGTAAGTTTTGCATACTATTGCGTCAGCCGCACTTACTCAAAAATATGCATTATTAAATGAATTAGGTACACGTTTTACGATGGCCCACCTTTTGCCACCGGTTTGCCTCACTACGGGCATATTCTAGCCGGCACAATAAAGGACATTGTAACACGCTACGCCTACCAGCAGGGATACCATGTGGATCGGCGCTTCGGCTGGGATTGCCATGGCCTGCCTGTGGAGTTTGAGATTGACAAGCTGTTGAACATCCGCGGGCCTGAGGATGTGGCCAAAATGGGCATAGCTGCCTACAATGCCGAGTGTCGGAAGATTGTCATGAGGTATGCGGATGAGTGGGAGAACGTTGTCACTCGGGTGGGTCGGTGGATAGACTTCAAGAACGATTACAAGACTTTGTATCCTTGGTATATGGAGTCCATTTGGTGGATATTCAAGCAGCTGTTCGACAAAGGTATGGTGTATCAGGGAGTTAAGGTCATGCCTTATTCGACTGCCTGCACAACGTCACTGTCTAATTTCGAGGCGAATCAGAACTACAAGGAGGTCGTGGATCCTTGTGTTGTCATAGCTTTGGAGGCATTGACACTGCCAAACACTTTCTTCCTGGTGTGGACCACAACGCCCTGGACGCTGCCGTCGAATTTTGCGTGTTGTGTACATCCCACGATGACCTATGTGAAGGTATGTTTTAAAATATGTAAATTGCTGAATCAAATTACATTTCCCTGCCAATTCAGGTACGCGATGTCAAGAGCGATCGGGTGTTTATTCTTGCGGAGTCACGTCTGTCCTATGTCTACAAAACGGAGACAGAGTACGAAGTGAAGGATAAGTTTGCTGGCAAAACTCTCAAGGATCTGCACTACAAGCCGCTGTTTCCGTACTTTACGAAGCGTGGTGCCGAGGTGAAGGCCTACCGCGTGCTGGTCGATGAATATGTCACGGAGGATTCAGGTACAGGCATTGTACACAATGCTCCCTACTTCGGCGAGGACGATTACCGCGTCTGCTTGGCAGCCGGAATCATCACAAAGTCAAGCGCGGTGATTTGCCCTGTCGACGATGCGGGACGGTTCACGAAAGAGGCCAGCGATTTTGAGGGCCAATATGTTAAAGATGCCGACAAGCAGATCATGGCCCATTTGAAGGCGAGCGGCAATCTGGTGTCCAGTGGTCAGGTGAAGCATAGCTACCCCTTCTGCTGGCGGTCAGACACTCCGCTGATTTACAAGGCCGTGCCCTCGTGGTTTGTGCGTGTCGAACACATGTCCAAAAATTTGCTGGACTGCAGCTCTCAGACCTATTGGGTGCCTGACTTTGTGAAAGAGAAACGATTCGGAAACTGGCTCAAGGATGCCAGAGATTGGGCTGTAAGTAAAATTTGTTTATACATTTGTAAATTCTAATCAAGATGCAACAATCTATTCCCTTAAGATATCCCGTAATCGTTACTGGGGTACTCCAATTCCCATATGGCGTTCGCCCAATGGAGATGAGACTGTGGTAATTGGCAGCATCAAACAATTAGCGGAACTTTCCGGCGTTCTTGTTGAGGATCTGCACCGTGAGACCATTGACAATATTGAGATACCTTCAGCTATTCCCGGAAACCCTCCACTGCGTCGGATTGCTCCCGTTTTCGACTGTTGGTTCGAGTCCGGATCGATGCCGTTTGCTCAGCAGCATTTTCCGTTCGAGAACGAAAAGGACTTTATGAACAACTTTCCTGCTGACTTCATAGCAGAGGGCATTGATCAGACCCGCGGATGGTTCTATACGCTCCTTGTGATCTCGACGGCGCTCTTCAATAAGGCGCCGTTCAAGAACCTCATCGCAAGCGGATTGGTGCTGGCAGCCGATGGTCAAAAGATGTCCAAGCGCAAGAAGAACTATCCCGATCCCATGGAGGTCGTCCACAAGTATGGAGCCGATGCTCTGCGCCTGTACCTTATTAATTCCCCGGTGGTGCGAGCCGAGAGTCTGCGCTTTAAGGAGGAGGGTGTGCGGGACGTCATCAAGGATGTGTTTCTTCCGTGGTACAATGCCTACCGTTTCCTACTGCAAAACATCGTTCGTTACGAGAAGGAGGACTTGGCGGGCAAGGGCCAGTACACCTATCAACGCGATCGTCACTTGAAAAACATGGATCAGGCTTCAGTTATCGATGTGTGGATATTGTCGTTCAAGGAATCTCTTCTAGAGTTCTTTGCCACCGAAATGAAGATGTATCGACTGTACACAGTCGTGCCCCGACTCACGAAATTCATTGATCAACTGACCAACTGGTGAGATATATAATTTCAAGACCTGGCGCAAATTCCAATAACAAGAGTTCGTTTGAAGGTATGTTCGTCTCAATCGTCGACGCATCAAGGGAGAGCTTGGAGCAGAACAGTGTATCCAGTCGCTCGACACGCTTTATGATGTTCTATACACTATGGTTAAAATGATGGCCCCTTTTACGCCTTACCTCACGGAGTATATATTCCAACGGTTGGCCTTGTTCCAGCCACCTTGCTCCTTGGAGCATGGTGATTCAGTGCACTTTCAAATGATGCCCGTTAGTCAGAAGAAATTCATTCGGAATGACATCGAGCGCTCTGTAGCCTTGATGCAGTCGGTTGTGGAGCTGGGACGCGTTATGCGTGATCGACGCACTCTGCCAGTTAAGTATCCTGTTTCGGAGATAATCGTGATTCACAAAGACGAGCAAACCCTGGCGGCTGTCAAGAGTCTTCAAGACTTTATTCTCAGCGAACTGAACGTTCGAAAACTGACATTAAGCTCTGACAAAGAGAAGTATGGAGTAACTTTAAGAGCCGAGCCCGATCACAAGGTAAGTTATTGACTACTTGTTATGTAAGGAATTATTATCAAAGTGAAAATCTCTTTTTAGACGCTCGGCCAGCGACTTAAAGGCAACTTCAAGTCTGTAATGGCTGCTATCAAGGCGCTTAAGGATGATGATATTCAGAAGCAAGTTGCTCAGGGGTACTTCAACATTTTGGATCAGCGCATAGAGCTGGAGGAAGTTCGGATAATTTACTGCACGTCCGAGCACGTGGGAGGCAACTTTGAAGCCCATAGCGACAATGAGGTTTTGGTCCTCTTGGACATGACGCCCAACGAAGAGCTACTTGAAGAAGGCTTAGCACGCGAAGTCATCAACCGAGTACAAAAGCTGAAGAAGAAAGCTCAACTGATACCGACCGATCCCGTTCTTATCTATCATGAGCTTACTGCCAACGGCAAGAAGGAAACCTTGGAGGCTGAAACTCAGCTAAAGAAGGTTTTGGCAAACTATGCATCCATGATCCAGACTGCCGTCAAATCCGAATTCGCACCGTATTCAGCTAATCAGGCAGCTAAAAAACGCCTTATCGCTACTGAGCTAGTGGACCTGAAGGGGGTTCCTTTGAAGCTGACTATTTGCTCCACTGAAGAGCTGCAGTTGCCTAGTCTGGCTTGGTTGAACGTAACCTTGGCCGAGGATGTGAAGCCACGCTTCGGAAAAAGCAATAAGGCGTCTCTGTTGCTTCAGCATAATGTTACTAAGAAGCTCATTACCTTGTCTATGTTACGAAATGAGTTAGAGCTGTTATTCGGCCTATACGGAGTCAATTACAACATATATGTTATCGATCAGCAGAAGAATGTCAGTGAGCTGAAGTCCATAGACAAAGGCCTTAGCGGAAATCTTTTGGTTCTAGCCCGAAGTGCGAACACGCTCCAGACGACATCAGGATATGAAGTGGCCGCAGCCCCGTACTCAAAATTTGTTAACCAGCCATCAGGCAGTACCGCATTCACGGAGAATCCTACAGGACATGCTCTAGTTTAAATGAGTTGCTTTTGTTTGTAGTACTCTATTGTAATCGAACATGAGGTCGGTTAGCGACACACGTGCCTCAATAAACACAGTAAAAAGATTTTTATAGTCGATAGGAAATGGTGATTGAAAATTTGGAATATCACTAGGAAAAATATCCTTGGTAAGGATTCAATCTAGGGTGTTCCTTTCACCACAAAGAGCGTCGCACGCCAATATCCGACAAAAAATGGAAAAGTTATAGAGCTATGGGAATTCTAATTACAAATTTCGCATAATCCTTAATGTTCTTGAATCCAAACTCATTGCAAACAATGCTAGATATTCTTCTCATCACAAGGAGCCAGAAAACAGCAGTTATAGCCTACAAGGGAGTAACCTTAAAAATAGCTTTACATTGGCATTATCTTTAATGTCCAAATGTCATTCCAAGGTGACTACAACTTACTTAGTTGTACATGAATTTCGTTTGTTTACATTTATAATGGTTTAATTTCGAACCTGTAAGATACTTAAATCTTTGAGATACCTGCGTATCTAAGATATAGACAGGAAAAATATACTTTGTAAAAACGTTTCCGACCCTCTAAAGTATATCTATTCTTTATCAGTATCAATAGCCAAGTCGTTATAGCCATGTCTGTCTGTTCGGCTTGTTTGTCGCCTGTTTCTCAGAGGCTCTAAGAGCTGGGACAACCAAGTTTTGCATGCAGGCGGCTGTACCATCCACACTGCTTCAGAGTCTTCTGAAGCTTCACTGCTTCTGGGTCTTTATCGAACATGTTCGATCAATCAGCATTTGACTCAGTGCAGATTTTTTGTAGAGCAGGTTCGATTGTGTTCATTGAAGATCGCTTTTTGAGATATAAGGAGAAGCCTCTTGCTGTCGTGAATGGCTCATCTACATCTATAGCATCTACATCTACTATGATGCCACTTAATAAGTGAGGGAGAGATAGAATAAATGTATAGCTCAGACCTCCTGCAGCCTTACAACCCCTGTAGCATGTTGAAAGGATTATAGTCAGACGGGCTATACAATATCTTCGTAAAATTTAGTACTTGAAATATTAAATTATCACCTATTTTCGCAAAAGTATATTAATCCCCTCTACCCTTATTTCTGCAAATACATTTCAGACAGATCAGGTATTTTAAGAAAATCGTTTGCTGGTCACAGGTACATATGTAGGTATGTACGTACATGTGCATGCATGCATACGGGCTTCTACAAAATAAAATTATTGACATGTTAAATGTCCTAATGCATTTACCAGGTGAAGTCATGTATGCAATATTTTACGTATATTTACAACCAAGTTTTGCATCCAGGCGGCTGTAGTCACACTGCTTCACAGTCTTCTTAAGCTTTGCTGCTTCTGGGTCTGGATCGAACATGTTCGATCAATCAGCATTTGACTCATACATATGTATGAATACTATGTAAGGGGTTTTTTTGTATTGGGGGCCAAAGCTTTCCCAAAGTGCATAGACCTATTACGTGAAGGGCATGTATGTTTCGGCAGCACTCACAAACCTATACATTCAAGCTTGGACCCAGCACTAGAGCCAGGCAGAAGAATTCGTCCTCAAAAATATATTACGCATCTTGATTGATTATATTGTCTTTGGTTATACTTACTTTTGAAGATAAACCGCACCAAACAATTTTAAATTGAGAAGAGTATTCTTTATATTTTCCATTTTATTGAAATCGCTTTTTACTCGTAATATTATTAGTTATTATATATATTTATATGGATGTATTATCATGTATGTATATCGGCTTGCCATAAATGTAGGTATGTTATGTGTACACAATTAATTTTTGCTTTGCGTCGTTTGTTTTTTTATGCATCGTTTGTTTTGTATTTTATAAACTATCTTTACCGCTGCGGTGGCGTCTTGATCGGTATCTGTATGATTTTAAGAGACAATTTAGTACACTTAATACATGTATTATTCGTAAGTTATTTATGCTTCGAATCGTAATTGCTTTGCTTCAACGGCCTGCTGCTTATAGATGTGGTTTCTATTTCATTACAATCAGTTAATAGTTCTAAACATGAGCTCAACTAATTGCTTAAGGTTGGCGCTTGCCATTTGCTGGAAATTTACAGTTCACGTCGAAGAACAAAGGGGACCGGGTATGTAGATCTGAGCACAACAAGTTGGACGTGGACCGTTGGCATCCATCCGTACTTTGTAGATCTTTCGTGTTTCAGTCACAATTGTTTGCTGCTTTATGCTGATTTCAATCATTTTGTTTTGTTCTTTATATATTTTTGGTTAATATAATGCTGCTTAATATTAGAACATACACATTTATATACGTTTGCTGATTTTTACAATTTTCCATCTGAGTGAAGGCTTCTGCCGTGTAATGTTTGGGTGATGAAGTAATCATTATGTTCGATTAGTTACATAGCAGCAGCTCCACTCATCAAAATGAACGCACACCGATTATGATGTATAGTCTTAAGTATAGGGGCTAAGTGTTTATCCATTATCAGTTATTTTTTGTTTCATTTATAATTTTATTTAATAAAATTACTAACACTTTAGCTAATTACTACGCTTTGCTCTCTGTTCTCTGTACTCCACAGTCCGCACTGCCTTGGAACAGTATCCATCGCTTATTTTCACATTAGTTAGGTGCTAATCCTTTTCGTTTTTACGATACTCCCTTCTATAGCCTAATTCTTAATGACTATGTGTAGTTGTATGTGTGTGTGTAGGGTGTATATAATACAAGGTGTGTTCTATATGGTTATAGGGGGTGTGTAAACGTACTCCTCAAGACCTAAATACGCGCACTAAGTTGTTATGCTAGTTTATATCTCAATAGTCAATAGTTTAGTTTCAGTTATAAATAGTTCAATAATAATTATAAACACAAAGTGTTGGCTAAAGGCCAACAACACAGAAGGGACCATAGTACGGCTTTAAATCGGGGCAATTAAAATTGCAATAATTGAAAACTGTATAATTACCAGATTAAAAGAAACTAAACCCTATGTGACACTCCCGTGGTGGGATTAGCATTAAAAATTGTGTTGCTTTTACAAATTAACATGGCAAACGGTACAAACTAAATATTGCAGTTTAAAAACTAAAAGTTAAGGACTATCTTTAAAAAAAATGAGTAAAGTACATGCTGTTGCTTTTCATGTTCATGATCGGTTCGGTTCGGTTCGATTCGATTTACTTCGATTTTTGTTCGTCACACTTCAAGTTGTTAGATGAAATGTTTAGAAATATATATATCACAATTTGTAAAAAGTTGTTAATGCGTTTTGTCATTGAATAAATTCAACAGTTTAACATTTAAAAATGAGTGGAAAGAGTCGATAGAGTATTGCATTGCATTGCTTTGAAGAGGGACTGTACTGTCTAAAGATTCCTTTTGATTCTCGGCTATCCAAACAAAGAAGACGCGTCTGAGTCTTTTTAAATTCGAGCATTCGGTTAACGTATATATTTCGCTTAAAAGAAGTACGTGTAAAAGGATAAATACGCGCTGATGGATAGGTAAAGCATAGTAGTAAAGTAGTCATTCTTATATATACAAAGCACTACGAAAGTGAAGCAGCTTTCAAGCAGCATCTCTGTTGCCATGATTTTTGGCTAGGCTAGGGCTGGGGCTAGGGCTTGGGCCAGGATCTGGGTCTAGGGCTACTGCTGGGGGGGGTGTGGCCTTTAATCTTTTTACATTTATTCAACTGTTAGATTAACATCTTTACTTATTCGTATGCATATTTTGCTGTGTAATACTTATCGTTTGACATCCAAATGCAACTGGCTAATGGGCACGGGTAGACGAGACACAGAAACATCAAACAATATTTCTATATTCTGTTCTGTTCCGCTCGATTCTGAGTTCTGTCCCTCTGCTGATGCATCAGATGCATTAATACGCTGATGTAGCGTACTTGCTTGCCAATGCAAATTCAAATGCAAGCAGGCTGTTGTCCGGAAGGACACTGATCTAAATTTTAAAAAATTACATTAAACATTACACACATGGACTAAACATACGCCTACTATTAGCCTAAACTCAACGCGAACACATACATATTCCTGTTCCGGTGTACATACATATCGTACATACTCATTGAAGATTCTTCTGCTATTCGAGGGTTGGGTTGCCTGATGACTAATACTAAACTTTAAGCTTGATTAAAGTTTACATTAATAAGTGTTTTCTTGAATGTTCGCTTGTGTTGTCATGTGTCATTGTGTCATTGTGCTGCTGTGGTTGTGGTTGTCGCTGTTGCGTATTTCACCTAATTACAAAATTTGCTCCTCAGCTGTCTCGCTGCTTTCCCTCTGCTCCTTCCTGCCCACGGCTATTAGGTATTCATCCTGATCGCCATACTCCCCATCGGCCACTTCACTCTCCAGCTCCAGCTCCAACTCGAGGTCGGGCTCGGAATGCTGCTCCTCTTTGTCCTCCTCCACTCACGCACTCGGCTCGCCGACCCTGAGCTGGTGCCGGCTGGAGCCGGTTCTGTGGCTGCTCCCGGTCTTGCGGCGTTTGCGCTTGGCATCGCGCTGGAAGGCCACGTTGCCGGGATCGTCGGCCAGCTGGGGATACTTGTGTATGCTGTGTATGTCAATCCCGATCCAACCATCGACGTCGCCGTGCTGGACGAGCTCCTCCTTCTCCTCCTCGGTCCAATCACCGCGACCCTGGAAGCCGGCGGCCACCAGCTGCTTCTCTAGCTCCCAGGCCCGTTCCACGGCTCGCTTGTGAGCATGCTTCAGTATGCGATGTCGCTCCTGCTCGGGATCCACGCCGTACTTGATGATGACCACCGCATCGGGTCCGTGGAGGCGCAGCTCTTTGGCCGCACTGCCGCCGTGATCGCTGATCTCGTGGGTTGATATGTTAAACATGCCGCCCAGGCGACGCAGCTCCTCGTTGTCGTCGCGCAGCTTCAGTACATTGTCCTTCACAAAGTAGAAGACGTCCTGGTCGTGTATGCTAAAGTGCAGGTCCAGGAAGAAGGAATTGTTGAACACACTGCTCACAACGTCCTGCACCACGCTGTTGGCCCCATCCACAACGCTGACCAGTGCCCGTCCCCCGATCGTCGAAAGCAGCACGCCCTCGCCAAAGACTCCGCGACGGTAGCTGACGCGCGGCAGGAGGTTGCGCATCTTTGGCTCCATCTTGAGCAGCGGCTTGGGCACAAAGTCAAAGTCGCTGAACTTCTCGCTCGTCTTCTCCACAATGCACTCCAGGCCGGAGATGACGCCGAAGTCGGGGGCCAGCGTGTTCGATTTGATAGAGGCCTGGGGCGTGTACTGGGCCAGCTTGGTGTAGCGGGTGCTCTGCATGTTGTCCAGGTCGTAGCCGAACAGCTGCAGCCAAGCGTCCAGGTCGATCATGAAGTTCTGCGGCTTGTTGGGGTTAATGGGATCGTTGTTGTGGAACCGATAGATGAACACATCCGTGGGGTGGGACATTTCGGTGGCCAGTGTCTCCCAGAGCGGCGTCATCCACTGACCCACATGGGGATCGTACTGTCGCTGCTCCGTGTAAATCAGTTTGGTGTGTGGGTCAATCAGGCCGCCATGGAAGTCAACGGGCACAAAGAAGTCGGGCTTGGTGTCCTTGATGATCCGTCCGAACGGTGTGCGCTTGAGCTCCTTGACGATGCCACCGTTCATGTCGAAGAAGGCCAGCGGTGAGCCGTTCTGATCGGTGGCCACATAGTACCTCTGATCGGCGTTCTCCAGGGCAATCAGCATGTCGCGGTCATCGTAGTAGAATTTCATGGTCTTGGCCAGCTTGGGGAAGTGCACGTGCGTGACCAGGTGCGGTGTCCGCGGATTGGCGTAGTAATACTGGGTGGTGTTGCCCTTATTATCGTGCCAGGCCACTAGGCGGCTGCGATCGTCGTAGTAGTACCAGCTCTGGAAGCGCTCGCGCTCGAAGGCGTGGATCAGCTGTCCGCGGTTGTTGTACCGGTACTTCTGTTCTCCGCGCCGCACCACGAAGCCGCGGGCATCGTAGTTGTTGAACTCCACGTCGCCCAGCTTAATCACACGATCCCCGATGTCGTAGCCGAGGTTAAACTTCTCACCTTGATCCACAACGCCGACAGTGTTGCCGTTCTCGTCGTACAGGTATTTCCAGTTGTTGGTGCCCAGGACCTCGATCACATGACCATCGGCGTTATAGTTGATCTTGTCGAAGGCCGTAGATCTGCCAAAGGTTGTCTTCTGGGACTTGATGCGATTGCGCAGGTCGTAGTCTAGCTCCAGGCGGAACACGTCGATGTTCTTGACGTTCATCAGGACGCTCTTAACACGACCGTGCTGGTCGTAGTCGACAATTGTGAAGAACTGCTTGGCAGAGTCTTGGATGACCGTGCGGTTGAAGGCGTTGCGCGTGATCTTCAGATCCTGAACGACCTCCAGCTGCCCCAGGTTCTGGCTGTACTTGTAGCGGGTCGTCGGAAGCTCCTTGTCGTCGATGGCCATCTCGATGCCGCTCAATCTGGCGTTGCCGTCGTAGGCGTACTTAAAGTGGGCCGATGCCAGCGAGTTCTTGGAGCCAAACCGTAGCTTCTCGTCTTTAAGGATGCCCGCGTGATACTTGAACTCGCGGCGCAGCTCGAAGCCCGGCTCCTGCACCTCTACGGATTTCACCAGGCTGGTGGTGTCCTGGTAGGTGTAGTGGGTGCTCGAAAGACCCGCCAAAATGGTCTCCAGGCGTCCGGCGGCGTCGTGCACAAAAGCCACCTTGCCCGACTGGTGCGGATGGATCTTGGCCAGGATTTGGCCCTCGTCATTGTACAGAATCTCGAAGGGATGGCGGTTTATGGGCGAGTAGTATTGGTACTTGAAGAAGCCCAGCGACGTCTGCAGCGAGAACGAGTGGATGTGGCCCCGCGGCGTGGTCAGACTCTGCAGTGCACCGGCATCGTCGTACTGTAGCAGATAGTCTGAGCGACGTGGCGTAGTCACCTTTAATGGCAACGATCCAAACATGTCCTTGAAGGCATAGACCATGGTCGAGCCATCGCCATACTTGATCTCGTTAAGGCGGCCGTTGCGGTCGAAGGAGTAGGCCTCCTGGAGGACGCCCCACTTCCAGCTAACCAGTCGCCCGAAGCGATCGTACTCCAGATCGACGTCCGCATAGTCGCCCGACTGCGGCCGGAAGCTGATGGGGCGCGAGGTGCGGTCGTAGGTAACATTCAGCAGCTCCTGTTTGTCGTCCACCATCACCACCACCGACTGCGTCTCGCGATCGTACTCCAGGGTCAGCACGTTGTCTCCGTTCACCCGCAGCTTGCGTCCCACTTCTGTGACGGGGCGTGGCGTGCCCTTGTTTTGCTTGCCCGGCAGCTGCGGCTGCTGGCGACGCACAAAGTAGCGCCACTCAAAGCGGTTGGCCAGATCTCCGGCGATCTCGGTGCGTTGCTTGGCCGGCACGGGGTAGCTCTCGCCTAGCAACGGACTCTGTTCGGCCAGAATGGTGTACGGAGCAACTTCCATTTGCAGGGTGTGTCCCCAGGGCGTGATGCTGGTCGTGGAGCCGTCCATTTCGACTGTGGTACGCGACTCAGCGGCTCCGTTCTTCACGATGACCGTGGCGCCCTGTATCAGCATCGACTGCTCCTTCTGCGAGTTCTCCGATACCTTCACCATGGCTCCCTTCACGCTCAGGTCGAAGCTCAGTTCGATTACCCGGCCGGTGGGGGTGACAGCGGAGGTGAGCCGGCCAAACTCGTCGTAGTTGTAGACATAGGAGCGTCCGGTAGAGTCCAGTTTGGTCTTCAGCAGCCCCGTGGGTCCGTGGTACTCGTATGTGACGTTGTAGTTATCCGGCGTGCTCAGCTCGTGAAGCATCTTCATGCGGGTCATGCGCAGACGGCACTTCTGGCCCTTGGTGTTCTCGATGGAGTTCACCTGCGAGGTGTAGTCGCGCAGCAGGAACACCTTGTTGCCGGCCGCATCCGTGACGGTGCTCAGCTTGCCGTTGGAGGTGTTCACGTTGTAGGTGAAAACGTAGGTCGTCTCTCCGGTGAGGATGTTGCGCGTGGAGACGTGCTGACCGAACCTGTTGAAGATGTAGATCTCCTGCATGTCGGGCGCGTAGATCTCGTACTCCCGCGAGGGACTCGCCTCCGGAATGCTCGACATCACCGACCGGATGCGATAGTTAGCCTGATCGGCGATGTGCACGTGTCCGTCGGGGGTGACGGCCAGGGCGGCAATCGTGTTGAATTTGGCGCTCGTGGCCAGATAGTGCTCTGCCTCGAAGCAGTCGCATCCACGCTCCAGGCAGTTGCATTTAGACTCGACGCCCGCAAACGGCGCAATGCGGCCGTCCGTTCCGATCACTCGAACGCGGTTTATCCTCTGCGAATCGCTCTCGGCCACGAACAGCTCCCCGAGGGGACCAAATGCAATGGACTGGGGCATCACCAGGGTGGCGTGGGTGGCCAGATCCGTATCGTAGGCCGTAGAGGCAGTGGCACAATGCAACGGGCGGCCGGAGATGACGCGAACGCGTCCATCCGGGGTCATGCGAAGGATCATGTGGTCGTCGATGATGTGCAGGGTATTGTCCATGGGCGAGACGGCCAGCTCGGTGGGCCAGCGCAGGTGCATTTCCTCCAGCTTGAGGGTGCCCTCGCAGGGGATGGGTTTCCAATGCGACTTGTGCATGTGGTTGCCGATGAGGGTGCTCACGATGCCGTCCCGATCCACCATCCGAATGTTCGTTCCGTCCGCAAAATACAGGACGTTGTCGCTGGAGATGGCAATGCCCTTGGGGTACGCCAGCTTGGCGTCCTTCGCCAGGGCTCCGTCCCCGCAGTGGGCCTCGTCACCGGGCAGGCAACGCTCGCCGGAGCCCACGATCGCCTCCCAGTTCAGCTCCGGCTGCGAGTAGTCGTTGGTATCGCGCACGCGGATGATCTGATGCGACTCCGGATCGGAGACGTACAGAGTGCCATCGAGTGGACTCAGGGCCATGTGGTAGCGGTAGGACACGCGTGTGGCATTCAACTTGACGACTGTGCGAATGCTGCCGTCGGTCATTATGCGGCGGATGTAGTTAAAGTCGCCGACAAAGAGACTGCCATCGGGGGCAGCGGCCAGAGCAACGGGGGCCAGCAGACGCTGCTTCATGGCCAGGCCGTCACAGTCGAGGCACTCCAGCGGTCGCTGGTGCCCATCGCCCATGGTGGTGAGGATGATGCGGGGCTTGTTCCTCAGGTAGATGTTCGAGCCGTCGCCCTTCTGGAGGATGCCCTCGTGGAAGTTGTAGCGGTGGTGGATGTCCAGGTTCCAGCCACCCACCTCCGAGATGGACATGTCGTGGCCACTGAGCTTGGTCGTCTGGATATCCCAGACGGTGTCCTTGCAATCCGTGTACTGGTAGCCGACCTTTACCACCGCCGTGGTCACGCCGTAGACGCGCTGCCTGTAGATGTTAAGGCGGTTCCAGGCGTAGGTAAACTTGATTCCCGGATCAGCCTCGAAGACGCGCTCGAAAAGGATGCCTTCAATGGTGATGCGCAGGTGGATGAGGTGCAGTGTGGCGGGTATGGAGTCGGGCGTCAGTTGCAGCTTGATCGTAGATAGATAGCCGGCAGCGCGGGACGAGTGATAGACCAGATTGAGGCCGGTTCCCGGAATCTGCAGCGACTCCTGGATGACCTGTGACTCCGCGAGGATGGCACTGCGGTCGGGACAGGCTCCCTGAAAGCCGTGCTTCCAGGAGGCCAGCACCACGGGCTTCATCAGGTCGTAGTCGTGTGAGAAGCACGTATGCGTCGTTGTCGTGGCCACGCCCTTCTCCTCGGACATGCTCATTACCACCACGTCGATGATGACAACCTCGTTCCACGGCACTTGCACGATGCGTGACTGAGGCCGGAAGGGCGCTCGTCCGAACTGAAGGGTCACAGCTCCTCCGCCATTGACCATCAGATCGAACCAGCCGTCGTCGCGGGTCAGCGTAAAGCCCTCCAGCAGAGTGGTAGTCGAGACTCTGACACCCACCAGGCCCATGCCCAGGGAGGTGACGACGCGGCCGCGGATGACCGCTGATCGGCTGTGGGGATTAAAGAGAACATAGATTAGCGGAGTCTTGCAAGGATGGGATGTCGTATGAAGAGGATATCGATTTCATCTATTGTAATTATGGATATCATGGCTATTAGCTATCAAGCGGTTTGAACTGAGGACTGGCAACTACTTGAAAAAACAACAAATAAGTAGTACAAATGATAAGAATTCACACGCACAGAACATAAGACTCGTTTCAACACATAAAGGTATTACAAGTTGAACAATATATGTATATAGTATTTATGTATATAGTACGTTTGTATGCATGGTATGTGGTGGTAGTTGGTGTGACCTAGCATTGACCTAAGTAAGAGAACGATGAATCGATTCAATTCGGCTGAATCCATAGCTTAGACATAGTATGTTTGTATGTTAAACTAAAAATCCAAAGGATATTTTGGATATCTCTGGGTTTCTGGTTGTCTGGAGCGTAACAAACTTAAAAGATAAACTACCAACCGAGCGCTTATTGGAACCAAAATAAACTACCGTTTTTCAAGGAAATGATAATGATAAGAACGAACGTTAATGGAAAATGAACGAGTGTTCGAAAGTAAGAGCGAGTGGAAACGAATGAAACGATATTAGTATAAGTAAGTTCAAGTATAAGTTTAAGATGTACCAAACAACCATTGAGAAATAGTAGTAGAGTACAGTAGAGTATTTGTTTTAGTATTATTTTAGTACCGCTTTTCGTTTGCTTACCTTGCATTGAAATAATTCCAAAAAATGCTGTTAGTATTATTGATTTTGATTTCGATATCGATTCGAATGGGTAACGAGTATCGAGTACAGAATACCGTTTACCGATTACCGATTACCGTTTGCCGAGAATATTTAGTAACGAGAGCAGTTAGCATTCGTTAGTTATTGCAAAGCATTTGGAATTCGTAGTAGACGCGTAGTTCGGGTTTGGTTAAATGAGTGTAGTGTGAGTAATGGGTGCGTGTGCGTAGGCGTTTTTCGCAGTTAGTATCGAGTAGTGTGTAGTAGGTAGTATCGAGTAGAGCAGGAGTAATTTAGTATTATATTAATACGGTTTAGGGAGCGCGTGTTTGAGAAGAAAAGAGAGCAGAGAGAAAATAATTGAATTAGCATGGTTGTCTTTGGGCTGGTTAAGTGTTGTGTTATTTGCTGCCCCTCAGATCAGACGCTGCTGCGAGCGTGAGAGGCCCTAGCGCAGTTGGTTTCGATCGTACCGAAATCGCTAGATCCCTCCACAAGGGTTTCGCGGAAAGCGATATGCGATGGCCCTTTGTGAAGGGTGCTCTAACTGGTTAACTCTACCTTAGGCGGACTTAGACGTAACGCGAGCAGTGGACTCCTTAGTGGTTATGGTACTTATCTGGTAACTTAGGATGTTTCTGTATATTCTTTATGGGGGATGGGGAGATGGTTCGTTGTAAACAAAGGACATATAGGGATTTATATTTACAAGATTTTTGAATGGGATTCTGGTATGTGGTGGGATATGTATTCATTTTGGGGATTTGTTTTTAGACGAGGGCACGAAAACGAAAAACGTAAATATTTAAACATAGAAAATCATTAATTATGCAAACTATTTTTGATTATTATTTGTTCTCTTTGGTAATTAAATATATACATATATTTAGTATGATATCACGTATATCCAGCTAGACTTTCGGAATGTACAGTTGGGGGGATTTGAATTTGCGGGTGGGGCCCCATAAGGGACCCGAATGCCAATTGCGGAAACTTTACGCAGCCTTGCGGCTTCGATTGCGGCGGTTGTAAGGTTGTAAGGTTGAAAACTAAAAAACTCTGACCAAACCAAGAAAAACTGGCTACCAGGAAGCACCCACCTCTCGTTGAAGGTCTCCAGCTTGGCGTAGTTCTGCAGGCTGCTCTCGTCGATGAGGAACTTCATTCGCTCGAAGAAGGAGGCGGTGATGGCCGGCGGCTGCTTACGAAGCAGTACATCGATGGGCTTGGGCGCCGACACGCACAATTGGGAGGTCTTGCACACGTGGCTGGCACAGCACTCGGGATCCTCGCAGTCAACCAGTCCGTCTGTGGAACATTTCGTTTATAATTCGTACTTGGCATTCTCTCCTTCGCTCTCTGTGTGTCTCACCTTTGTCATTGTCCTTGCTGTCACCGCAGTTCAACTCCAGTGCGATGCCACAGTCTGGTCCGTCCCAGCCCTCATAACAGCGGCACTCCCACTGGCCCTCGCCGCTCACACGGCACTGACCGTGTCCGGCGCAGCTGTTGGGGCAGCCCTCGATGGTGCAGTGCTTGCCGTTCCAGCCGGTGACGCAGAGGCAGGTTCCGTTCTTGCACTGGCCGTGCTCGTTGCAACGTGCGTCGCAAAGCTTCGTGTTGCAGTACTCGCCGCCCCACTCGGGGTCGCAGGCACAGGCATCTCCTTCGCAGCGTCCGTGCTGGCCGCAGTCAAGGTCGCAAAGCTCCTTGGAGCAGTCGTCGCCGCTCCACTTGCCCTCGCAGGAGCAGGTCTGGGTGTCCAGGTCGAAACTGCCGTGGCCCGAGCAGTCGGGCAAGCACTGAAGGGCATCCTGGTCCATGGTGGCGCAGTCCGGACCCTTCCAGCCTTTCTTGCAGATGCAGGTGCCGTCGGCGCAGAATCCGTGGCCCGAGCAGTTCGGGTGCGGGCAATCCACTGTGAATGAAATGCATATGGTTGAGTCAAGATGAATTCACAAGGATAAGGATATATGTATATCTAGCTAGACAGTTGGATCCTGGCTCTACCTTCTTCACAGAATTTGCCCTTGTAGCCGCGCATGCACTGGCACTTGCCGCTGACGCAGTGGCCATGTCCATTGCAGTCGGCCACCTCGCACTCGTCGTGCCGCAGGGAGCACTCCTTGCCCTTCCAGCCGGGATTGCAGATGCACTCGCCGTTGATGTACTCCCCGTGCTGCGAGCACAGCACCGGGCAGACGCTCTCGCTGCAGTCGTCGCCCCCGAAGCCAGGATTGCACTGACAGTGCCCCAGCAGGCACTGCCCGTTGCCGGAGCAGCCGTTCGGGCAGTTCTGGGTCATGTCCTCAGCTATGGCCGCGTAGAAGGTCAGCTCCTGTACATCCCCGTCGTCGTTGTACAGCGAGACGAACCAATGACCCGGCTCCATGTAGCGTGTCACCTCCCGCGTTATAGACAGCTGCAGGGCCAAGCAGGCGAGGCGAGCGGAGCGGAGCGAAAGGCATTGATTGCGTGACGTTAATGAAATGAATGACATATGAAAAGAGAACCAAAGCGTTAGTACGTCTACACATATTGCGGTTAGATCCACCCTCGGTGGGCAGACTTACGTGAGCAGCCCGCGCCGTGCGTGTACTGGCGCTGAAACCGCTTAGCACCTCCTTGAAGTGGTATTGGGTGTGGGTGGGCAGGGCATTGCGGCGTCCGTACACCCCGATCGAGGCTCCGCGCGGTATGGTGTAGTCAAACTTGACGTAGGCCGGCTCTGACTGGTAGAACTGCATGTTCCAGTAGCTATATGGCTGGATCTCCTTGGTCAGCTTCTGGCCGAGCGTTATCTGGCCAAAGGTGGTGCCGTCCGGTGGGAAGCTGCGTGCCGGGAATGTGCGGGCTCCTTCAGGGTGACAGCCAGCAAAAGCAAACGCAAATGCAATATGTGTGCAATTATGGGATGGTATATACAAAAAGTAATAGACACACGAGTTAGTTTTCTGCGATTCTCTTCTGGTTTCAAAATATGATATATAATACACGCTCGATAAAAAATATGTATACTGTGGAGGAGTAGTAAGTGTGGAGATACTTCTGAGACTTTGTACAATTCTTAGCCTAATTCTATCGGTTTTCTGTTTTCCCCTTAATGAATGGGGTTCCCCCTCTTTGTTAGTGGATGACCAGATGCTGAAGCTGATGCTGATGCGATGCGATGCCAGATATTCATGCTTGAAGGTTGTACATATGAACGGGTAGTATGAACAATGAATAGAAACAGAGTTTAGTAAGAAGCACTATACTAGGAGTTAATCTTTTGTACAGCATTTAGTTTGGGTTAGTCGATTGCTGTTTAGTCGAAAGCTTGCCCCCAGTAGGGCGCCGGAGGGCAGGGTTAGCAACGATTGCTGGGAGAACAATTCACCTTCCAGTATGAGTATTGGCATTACATCGGGGCATGCACCAGCACCTGCACCTGCACTTGCACCAACACTTGGTTCAGTATAGGAGACGGCAATGTTGTTATCGAGCTCGGGGGGGTTAGTAGCGTTGCTCGGCGCAGCGGATGAGGCAGGCATTGGTTCCCCAGTGTCAGTGTCCCCGTCGTCAAACTCTTCTTTTAGTTTATGTTGGGGTTGGGGGGCACTCAATATGGTCCCCGGAGTAGTTGTTGGAGCCGAGTCAATGTCAACGTTGTCATCCATGTACACGGGCATGGTGGGGGGCAGGCAGCTGCAGGGGCAGTCGGGCATGCGGGGCGGCGGCTCCGGAACACAGCTGTCCGCACCGTTGTCCACCGGCTGGGGCTTATGGTCGTGGCTCAACACCTCCTTGATGGTGTGTGAGCCCCCGCCCGTGGGTACTTCCACGTGCAGGGTGTACACTGAGTCGCTGCCGTCATCGGTGGCTATCGTCAGGTTCACAAAGATGCGTCTGCCGGGCTGATCAATGCGTTCACTCACGTACGGCTTGAGCGGCTTCAGATGGACGGGTATCTCGTTGTCCTCGCTGTCCTGCTCCTGCTCTTTGAGCACCTCGTTCTCCCTGACAGCCGGAGGATGATCCGCCTCTGGCTTTACCTCTGGCTCTGGTTCTATCTCTGGCTGTGGCTCTTCCTTTCTGGCCATCTTGTACACCTCCTCTTCGTTGGAGCTCAGAGTTTTATCCAGTTTTACTATGTCAATATGCTCATCCTCAATGGGGGAGGCATCGTTCAGCATTAAGTCGGAGATGTTGTGATTTGATCCTGGTGGCAGTGGAGATGTGGATGATGCTTGCTCCTGGTGGTTCACCTCAGTCTCCCAACCTTTTAGATCGAAATGTTCATCAAAAACATGCAGGAGTGCTACACTCTGGCTCAGGAAGAGTCCTACGGTGTGTTGACCAGGAAATGTGTTACAGGAAAAATCGGATGAAAAAAGTGTCTTGCGGACGGCTATTTATTGGCTGTGCAATAATTTAATTTGTAACTCAATTCAATTAACTAAAAACTACTCTACTTTTCACTTCCTTCTTTCCGCTTTGCGTTCCTTTAAAATCCACATCTTTGCCAAGATCAACCTACTGTAAGGACCCTTTCTGAGCGTGATTCCATTCCACTTTCGTGGCAATTGGATTGATTTATACCTTGTGGAAGTGCGGGTGTCGCCTCCTCGCCGTCTACCTCATAGTTGTCAGCTAAATCACGCTCATTATTGTTATCTTCAGTGGCAGGTTTCTGCTGATGCTCCCCAGACTCCTGCTCCTCCTTCTCCTTTAGCTCACTGATTTGAAAATCATTTTCCACGGCAGGCATGGATGCGGCGGATGCGAGGAGGGTGTTTTGTCTTTGCGCCGTTTGCTGCTGCTGCTCCTGGCTCCTGGTTGATCCTGTTTGGGTGTTGATTTCAACAATGTCATCGGTGTCACTCCTCAAAGTCGTCTCCAACTGCGTCTCTGTCTCTGGCGCCGGGCCTGAGCTGCTGTTGTCAGTTTGATTATCGTCATCAATAACAGCAACAAATGTGCTGCTGGGCTCTGAATCCATCTCCATCTCCGCCTCCGTTGCCATCGCAATGGTATCGACGGTCTCTTCCAAATGTTCCTCCACCGTCTGTTCCTTCTCCGTCTCCGTCTTCGATTCATATTTCGTCTTCTTGTTGACCTGCGTTTTAGCCGAGCTTCGTAAATTGCTGTTTAATGATTTGCCAAATTGTTGCTTGCTTCTTGGCCTCCTCTGGAGTTCCTTCTCCATCTCCTTTTCCGTTTCAGCCCCAACTTCAGCTTCAGCTTCATCTTCATAGACATAGTCGCTGATGTCGTCGACAAAGCCTTCGTCCTGCTGGGCACTCAATATGCTATTGATTTTCGGCAAAGTTTTATCGAAATTACTTTGCCCTGTCCTCGGCGGCTCTGTCGCAATGTTCGCTGGAATATTTTCAGCCTGGTATAGGTCCAGGCTTTCACCAGTAATTAAGTTGCTGAAACTTCCTGAAACGTCTGTAGCCGCCACATCATCATCGTCATCGTCATCGTCATCGTAGTCCTGCTGCTCCCCATGCCCCTCGATTAAACTTCGTCGATGTCGCTGTTGTTGTCGCTCATCGCCTGCCCCACTGACTGACAGACGCGTTGACATTGCTCTTCCTACAGGTAAAGGTAAAGGTAAAGAGAAAGAACTAACGAACGAATCGAATCGTACACCGTACTTTGTACTTTTTACCCTGTACGGAGCTGGCAGTGCGGTGTACCTTATGTGGTAAGAGCGACCCCAGTTATAAGCCCCCTTTAAATGAAGCGTTAAATGTATTTTTAATTCAATCCCAGTTGTCTAGCTTCGAGCTAGTTGAACGGCTGACAGACTGTCGTCTGTGTGGGGCTACTACATGCACATATGTATATAGGGCCCCAGAGCTATACTCGAGACTTTAGACTGGGAGAGAGAGAGAGAGAGAGTGGTAACTTTTGATGTCGACTTCTGACAGCTCCATTGCTGACTGCCTGCTGAGTGCTACACGTGTGACAAGAATAGCACTGCCTCAATATACTGTAACGGTGGAAGCAAGTTCTATTTTGGTTTCTCTTTTCCGCCTTTTTATCTGGGTATATAATAGAATCTCACTCGAATTGTGTTCCTATTTTGTTTTATCGTATGTCGCTTGACTCAAGCCGAGAGCAAGGGCACACGGATGCTCCCTGCCAGGGTACAGTTGACTCCACAGCGTTGCCACACTGTCAATGAAAACGTTCAGCTGTCTTTTTCTTCCGTTCCCTGATACATTTTCTTGTACCTCTGCTCTGCTTTTCTCTCTCTCTAACTCCCTCTCTCTCTTGGCTTGCGTCTGCCACTGTCTTGCTGTCAATTCAAAAAAGTAATTAATGCAATATTTTAGCCCGGCAAATCCCCAAGAACGCACTCAACTTGAACTTTAATTGAAAGAAATGAGAGGGCGGCGCGTTCCGAGATATAATGAAACTGGCATTCAAATAATCCCTATCCCAGAATTCAGTTTCCCAGTTTCCAGTACACAGGATCCCCGCTGTCTGTCAGGCGCAAACTTCAAGCGAAAAAAATATATGTACATAAAACCTACAAAAACAATAAACTTTTTGTCTCCGCCAGAGGCCGCTAAACGCTAAATACTCCGACGTCTAGAGTCGCTCTCTCTCTCTCTGTCTCTCATTCTCTCCCTGTCTCTCCCTGTCTTGCGAAACTTCGCGCAAAACTCATTTAAAAATAATTAAAAGTTGTGCATAATTACCTCCATTATTGGCATTCGCCAGGGAAGAGGAGAGCGACGTCGAAGGCGTCAGCGAGGATTGCGAGGAAGAGGTGGCCGCCGAGGACGTGGCCTCCGCAGAGGAGGCGGACGTCGACTGCAGTCCCTGGGCCGTTCCGCTGTTCGATGTGGCCGTCGTGACAGTGGCCGCCGATAATCCTCCGCCGCCGGCTACTCCGCCGGCGAGTCCTTGTCCTTGTGCGATGCCAATGCCTTGTCCGTTCTTCGCGCGTACCGAGGAGTTGTGCAGTTTGGAGAGGTCCGTGTTCGTGCTCTTGGCAGCCGTGACCTCGGAGGCCTCGTTGCCGACTAGGACTGTGCAGGGTGCCGACTGGGACCAGTGTAGCACGCCGGTGGTGCTCAGCAAGATCACCATCAGGATGATCACGCACAGTGCCGCGATCGCCCCGATGCTCAGGCAGGGCGAGGAGCAGCGGGCGGCCAGATCCTTGCGGAAGTTCATCGGCGCCGAGTAGTGGTGCGAGGGCAGTCCGTTCATGACGCTCGGCGGCAGAACAGGGCCTCTGCAGCCCTGCGTGCTCCGCTCGTATCCGCCCTTCAGTGTGTCTTTTGTGGGTGTGGAACAGGCCGAGCCGCTCTTAAAATCGATGGGAGAGCCCTTGTTGATGTCTGGAAAATACAAAGAGAGAGAGAGATGGATCTCTGGTTAGTTATCAATTTAAACACTTGGCAGCGCAGACATTTGGAAATGCAGCCACTCGTTAGCATGGTGCAATGGAAGTGGAATCCATTAAAATCCCACCAAATTCTGCCATGGTCATCCTTAAACTCTGTTCCCCCTGGAAACCGCAGGAGTGGAGTTGGGGATTGTGATTGTGCAGACCTTCCGTACACTATTGTATTTTGCTTATCGCCATTTGGCGCAAATTTCATTTGTATAAAAGGATTTGCACAAGGATAACAAACTGACATTCAACATAACCTCAAACAAACGAGACGACAGACGGACAAGGAACAAAGCTGCTAAAAAAAACACGAAACGAAACGAAATGAAATGAAATGAAACCAGCGAAACGCAGGGACAGGGGAACGTCAACGGGAACGGAGGAATGGAAACGGAGAGGAGTGGACAGGAGATCCAGCGAACGAATGAATGGATGAAGTAAGCAGTGAAAATGACCAGCGACAATGACGTTGGCAAAACAGGAGCCAAATGGTTGGGTGCAAACAAATAAAAAAGGAGAGAAGGACCCTGCTTTGAATGTCTGTGGATGTGGTGAAGTGAAGTGAAAAAAGGCAACGCCGCGGGATGTGCCAGAAGCGGTGACAGCAACCCCAGCAGGCATACAGAACTGAAGCAGACCGGAGAAGACCGAGGACGAGGGCAGAGCATAAGTTGAAATCATTTGTTGATGCCACGATGATAATTCGATTATGTGACATGGAGCGTCCCCTGGGGCAGAGCGGCTTTAAATGGAGTTCAGGCCCGGCCCCAGAATCACCAGGAAATGGAAATCCATTCTAGATAGAGAATGCCTGTAGAAATGGACACAAATCAAATGGTTTTCGGCCCTTCCGCATACCACCGTACATAGCTGCAAGCCTTAGTCCGGCTTACCGTTGAGTAAGTCTTGCAGCAATCAGTCCAGGATTTGGCCAACTTTTGGACTCCACTCGGGGTTCACTTTCACGCAATAAAGTTTCGAGGCGGTGGTCACTTTTGAGGTTACGAGTGTGCGTGTTTGTTTAATCCGGAATATGGATACAACGGGGAGCATAAACGGGTGGAGTTCAACGGACGAACGCATGTTGCTATCAATGCCAGACTCAGTTACACATTTTGCGGTGGATAGACAGACACCCCACCTCCTCACACACACGCACACTTGCATGTGTGGCATGTGGCATAAATGTGTGTGTGTGGGTGTGTGTGTGGGGAAAATCTGCCGTTTGCTCTCTGTGACAAACGTTCGCTTTTACCGAAAAATTGTTGTAATTTCTGGCAGAATCTCCAGGCCGACCTAAAACGAACCGAACCCATAAGAGCATATCGCAGTGTGGCCCGGCGGTTGGCCGCTTTTTCGGGGCTAACCCAAAATGGATATGGCCTGCCCAGAACCCCCTGAGCTCCTGTCTCTCTACAGTCTCTCTAGTGTCTGTATGTGTGTCTGTGTGCGCAATGATAGCGTGAATAATGTCTGCGTCATTTTTTTTATATATGTATAAAGTATATGTATATGTATATGAGTACAAGTATATCCGTATGCGTGTGCGGATGGGTATTAAAGATGCCCACTAAGCGTATACGGAATGTTAGATTTATTTAATGTCAGGATCTTTCCATATGTGGGTGCTTAAGTGGGCCAAGGAAATGTCCAAGGAACCACAATCCAGAGGAGACATTTGCAAAGGTTAAGCTGAGAGTTCGCTCGCTCGCTCTCTCTCTTTAAAAGTTAGTTGCCTCGTTAAGGGGGCGTGTCTGTTATGGCAGGAGGGGCAGAGGGGGCCCGGCCTGGAGCTTTTTATTACCGAAACGTGCGGCTAGTGGGGCCTGTGTGGCAGGAAGGGTGCTATGCCATGCCTTGGCTATACGGGTATTTCTGTGTGTGAATAATTAACGAACGCATAATAGCCGTCAGTAGTCGGTGCAGAGTTGGTCGGGGGGCCAGTGACTGATATAAATTCACACAAGTTAATGGGCGGCGGAGATGCTTTTAAAAAAAAAAATAAAGGGGCGAGTCAGAGAGTGGCGGAAGTGTTCTGTAGGAGGCTGATGAGATGAAAGTGCTACGGGTAATACGTACTACGGGGTCATTAAACGTAATGGCGCACACGACAAAGTATGCCACGATAAATGGCCTGGGTGGGAGCGGTGGCAGCGCCGGGAGCGATAGGGTCAATTTATCGTTGAAATAGATCACAAATATGTTTTTATCTGCTCTGCTAACGACCCAATAGCCTTGGTATCAGATTGGGCTATCAACCCATCCTTCTTCCCCCCATAATGGAGGTGTCATGGCAACCTTAAGGCACCCCTCCCGACAGATCTCTTTTCGGTTCGTTGAATTCCCTCAACCCTCGAAAATCGAGTGTGCGCTAAATTTGCTACTTAATTGCAATCGAATGGATTTCAATGAACTCTTCGTTTGGATTAACCTGACAATAAATCAGTGGCAGGCAGGCAGGATGCGGGGTAGGACCCACAATTTCGGTTTATTAATTTCATTTAATTTTATTATGTGCATTCGACATTTTATGCAAAATATTTGGGATTAAGCCTGCGGTCGTTTTATGAGCACCGAAAGTAAATCGCTTAAATTAAAACAACACACAGCCGCCAGCCAGTCAGCCAGTCAGCAATTCAGCTAGCATAAGGCAGGGTTGGTCAGGGCAGGATGGGGTGGATGGGCTGGCAGGGGGATTGAGGCAGTAAAAACAATAAAAATATAAATAGTGTGGCCAACGCAGCTGGCAATAATGGTTACTGTATATTGTGGCACCCTCTCTTGCACATTGACGTGTGTCAACCCCTCTGTCTGAGCCACAAATGGAGGCAGCAACAAGCTGACGCAAAGCTCCACCCCCTGCTCTCTCTCTCGCTCTCTCACTCCCGCTCGAATGTGATTTATGCTGCGTGCAATTTAACATTTTTAATAATATTAAAATTACAAATTTATACACATTTCGCTTATGCATGTGTTTCTGTGTGTGTGTGTGGGGTCTCTTAGGTGTTGTAGTCCAATAAACACTAAGAAGGAAACACAGAGGGTAGCCAGGGAAGGCGAGTCGAGTGTGGCTTGATTTCGTTTTAATTGGCTTTCCGGGCGGCTGGCTTTCATATTCCCTCCTCGCCCACAATGGACCCTAAATAAAGGCGCTGCAAATTCCTTTGCTTGTAATTAAAAATCATTTCAAGTGTGGAAAAGACGCAAAGTTATCCGACCGAAGAATTAGACGTAGGCGTAGGCTTAGACTTGGGCATAGCTTTGCGAATAACTTTTTCTTGGACTCGGAGGAATCCCCTATAGGTATTCAATATTAGTTCTATCCCACACCCACACCCCACTCCTGAGACCTTTGGCCCACGCAACAATTGTGTGTTAAGTACTTTTTGAGTAATGGCCTCCCGTCTCGTACCGTCCAGTGGGGAGTCGCTTCGGCCCCAACCACCGACCAATTTGCATGGCCGTTAATGAACATTTGCTAATATTTTGAGCACTAAAAAACAGTGTCATAAAAAGAGGAGGCTCCTCCCCACTGGCCTCACAGGGCCCTCCAAAGCGTGCGACAATCAAATAAAAGTACATGAAAAGCACATAAAGGCACATAAAGGGGTATCCCAGTCGGTTTTCACTTGTGTTTGTTTTTTGTTTTCCTCCGCTTCTTTTTTCTTCTCGCATTTAATTGGTAGAGCGGGACGATTGCTTGAAACAAACAGGTGAATGGAGGCGGCGTGGGGGAAGCAGAGCAGCTCCCGCCATGTTGGTAATGGAGTTTGCCAACAAACATGGCCGCCGGGGAAAAATCACATAATTTACACGTTTGCATTTAAGTATTAAGTGGGTAGGGGACCCAGACCCATCCAGAATATGGGTCTGGGCCTGCTCCTGGGGTAGGATGGGGGGCAAAGTGTTTCGTTTACTTTTACCGCGTTTGTTTGTGGAGACCTCCGCACAGTTGTTCCGCTCTCCATGTGGAGGTATTTTAGGCAGAGTTTAATGTGCAGAGGAAGCAATTTTTGGGTCGACTTTATTGCCCCTGTCGTAGTCGTCGTCGTCGTCGGCGTCATCGTCGGTGTTGATGTTGATTTTAAAGCGTTTAATGGCCCCGCGTTTTAGAGTCTCAGTATCTCTCTCCTCGGCAAAATTGAAAACCCCCCCAAAAGGAGCCGATGCAGCAGCTGAAGCAGGAAGAAGATCTGGGTTTATATGTTTGAACAAAGTGTTGGGATTTCAAAAGATTTGCTTTGGAATTTGATGGGGTTGTTTCTTGGGCTGCTGGGGCTTGTGCTGAGCCTCCTCCACCAAATAAAGGCTGCCAGAAAAAGGGCTTATGATGGATTGACAATGGGAGGGCATAGTGCCAGGAGCGTTGGGGTTGCAAAATGTAGGACAAGGAAATGCGATAAAGGCCACTTCCACTGCCACAACCACAACGAAGCAAGACCACATCAACGGGTAGACAAAAAGTGTAAACTGTCATATCCACTACACATCTAATCCCGCATTCATGGCGGGGGTTATTATGTTAGACATAATGCAGAACTGGCAATGGGCCGAGTCCTGCTTCTAGGCCCTGCCACAAGGACTACTGCAGGCTTCGTCGGTTATAATAGGCGTATGTAAGTGGTCTGCAAATTGCCATACGGCATATGGCTGTTTCTTGCTGCTGTTGTCTATCCTTTTGTTGTACTCTGCTCCTGCTTATAATCAAAAATTCCATTTAAAACTTTAAACTCATTACTAAATGTTTAATGTGCGCTCGTTTCAGGCTCTGCCTGCCTTTTTTACTCGATAAATCAACACAAAAAATTCCGCAATTTGTTAGTCGCGCAAAAGGCAGCAACAAGACAGACAGAAAGACAGCAAGACAGACAGGACAATAAAGGGCTTGGGACGCTCTAACGATGCGGCAACCTGTCGACGTTCGTGCCCCAAAAGGGTCGCAGTCCTCGTCGCCATATTGTTTCGAGCAGGCGGCGCGCAGCAGGCGACCTGAGTACCGAAACACCGGAGCACCCAGTACCGCCTCGAGCACTAATCAAGTGTGTGGAGGACGAGTCGTGGCTTTAAAACCGATTGTGAGTGGCAGTTAGAGTCGCAGCCGGATTCCGTAGCCATATCCGGAGTCCCTGGCCTGCTTTAAGGCGGAAAGGAGGTGGAGGCAGGAACTTTCGGCACGATTTGCATGTAAATTAATTGCCCCTGTCGTGTGCTCAGCGCTGCTCTCCTCTCCACCCGCAGTCCGTGCAACGAGCTACGAGATTTTTTTGTGCCAGCTTAAGCAACCCTCGGGGCCAGATAAGTCGTATAAATTATAGCAATTTAATAAGTTTTAAATATACGCATCCGGCTGACTCGACTCGACTCGGTCTCTCTTTGTCTTTCTGTTTTTCGTGTCTCCCAAAAAAGTTGGCAAAATCCTTGCAGCAAAGTTTACTCGAATGGGGGCCAGACTTGAGACGGTTGGTTGTCCTGAGTCCCTGAGTCCCCGAGTCCTGCTGCTGTTGTTCCCTGGTATCGGTCTTGGTCTCGCTGCTATAACTCAAGACAAAAACTGTTGCCGATTAAAATTGTCGGTTGGGCATTAATTTTATGTCACGATGCGCTCGCAGGCAACGTGCCGTGTGATAAGGTGGTGCGACTCCTTCCCTCCCCCCAAAACTGTGAGGATGCTGCTGCTGCTGCTGCTACCTTTTACAGTTCAGTTTTGTTCTGGCTCTAAATGAGTTTATGCAAGTGTGAAAATAAGTCTTTTAATGGCCCGGGCGGGCAGTTAATGAGTTGAAAGTGGCGAGGCACGTGGATTACGCTCCTTTGTTTGAGCTCCTGGACTTCCCCCGTGTCTCTCTCTCTCTTTTTCTTCCTCTTGTTTCGCAGAGGGAGGGAAAACAAAACTTAATTTGTTGTTGCAGGTGAGACGAATAAATTATTTGATAACAGTTTCAGTTTTCCCAGCATAAATAAGATTTCCCGAGCATTGCCCTTTGTTTGCTCACGAAGGGGGGCTGGCTACATAGCAGGGGATGGAGCTGACTGCCTTTTGGTTTGGTTTGTTTGCCGTTAGTCGCATAATGCCGGACTTAATAGTGTAGGGCAGGTAGCTTTACCGTTTGTCTATTTTGATTGTTTACCCCATTCAAATATTGTTTTAGATTAAATTTTATGCCAACGATTCGAGTCTTTTCACGGCTCCACAACTCGTAACTAATTACCCCTACTTCCCCTCCCCCACCCACACTTCTTTCACAATCAACAATTTGTGTCGCCAATCACCATTTTCACATGTAATTGGACACGTAAGGATAACATTTCATGGCATCGCTCCTGGCACTTTTTCTAGAGAGAGAGAGAGAGAGAGAGAGTATGGTGGAGTGGCGCTTTTTGTGTCCCTGGACTTTTAGTGCGGTGTGTCCTGCGGACTGCCTCCTGCCTGCATGTAATTACAAAGCAAAACTTTCGCATATAATTTTTACAAAAACGCAAAAACTTTTTCAATAACGAAAAATTGCAAACAAAAAGAGACGTAGAGGGATGCAGACAAATGGAGAAATGGAGAGAACGACACAAACGGCAATGCCAAAAGGCAACTGTAAAAAAGTTGGCAATAAAAACGCCAATGGCCAGGAACGACGTCACACCACTGCACACGGCGGAGGTGGGGGAAGGTCTAGGTCTAGCCTGGCTTCTGGTGGCTACGTGAGGTGCCTGTGCAATGCAAATGTTTAATAAACTTTTTCAAATAAAAATTTATCTACGTTGACGTGCAATTTTTAGACCAATTAAACTGCTGGACAGTGCACAGACAGAGAGCGCTCTGCTACGTGCTGTCTCTCTCTCAGTCCCTTGCCGTGTCTTTGGGATTTCTGCGCTTTGGTCTGCACCTTCTCGTGTGTCGGAATTTGTTGCATACTCTGCTTATAATTACAACGCGTGTAAATTTGTGTTTAATTATTGTAGAAGGGCGGGAGCGATGGCTCTGTAGCTCCGCGTTTCCGGTTTTAAATTTAATTAGCCCAATGGGAGAGGGGAGGCGCTGGGTGATGAGGTATGAGGTGGGTGAAAACCCGCTTTTGGCAAACTAATAACAATAATTGCGATAAAGCCAGCATTAAATGCAATGCAATAAATGCGCGAAAAATTATATATGTTTTAATTACGTATTTAAATGTGTTTGTTTGTTGTTTCGGCCAAAGGTAAAAATAATATACGAATAAAAATATAAATACATAAATACTGGCTGCCGCCTTTTGTTTTCGATTTAATGAACTGTAAAGCGCAGCCATATTTATTGCTGCGGCATCTCCTTTTTTCTACCTTATTGTTTATCTGCACATTTGAGTTTCATTCTTTTTTCTGCTGTGCTTTGCTGTGGGTTCTGTTCTTTATCATTTTAATACATTTAAATGAAATTACAGCAAACGTTGTTTTTATCACAGTTATTATTTGTATTATTTCTGCTGTTTTTTTCCGCTGCTGATTTCCTCATACCCCACCCGATTCATTGCCGCTGGTTGCCTATTTTATAGTCAATAAACATTGTCAGCCTTATCGCCTTTAATTGAAATTAATTTCAGCCAATGTCCGAACCTGTGTCCTATACCTGTGTCGCTGTCCGTGTCGTTGTCGTTGTTGGTGTCTGTTGCCGTATCTCTGTCACGGACAGAGCTAGAAAGACAGTTCGCTGCTCTCTCTCTCTCTCTCTCTCTCTTTCTGTGTTGCAGTTGAAAAAACGGAATCAAGTCTCACAAAATATCACTCCCAACAACAACAAAAAAGAGTAAGCGGACTACAGAGATGTTCGTCACATCCATGACGGGCATTTAATCATTAAACGGCAGCCGCCAGGGCGGACATCAATTATTGTCTCATAAAAAGTAATTTATATTAAAATCAAACCGCTTATAATTTCATTATGTCGAAATACATACATATATACGAGTCCACGAGTGCACTGGCAGTTGGCCAGACGCAGGATATATGGACAGGAATGGGAATGGGGAGGAACGAAACGGAACAGACTGCGCAGCCATTAAAGTTTGCCGCGGCAGACATTTTGTAATAAAGTTTGTGTTAATTAACACAGCGGAAAAAAAAGAAAAAGAACAACAACATTGGGAGAAGGACACATATCTCTCCTGTACCCCTGTAGTGTCCCTCCCAGGACATGCACTTGCAATATTTAAATTCAATTGCATACTTTCGAGCGCACGGCCACTACCACCGGCCACATGGCGCATACTTAATGAACCATGGAGCTCGGGCCTGTTTCGCTGCCTATTTTATTTGCTCTCTGGATTGTGTCTGAAAATACCTGCATAAAAATAACACTAACAATAACACTCTCTCTCTCTCTCTCTCTCTCTATCTCTCTCCGTCCCTTTCTCGTTCTCTCTGTCTTTCTGTGTGGCATTGCGCTTTTCCGCTTTAAGCGTCGCACTAATAAAAATCATAGCCAAACAAAAAATTGGTTTGCCATTATATTTAATAAAGTTAAACTGACGGCGACAACGAGCCACATCGAGTGAGTGAGCCAACAATACAAAAAACGATCCCAGCTGTAGCAGGAACAGCAGTAAAAGGTACAGGATGCAGGATATAGGTGTCTGCGTAATTGCCAATTGGCTGCCCAGTGACGGGTGGGATGAGGTCAATTTCGGATGGATGATCCCGCAAACAAAAGGAACAACTATTGCAAAGTAAATGAGGTTTCGTGCTCGTATTCGTTCACGTAATCCTAATCGGCAAAAAACCATCCATGGGTGCAATGCAGTTTCCTTTTCCCCCCCCCCCCCCCCCCCCCTTTACTCTTCTGTAGCATGTTTCAGATTAAATAGATTAAATGCGATTAAAATTGTCATTAACATTTACATTTCCCCGGACTTTTGGCGTGTCAATTAATATTGCTTTAATGTTATTCCCAATAATTGTCATAATTCTCCATTTTTTCTGCCACATTTTACGCTAAAACTGGCCATTATTTATGAGTGGCTGTGGCTCACTTTTTGTTGCCATTTTAACATTTTTACAACATTTAATTGTTTTAATGTGTGCAACAATGGCCATTAAATATGCGTTAAAACGGCAACAACAGCAGCAACATCAGAAGGCAGCAGCATGAGCAGCCAGGCCAGTCAAATGGTTTTGACAGTATTTTATGTATTGTGAAATTATGAAATTAATACTTTTTCTATGCGCGCGCTCACCTCTAATTGTCAGCCGAATTAATTATATTACAATTTGACTTTTTCCACGGGGTCGCCCACACAAAATCCCCAAAAGTCAAGTTGATGTGGTGACCCCAGGGTGGGGTAATTTAATGGCAAAATATTAACTGACAAATGTTAAAATTATGACAATTTATACGGGCATGGCCCGTAAATGGTGGAATTTATTGGGCAATAACCGAAAGAGCGGCAGCTACGCAGAAAGTGTTGGCATATATTAATATTAATAACGGGTAATGGGAGCGACAATGGGGAGGACACTAATTCGGATTAGCAATTCCCGCTTTAATGGACTTTAGATTGCCTGTCGAATAGCTGCCACAAAATCCAGTAAGGTCCGAATGGATCGAAAATTTTCATTAGCAGGACAGAATTTATTAGCTATGAGCTAACTCGAATGACTCGAATATGATTTCATTTCATTTGCATTTTCGCATCAACTTTCCCCCCCTCCATTTCAGCTTTGTTGGCTGCTTCCCTTTTGACTTCCTTTTTTGTTGAGTAAACTTATTTATTACGAGATCATGGTGTGTTTGCCACGAACTAAGCTCACATTCCAGAGCGGCTGTTACTGCCCCACACACATACTCCTTCTGCTGCACTTTAAAAGCCATTAAAATATCCAACAGGCTACACAGGGACTACTGCCCAGAGTAGTGCATGGAACCCATAAAATTGTTGCCTTCCAAAGTGCTCTCTCCAGTCTGGAGCCAACGCCGTTAATTTCATCAGAGCTACTGGTAATTGCGTGTATGGAGTTGCAGTTCTCCAGCCTGGACCAGGGCCATGACCAACCACCAGCAGGCAGGGCATGAGAAGGAGTAGGAGCAGCAGCAAAACCTGCAACTCTGCTCCTTGTTTTGGTTTCTGTTTTTGCGTTGCGCCCAAAAAATATGCAATAAATGGGGAGCCATAGCCACAGCCACGGAGGCAGGGAATGGCAGCGGACTGCCGCAAAGGGTGACTCGTGGATGCCGATGCCCACAGACCGACCGACTGGCTACAATTTATTATATTAAGTATTAATGTTGGTCCTCTCCAATCCTGGGCCTCTTTCTCTCTGTATCTGTGCGTGGGTCGCAGGGAGTACACAGAGTGCGGTGGTGTGTGTGGGTGTATGCGGCGCACTGTGTGTATGCATAATCCGAAAGCCAAAAGTAATTATATTAAGTAATTGATGAATTTGCCTTTTTCCGCGATGAACCAAGGCCTTTCTGCAGCGTCTCCTCTTCCTTCAGCCAGGGCGGATATGCCTGGTATTTGGCCACTGCCAGACGAATGGCAGACAGAAGGATGTAAAGACAGACGCTCGGTCGGATGATGGGGATAGTTCGGGGCAAATACAATTTAATAAAGCGGCGAATATAAATTTATTGTGTGTCATTTTAGGCGCACATTGCGACATCGCCAAACGACAGACATCCCCCTTCCTCGCCACAATCGGCTGCCGCTCCACAATGACCGACAATTTTTTTATTTCTCATCTGATGGGCGGCAATTTCCGGCTCTCAGTGACGGTGGGGCGTGGCAGCCCGGAGCAAAGCTTTAAGAGGTTTTCCAAGATACTTTTTTTGTGTTCGGGCCTATTTTTCAAGATTTATTTGCACATTTTAAATTTGATTGAAATAAATTGTTGTGCTTATGGAGATATGCACTCGTGTGGGGGATAAACCCATTTGCGGGGGTTGCATTCCACATTCCACATTATATATTCCCTATTTCGTATTCCACATTCCGCACTCCGTTACGGGGGCGGGTTTTCGTGTATTTTCATGTCACCTTGATGGATGGCGCTCAAATGGCCTTAAAGTTTCGAAAGGCAGAAAAATGCAGAAGCATTTTTAGAGAAAAAGAAAGAGAGATAGAGAGAGAGAGAGAGAGAGAGAGAGAGGGAGAGAGAGTGCGCGAGAGAGAGCGTTGGTCGGTGATAAATGGAGTTTACCGTGCTCCAAGGGGCTCGCTCTCTTCCAGAGATCTACAATACTTCTGGACTCATTAACAAATCGAAAAGGAAAGAGTCGACGGCATGGCATGGCATGGCACAGCGTTCCTATATATTTTCCGATAATGGCACTTTTTATGGTCACTTATCGCTGGCGTCGAGCACAATAAATGTCAGTGCAGAACAGTTTTCTGTTTCTCTTTGGAAAGTAAGTGAATATAACGACGACTCCCCGCCGAACCGAAACTTTTCGCGTACTCTTATCGAAGCGGCAAAGGCCGAAGGAAAGCAAATAGAAAACCCCGAAAAAGAGAAAAAGTTGCTCGAAATTTATTGGGGAAATTGGCCAAAGTCGAAGCAGCAGCAGCAGCAAAAGCAGAACCACAGAAGAAGAACTTTAACGAAACGATACCAAACTTTATTACTCAATTACAAACCCATCAAAATGAAAACGAAACGAAATGAAAGCAACTTCTGGGAGCAGCACAGCGAGGGTACGAGGGGGCGTCGAGTGAAATCCCAAAGATAAATGAAATTGATAAGCGCGTAATTTATGTTTGGATTTCGTTTTATTCTGTCATTAACGCACAGTTGCCTTGCTCTACCCCCTTTCCGCATGCCACATTGATTGGTGTACGAATATTTGTGTTGTTCTAAGCGGCAGGCACGCTCCTCCTTCATTTGCGGAAAACTTGCCTCGTATGGGGGCAATAAAGTTGGTCAAGGCGAGACAAAGAGAGACGAAGAGAGAGAGAAAAAGAACAGGTCCTGCCACACACACGCGCACATACATACAACAGTTTTGGGCACACATAATCGATCAAAAGCGAAACGATTCTAAACCGATCGGAATTTTGCATTTTGTGGCTTGGTTTCTGCGGGTCCATTGCCAGATGTATTCGTTGCGTGGGGACAGGGGCAGCGGCGAGGCAGAAGCACCAGCATTATGCATAAATAATTTCGAGGCAGCGCACACAGGCGAGCGGGTATCAACAAAGGAGGGCGTTGCATTCGAGGAGGAAGAGGAGGAGTTCGAGTATAATGAAAAATTGAAACATGAAAATTGTCAAAAACAGCGTCAGCAGCAGTGACACCGGGAACGGGAGCGGTGGCGGGAAGGGGCTGATGGACGCGAGAGGGAAACGGCAAGCAGGCACATTACCTGTCAGGCTCGGCCGGAAATGAAATTTTGCAATGATAGCAAGAGCAAGAAGAGAAGAGAGGTGTGCACTGGGTTCAACCGCATACATCAATGAATGCATAGAGATAGACCGGGTGTGGGTGTTGCTGTGGGTGAGACAGGGCGAGGGGGCAAACGATGGGCGTCTGACAATTTTGACAATTTTGACAATTTTCATTATGCAATAAAAATGATGGCCTTTGACTAAACTGTTCTACTCAGTGCTCCATCTGTCATATTTCTGTGTGTGTTATATGTCCCCAACCAAACCCCAGAAAGTGAATTTTAAATGCAAAAAAATTAGAGTAGGGGAAAAGGGAATGAGAAAAATCTGTACAAAATGGCAGGACATTGCCATTGAATTTTGTAAATGCGGGCGAACGAGCGAGACGGGGACCAGTGGGGACTGGGAGCTGCCGGAAGTTAATTGAAAATGATGATAACATATGGACAAGTAATTGTTAGTGAGCTGGTGCATGAAGATGCGGCAGGGATTGAATTAGTGTTTCCATCCGCTCTAAAATCCACCATCCCTCTATAAATGGCATCCTTCCTGCATGCTCCATCTCCGGCCAAGAGCAAAGTGAAATTCATTAGCGTCACGTCTGCTCTGTTAGCACCTGTCCGACACGCACTCCACGCACCAAGAAGATTCCGGGGGCTATGAAGGTTTGCCAGTAGCAACGAAAAATCCCACTAAATCAATTCAATTCAATTACTAAACGTTCTCCCCTTCCAATTAGCTTTCCTTATCTCCAGCGCGTTTTATGTTGCATACTTTTTGTAAAGGAGGCTCGAAGCGCAGGAGAGAACAAAAAATTGGCTTTTAATCAGCGCCCCGTGATGTCGGCTTAGCGGCTGATTGGATTGTGGCAACTGTAGAGGGGAAAGAGTAATGGGATGGGGGCAGATAGAGGGCGTTTTTTTGTACATCTAATTAAAACGAAGCCAAGGCAGCCCAAACCCAAAGTCAAATCCAAATCAAATCGACGACAGCAGAGACGAAGGTTCATCTTCACACGTATCCCTCCTCGCTCGTTCGCAGAAACAGAAACAGAAAGAACCCTAAACGCTCCCCAAATTAGCGGCAAGTGTTAAACAAAAACCTCCGTAAATTCGGCGGTAATAAATCTTGGCCTCCACTCCACTTCAGTGTTCAACTTCAATTTCAATTTTTCGCTTTCAAACCACATACAAGAAAAGTGTAATTAGGAGGGACATTTTTTCACGTTTCTTTTATTTATTTATTTATGTGCGCGACGAGTTTCCTTGTGATTTGAGTGTTGCGGTAATTAAAATGACATTATTCAAAGTAAGTTCCAATGCCGGGAAAAAGGGTCGTCGCCATGGCGCTTCGTGTCGGGCCCAGATAGGCGTTTATTACTCAGCGACAAAGCGGATAATGTCTAGATGGTGGGTTTGAAAGGGGTTTGCTTCCCCTAGGAGAACCCGAGAACCCTCTTCCGAGGTTAGGTAAGGAATCAGAAAACGATTAGTCCAAGATTTGACTTTGATGGCTGCTTGGGCACACTGCGCTTAGGGGAAGGACAACGCCAGCCCCCTGCAGACAAATTTAATCCGCGTCAGTTCAATACACTTTTGTCTAGCCTAGAAATCCATTAACACTCCATAGAACCGGACGGAACCGATCGATTCGCAGCTCCCAGCACAAGAGATTTTCGCACACATTTTTGCAAAAAAGCAAAAACAAAAACAAAACAGAAACAACACAACGCACTCAAGTGTGGCAGCGGAGAAAGGGTGCAGCGAGGAGCAGAAAGCAGGAAGCGGGTAGGAACTACTATTTTTAATCACTTCACCAGTTTTCACCAGTTCAGTCGGTGCCGCCTAAAGAGTACACAGACAATGACAACATTTAATAGATTGCCGAAGCGGAGGCCTGTCTGGGGGTAGAGTGGGGCATAGAAAATGCCTAGGAAAAGCAAACAGAGGGAAACGCATTGAAAAAAGCAAGCCTCATACCTCATGGCAGAGACAAAAGGTCTGGCTGGGTTCTCGTTCTACCTCTCTCTTACTCTCTTTATTCTCTTCGTCTCTTTCTGAATTTTTTTGTTGGCCAACAAGGGGTTAACTTGTTCCATGAGTCACTCAATGAATGAATGACTTGTTACAGGGGGAAGGAAGGTTGTTTGCCTGGTTGGGGTATTTATAAAGATATTTCTCCCCCTTCCTGTCCGTTGGCTGTTTGCCGATTTCGTACGCTGATAAGCATGAAAAGAGCTCAAAATCCTACCCCCATGCCCTCCTCCTGCACTGCCACGCTGCATATCAATGAGGTGAATTGTTTTCTTGGGGATGTGTTGAAGCAAATGCCATGGCATGCACCTTACACTCCATTTTAAAGACGTTTAACAGGTTTTTTTTTGGTTTTTGTTGAGGCTTGCATGCGTCATCGGGATAACCTTTCCGTGCAGCGTACTTCATATCGCATAGGGCACCACCCCTACCCATCTGCTGTGCGTGGCTCCACGTGTTATACATTTGCATTTGACGTGTTTCCAAATCCATCCGCTTGTTTCCTGCCCCCACCCATTACAGAGTGTGCAAAAAATAGTTTTGCTTTTGATTTTTTAGCTATGAAAATTGCGCAATTTTTCCTGCTTTGCTGTGTTCTGCACTGCTCTGTTTGTTGCGTGGCATTTCCCAGACGCCGCTGCTTATAATTGCTCCATTAAAATTTGCTTATAGGTTAAGTTGATGCCGTGAGTAGAGTCGCGTCCTGCGAGTAATTAGAATGTCGGCGAAGTTGCCAGCCGTCGGAGTGTTACTATTTTTGGATCCACTTAGTTATTCCAAGACGTCGTCTCAACTGGCTAAATCCACACACAATTTATAAAGGTGAATCGCGTTGGACATTCCGAACAAAAGGTAACATTGATCGATGGCACAGCTTTCCCTTTTACTCTCTTTCTGCCTCCTCCTCTGACGCTCTGTGCTCTCCTGTAATTGGCATAGATTGAAGACTGACCCAAACGCGGACCCAACGCATCATTTGTTAGATGACTCATGCTAAAAGTGAAGCCCCCAATCCCACTTCCCTTCGCAGCACCCAATATTCTCTACCATCAATAGGCAAAGGTCAGCAAAGGTTAGTCCATGGGCCTCCTAATGGAGTTTTCTTTTCAAGCCATGCTTAAAAGCAGGCTGTAAAATGTTTTTCTTCGTTTTAGAAGGAAATTTAATATCATCGTCCTACGTCCTTTCTCCTGCAGTGTAGACTAAAAGGTTTCCACGACGCTTTTAATTACACTTTAAACAATAGCTGCACGCAGCACCGCCCCCTGGGTACATCCTGCCACCAGGAGCAACCCTTGCTCTCTGCTTTCTCCGTTTCCCTCCGCCCATCCCAACACTCCCGCTCTCTGGAAAATTGCGAACGTTTGCGATTTGCGCTTGATTAAATTCTAATTATAAAGCGTGCGTATTTCCCTCTTTCTCCTCTTTCTCCTCTTTCCTTTTGCTTTCCCTTTCCCTTTCAGCTTTGCCTCATCGACTGCTGCCCAGTTTCGGTTGGGTTTTCCTTTAGTTCTTTTTTGTGTGCTGGTTGTTTACCATTTTCCATGATTTTTACGACATTTTAATGATTTTCACTGCCAGTCAGTCATTCTGCCACCATCGCGTGCTGGGGCTTCTGTCCGCTTTTCCTTTTCCTCCTACTCTGCCTCCGCCTCCGCCTCTGCCTCGGGTTCGGGATGGAATCTGGGTTTCCACCAATTTTCCTTTTGACTTTTGCGTTTTGTGTGTGTTTTTCGACAGTTTCTTTTCTACTTAAACTCGCATTGGATTGGTTTTTGGGGTTCGGTTCGGTAATTTGCTAGCTCTCTCCAACTCTCCTGGCTTCCCTACCCCTGCCGCTCACCGGCCGCTCCTCATTTTGTTTACTGCTAATGCGACTTTTAACGCTGATTAATGTTTTCTTTTTTACAGTTTTCCTTTGCCATTTTCCACGCCCCACACACCACACAGTGCCGTCAGTTTCAGTGCGCTCCTACCTGCCCAATTCGTGAGGCAGATGCAAAAAGGGAGGGTGAAGGCTCTGTTTGTTCGTTCATTAAATTCATTCGAAAATGTGTCCATTGCGACCACAAACAACAGTCGAGCAGTCAAACAATTTGGCCGAGAGGCAAACAAATTGTTTGTTCGGCTGTCACATGTCAATAAAATTAACACTTTAACAAGAGAGAGGAAGATAGAGAGAGAGAGTGGAACACAAGGAATATACAACACAGACATCGTACACATTTAACACAGTCCCACAGTTAGCTCTCGGTTTCGGACAGAGAAGAAATACCATTTTGTTTGTTGTTTAATTAAAGCAACAACAGCACATAACGCATCGAGAACTTGCGACATGGACAATGATTTCTTGACAGCTCAGAAAATTCAATATTTTTCAGCAAAATGGAAATGTATTCAGAAGACAAGGAGACAGAGAGCGGGAGAGAGTTGCAGCTTTTATGCATGAAAATGAAAAAATAAGCAAACGGAGAGGCCGAAGCTTTTGATACGCTTTCGAGTGGAGTCTTTCTATGAAAGAAGAGTCTATGCTCAAACAGCTTCCTATACCCGTAATACACTCGCTAAAGTTGCAGAAAATAGTGGAATGCAAATTGCATTAAGTGCTCTGGGCGGCAGAGTCTGGCAGAGACTGGTGACAGGTGTGCAGGGGGTGAAGTTCAAATCATTTGCTAGTAAATTCAAAGTTTTCAATACTGTAAAAAGTCATTTTATAATTGATTATAAACATTTAAATATTCAATTTGCCACAAAACGGAAAAACTAAATTTATAAAAAACTACCTGAAATGGGGAGCGAAAAAAGTTCGGATGTGATTTGCGTTCTTTGCGGGACAGTACGTCCAATAGTGTGCTCTGCAATTTTTCGCCTCATTTCCGCGCTCTCTTTTTATCACACTAATTTATTGAGCCGATTATAGGGCCCACCCAGGTGGGGGACGTGCATTATTATATTTTCCATAATTTTAATTAGTTGATAGTGCCAGGAAAATAATCGAATTTTATTATTCGTCGTGTGGCAGGAACGCTTTTTCAGGCCTAAACACACACACTGTCTGTTTTGTTAAAGCCATTTTAAAGCCTTTTGTGCATCGCCTGGACAGGAAAAGCCTCGGGGAAGCATAAAAGAGAGATATAAATGGGGGAGAAATACATATGTATATCCAGGCCATACGAGTATATGCGTAAATGATATATTTATGTATGAAATGTGGACAGAAATTAGGTGAATAGATAGCTGCATATGTACATAAATATGTACATACATATTTGAATTAGTGTACATAAACGTGGCTTTAATTGATGGCCAGTGTTTTCCTTTGAATGCCATTTTCAAATAGATATTAATCAATGTGTGAATGGATTATTTATGGCCAGAGGTCACTCTCGGTGGAGATTTCTTCTTTTTTTTTAATCCCGAATGAACATCTCAAATTCTGTCAGAACTTTCCCAACTGCAAATTGATTCACCCTGCCTGGTGTCTGCTGTCTGACATTTTCTACAGGCACCTGGAAGCATTCAATGCAATGCGGCACATAATGCACATATAATGCCAGCAAAGTCTTTTGTCAGCAAACACATTCTCGAAGCCGAGAGTCAAGCCTCCTCCTATGTCCTCCCAAAATATGTGCACGCAGCTCACGAGTGTTTGGGCAAGAGTTTAGATAGAGAGAGTGAGCCACATGGCCAACAGAATTGTCACTACAGAATGGAAGAGGTGGAGGGAGAAATAGAGCGAGAGAGAGAAAGAGAGAGAGAGAGCAACTGCTGTTCTGCTTGGGAGCCAAGGCAATAAAATATGAATTTATGGCCTATTTGCATGGCTTTTTGGACCAGTGCTCAAGTGCTCTTCTCTTGACCAGAGACAATGCAACAATTCAAGGATTTTTCTTGGCTATCCGCAACGAGGGTCTGGGTCTGCAAATCCACATTAAGGCTCTCCCCAAACTTGCAGCTTAATGAGCTTTGCACACACAAATCCAATACATATGCTTCCCCCAGTAGTACTGAGAAAGTACTTAAACATTCACCCACATCTCTCTACGCATCCCTTTCATGTGTGCATGGGAATTCGTGTTCTATAAAGATTTCATATAAAGCTGAGAGCAAAGCCAAACTTAACTTGGTTATGGCTATGGCCATGGGTATTCTTCGGGCTAGCTGTGGCCAAAGCAGTTTATGCTGCATCTCCATCTGCAGCTGCGGTCAGAGATGTCATGGCACCCAGACGAAGCCAAAGTTTATGGCGTGTCCCCATCCCCAACCCCAAAGGGAGATATTGAATGCACAAGGACGCACAGTTTCTAATTGACTAACGCAATTTTGGGCTCAACTGTACGCAGGCCACAGGCACCATCCACTTTCCATTTGCCCACCCACCAGCCTCCTCCCCCCAGCTGCTTGTGTTCTGCTGGCGAAAGTTTAGTGTCAAATGGTTAAATTCGATTATGAGTCTTAGTTGGGTGTTGGGTGATGGGTTATGGTAATCGAGTTTGAAATACTTCAAAGTTTCGATCATAATGACGATAATGTCCTTGCTCTCTCTGTGTGTGTGCGCTCTTGCCTCTTGAAAGGCTTTCAGCCAAAATAGTCGTCATAATAAACACGGAATAGCCCTGGCCTGTGCCACACAGGCTGGGGCGCGCTCAAAAAGTATGCCATGAAATATGCATAAAATCCAAGCCCAATCTCGCCTGCTGCCTGCCCCAAATCGCCGCAGTTTGTTGCAGTTGCCAAACGAGCTGCCAAATCAAAAATCGCTGAGCGTGTGAAGTGCCAGCTGGCTGTGGCACAGAGACTGAACAGAAGGAAGCACATGACGATGAGGCGGAGGCAGGCAGCACAAACGAAATGCACATTAGAATGACAGCAGAAATGGGCTGAAAGGCTTTTTAAATTTCCATTGTAGCATGTTGCAGTTTCAAAATGTTTTCGGGTCTGTTCTCGATTTAATTGTCCCCAAAAGCCTCGAAATTATGCAATAGCTTCAGATGAAATTGGCCGCAAAATAAACCAGAAATAAATTGGGGAAATAATTTCTGCGGCACATCATAAATTATGCAAAAATTCAATCTAAATTAAACATCAAAAACAAATACAAATACAAACACGCCCATCGTTGCGAGTCTGTCGTGTCTAGTGGGGCATGCTCATTGCGACACATTCGCACCTGCAATTAGCTCGATGGGCCCTGCATTCGACACAGCGACACACCTGCTGCAGCAAACCCCGCACCCCTTTTTGTGACATGCCACCGCGCGCGCAACTCGCCTGACCTGTTCTGTCCTGTCAGTCAGTCAATGCTGGCGGCAGCTGTCCAAAATGTAATATTTAACGCCATTTTATGCAAATTGAAATTATGTTAATGGCCAGCGAACCAGCAATTGATGATGACGTTTGCTTCTCTCTACCTTTGCCTCTGCCTCTGCCTCTGTCACTGCCACTGTCCGGGGTAAAACGATGACAAACCAACCTCGAAATCATTCCCATTGATTCGTTGGCTACCTCACTGTATCGCTTAAAGCATGTTGCATGTTTAAGCATCTTTTTCAGCCTCTGTCACTGTTTCTGGTTCTGCTGCTTACTGTTTGAATGAATGCCCGGAACTGTCTGTCTCATTTGCATTTTAATAACAATAATTACAATAATGTGCAACAATAGCTGCAGGAGCAGCAGCAACAGCAGCAGCAGTAACGATGATAATAAGCACATCAAATCGTTGAATGCCACACGTTGAGGCTGAATACCACACGCATCCATATCCCCACCCATCGGTCTCTGGGTGCTGCAGTTCATCATCGTCTCGGAGCACATGGACAGTCACAGTTACAGTCACAGGCACAGGCACAGTCCCAAGTTCTCTTCAGTTCTCATCAGAGTCACGTTCCGTCTTCTTCGGTATGTGCAACATTCACATCCCCAACCCCTTGGGTGCTCCTACTGCTGCTGCTGTTGCTGTTGCTGTTGCTGCTGTTTGCTGTCATTAACATTTTGTTTATATTTGCTTAAATGTGCGGCGCATCCTCATAATTAGTATGCATGTGTGCGTCGGGACTGTTGTTGCCACCGCATCTGTATCTGTATCTGGATCTACGTATGACTCTGTCTGTTTCTGTGTGCGTGTGTGTTTTGTGCGTTGCATTTGCAATTTACTTTTGTTTGGTTTAAAAAGCGCGTTAAATTTGATCATTGTTGCCGCGAGCATTGTTTGCATTTCCTCCATGCCCCTTCCTCCGCTCCATAGACAGAGACAGATAGACAACAGAGAGGGAGGAAGGCTCTCTATGCTCTCTCGTTTCATTATCGCCAGCCCTAAAATCCAATTCCAACCATAAACAGGACAATATTTTGCAGGATTTTCCATCACTCAACACACTCACCAGCCCAGGGGCACACAACACGTGTTGTAGAGTCATAAAATGGCATATACGTACCTAAAAAGAGAACAAGAAAAGGTTGTTAAATTAGTAAGGAAGAACCTAAGATGCTTTTTGGGTAAAAAAGGGTCCAGGGAATCAATTGGGACTGGGAGACTGAAACTCGGACCAATCGACTTGTACCTCGGATGACAACGCCTAAGTGGGGCTTAAAAATTCAATAAAAAATCACTTAACATTCCTTAAGAAGCTTCCACAAGAGCTACACACACACACACACGAGTGCACACGCATGAGCTTACAGAGAGAGATACAGAAGAGAGGGTGTGTGTATTTCCCGTCGAATGTGCGCTGTCAAAGCCGACAAAAACTGCAGGAAACTAAAGCAATTTCAAATTGAAAACTGCTGCAAATTAATCAAATGCCTTTGTAGATAGAGAAAGCATTCAGCATTGCAGATGGTAGTAAGCGAGATGGAGGAGGGAAAGGAGTGAAAGAGAAAGAGCCCAAAAACGGTCAAAAGGCAAGTCTGGCAAACAAAACACGAAAATGTCAGTCAGTCGCAAAGACAGAGAAGCGAACGATAAAAGCCAAAGGCAAGGCATCATCAGTAGAGGAACCGAGGGAACCCAAGCCCCCTAAAGGCAACAAACCGGCCCCCCGCCGCTCCGCTGCAGCGAACAGCCTTAACAGCCCCACCAACCCTTCCGTTGTCCCTTCTTTTTCCACATATACTCTATATACACATATACATACATATATCGTAACGCATTAAATCGATAGCACGATTTTTCATCACGCACAGAGCACCAGTCCCTGTCCCTGCCAGTTCCAGACCCCGACGGGAAACCCAAAACAACTGAGTGACTCCCGAGTTAAATTGTCAGTTTCATTACGTGGCAGCTTTCCCGGGCTGCTTCGGCATTTTTGCTCCTTCATTCTGTTTTTTAAAGCCAAATCACTACGTCTGCGCGTGAGTCTACCCTACCATCCCTGCTCCAGCGGCTGCTCCTGTCAACCACCCACCCACCCAACGCCTCTTCAGGATTGCGACAAACGATTTTTCAAGCTGGCGCTTCATCGTTCGCATCGTTTCTGTAGCTCTAGCCAAAGCTTGGGGCTTTTTCTGTTCCGTTCTGTGGTTGCTGCGCACCAAACGAACTCAATTTTCGGCAGAAGAAAGAAAACGCATCGCAGGGCTCAAGGGACTCGACGAAGAGTACTCGAGACGCTGGCGAGTTCAACAAACATTTAACTGATTGCCTGGGCGTGCGTTCCGCAGTGAGTTCTGCCCCCACCTTGGCTCCAATGGCTGATTTTTTGATTTGCAATACACCTGGGAGGCAGCCCCTGGCCAGACCAGGACACGAAAATGTTTAGCTTATTTGTTAGCGCTGGAAAATAAATTGTCTGTGCGTGCGGTAATTGTAAATTACGAACAGACACAGATACGGACACGGCAGCTCCGACGGGGGCAAGTGTCCGTAAAGTAGCCGGTGTTATTGACACCTCTCCATGGCGCACTAGTCTGCTATGAATTTTTGATCGCCTCTTGCCAGCAGCAAGTCAGTGCCAAGGGTCGGCCCAATAACCTAACAGATGCGGATGAGTGCTGCAGACCGCACTAAACTAGACTTTTGATTGGAAATCCCCAAACCAAACCAAAAACCGAGCCAAGAAGGCCTCATCCTCTTAGCAATTCAATCGGGAGCCACACAGGATAATCCACTTTGGGGAGGAGCCCGAAAGTAGACAACAATTTCTTTTCAACTTCCTGCTGACACAAATCCGCCACAGGCCATAACTCAAACTATCTCCACCTCAATGTATGTATGTATATACATACATAAGCATGTATGTATCTGTGGACCCACGTATATTTGGTATCCTTGCCTAGGCAGAATCAATAACCATAAACAGAAATTCCGTATGCTCACGAGCAGGAATCATATAAAAAGTATGCCACATGCATGGGGAAATCACTAAATTCAGCCCAAGGCAACGTGTACCTCATCATTTATGTGGGTGTGGGGCGGCAGCCCTAACTCTGGCAGGAGCTGGCAGGAGGAAAGCCAAAAAAACTATCCAAGGCCTCACGTTGATAACTGGGAGACTACTTATAACGGCATGGGAAGGGACTTGGCTGGGTCGCTCTTGTACTCCCGACTGCATGTGACATTTGCATGCTTACTTAAACAGCAAAAAGCAGCCTCAGCGACAGCCGTCGAGCCTGGCACGTCTGCGTCAGCTCAGAGCACAGAGCCCAGACCCAGACCCTGTCTGAGCCACAGCCAGAGCCATGGCTATGGCCATAGCCAGAGAGAGAAAGAGAGCTGTAGACGGCGGAGCCTTCTGGTGTTGTCAGTAGGCAGTCGGAATCCTGTCGACGTCACATCACCACACACGTGTGTAGTAAAAATCAGACGTGTGTGTGGCGCGGCTCCGGGACTCCAGGACTCAAGGACTCGACGACTCACAAGTCTTGCCTTCCTTCATGTACTTTGATTGCTTGCACGTTACCCGTACAATTTTCGGTATGATGGCGGCAACATTTCATGATTTCTTGTACGTGTTTCTGCCTGAGAGCACGCGCCCCCCGACCCCCCCCCCCCCCCCCCCCCCCCCCCCCTCCCTCCCTCACCGTGCTCTGCCCTCAGACTTCTTTCCGCCTTTCGAAATGTATGCAAGCACTTTTTGTATATGACGCCGTTGCGCTTTGGGTCGTGGTGGAGCCCGAGACCGAGCCGGGCCGTGTTTGTTTGCCTGGTGACTGATGATGGTGTGCCCTGCCCCTGCCGCCGTCCCTGCCGTTACCACTGGGTTCTGCCTTCATCTTGGAGCATCAAGTTTGTCCCGCTAATAAATCAATGAGGATTGTGCGGCTGTGCTCCACTCCAAGGAGGCTTTGATTTATGTCCATCTAAAGGGTAGCTTTCTGGTATCCAAAAAAGGATTCCTAATTGAAGTGTGAGTGCCCCTTGATTGATCAGTCATTTCTCGTGTGTGTCCGACTGCCTCAAATTGAGAGTGTCACAAAAGTGTTTTAAAATTTGTTTTAGTATTTATTTGTAGTCACTTTTGTTGGTTTTGTATTTTGCCAAAATGGAGGTGTCTGTGCCGTCTCCCGACGCTCATTGGACACTGGAGTTTAGGGATATTGCCAAACCCTTTCCACAAGAGAAGGTAGCCAATGCCACCTTTAAGGTCATCCGCTTCTTGTATCCACCCTTTGCCCTCGGCATGGTGGATGTCATTCCTGTGGTGAATGATCCCCAACCCGATTGTGCCAACATTTTCCTGGTGCTTGGGATCGCTTTTGTCCTTGGCTTATTGCTTGTCTATGTGACCTACACATGCAAGTTTCCGGTGGTAAGTAGCGGCAGATTATATTATAGTCTTTATGCTAATGCTAATTGATCCTCCAGAAACCCTCGCCATCCATCGAAAATCGGACGATGGAGCGTAGGGGATTCTGGGACCGCATTCCGTCTCGTAGGTCTGGTGGGACTACCGGTGCGGAGTATCTGCGAATTTTAGACATGTACAGCAGGCAGGCGGCAGAAAGAGACAACGAAGATCGAGTTCACCGAAATGTCAGTGAAGAGGGTCAGCCAGGAGCCAGTCACATTCGCAGTCAGAATGTCGGTCTGAGTGCCAATCACAGTCGCATTCGGAGTTCCGGTCCGAGTGCCGGTCCGAGTTCCGGTCCGAGTGCCAGTCACAGTCGCAGCCCGAGTGCCGGTCCAAGCGCCGGCCCGAGTGGCAACTACCAGAAGACCATCCCGTGCCAGTTCCACAAAACTGAGAACAAAACGGAAATCGATCTGACAGACCTTATCGAGCAGATCGACGAAACGGTGCAGGAGCGTTAACCAGCAGTACACCCCAACAAATCCCCAACCAACCCCCCCACCCCCACCACCTTACACCTTACCTCAAGAGATCTCAGGTTAGGTTTAGGTCTCCAAAGCGATGAGAGAGACAAGTTTCTATCGCTTGCGTAAGCTCTTCCAATTTTCATTTAATTTTTGAGGACGTTTCTCGTTCTGTGTCCCCCAATAAAATGAAGTGATTTGCGTGAGTTTTATGTGTCACATAAACACCCATACACACAAACACACGCACAGAGGAAAGACACTGTACATGGGATAAGTCGGTAGAGGGGTAGGTAGAGAGCTTGGGCAATCATTTGGCAGCGCATGTGTCGGATTATTTTGTTGGTTTGCGTTTTATTTAAATTTAGCCTCCATCTCTGCCTCTCTGGCTGTCTATCTGTAGGTCTGTCTGTCTGTCTGTCTGTCTGTATTGCTTCGTGCGCGGTTGGTGAGGAGTGGGCGTCTGTTGTGTCACCCCCGAAAAAGCTGACAGCCGCTGAAAAGTATGCTAAGCTTTTACTGCTCCTTTTTTGCGGCTCTCTTGGCTTGGTATGAAAACAAATTAATGATTTGCCAGCAAGCAAATAAATCAAAAGCTTCAAAGCAGATCTCTGGCTTAGCTATTGGTCTGTGGGTTGGCGTGGCGTGAGGGGTAAGGAGGAATGGGCCGAGATTTAAAGCTCTGTCCCTGAAACTTGTCACGACTCCTCCCAAAACCACTTTAAAGTTGGCGACGTTCCATAGTTTTTATTTTGCAGCTTTTTCCACTCAACTAAGCGCATGCATTGATGATATATCCCCAGCCGTTTGACACCCTACCGCACACCCCACCCATTGTGTCCATTGACACAACATAAATAACCGTGTGAGAGAGGCTGTTATAATTTATAATCCTTGCTGTAGGCATGGCACCAGCAACAAAAACAACAAGAACAACGACAGGCAACAGGAACAGCAATAATGCAACAACACAGCCACGGAGAGTGCAAATATTTTCACTTCCTCCCGCTCTGTACCTGTAGGGAGATTTTTATACACTTGCCTATTGGGGTACTATGATTTTAAGGATATGTTTTTAGCACTCCCAATTAAACAAAATATAGGAAAGGCGAGCTGAAAGAGATCAACAAGCAGAGCACAAAGATCGCAGTCTAAGCTTGGATAGAGCCAGGGCGGGATGGCATTATCACTAAATAATAAGAGAAAAATAATGTACATTTTCGATTCCATATCTGTCTGTGTTCCATTATCTAGGTGTTCATAGAGTTCATACAGGAAAAATCAGTTAAGCACAAGTGCTTCACCCCTGATTTACTGCAGGGTATTAAATGCTTCGGAGACAAACTTTATTTAGTAATTTTGTTGCTGTGTTTTTCATATATTTTATTTGCTCGAAGTCCGACCAGGCGGAAACTCTTTCTCTCTGTCTCTCTCTTCGGTTCAGCCATCCTCCGTCCAGGTTGCATGCACAAATTTTTGGTTGCCTCTTGCCGCCAGCACCCACACTTCCGCACACCTCACTCTAGCCTGCATTTAGTTTATGTGTGTTTCTGGTTTTTCTTTTTTTTTCTACCAAAATTAGGTCAAAAGTTGATTGGCTAACATTTGTGTGGAGGGGGGAGGGTGTGGAAGTGTTAGTTGAGAGGGTGGCTTCCCCCACCAGCATTAATGTCAGAAGCAGCTTTTGGCACCGCTTTACAGCCAGGGGGGGGGGGGGGGGGGGGGGGGGGGGGGGGGGGGTGATCACACCGAAACGGAGCCAGGCGAGCCACCCCTCAGTGGTCCAGCTAATTACAAACCAATCAGCAGTCTAGGAAAACCCCCTCCGGGACAGCCGCTGCAGTTCTATAAAATTCCACATAAATTATTGAAAAACAAAATTAAAATGCAAAATGTAAACTGAAAACTGTAAACCGACAACAAAACCTAATACTGCCAAACGCATTAAACGCGTAAGCTAGTGAAATTATGGTTGAAAAATGAACAGCACCCGAAAAGGGTGCAGGAGGGCAGCAAAGTGTGTGGAAATGGATAACTATTTTAATTATTTAAAATAAAGGGGTTAACATGTTGTGTCGGATGCACACAAACACACATCTTTCCGTTCCTGATGGGTCCATTTTTGGCAAGATGTTAGATCATTATCTGGGACCCATTCACATCTGAGTGAACTTCAATCGAAGTTCTGCAACTGAAATTGAGCCAAATCGAGAAAGTTTCAAGTTTGGTTTTGGATTCATCTACCCTGCCCCGCCTCTGTTGAGCGCACTGATTTTCACCTTTAATGAGGGTGAAAAACCCTTGCCAGTTCCAGTGTGCCAGTGATTATGACAGATCTCCTGATTCTGCATCGCATTGGGTTTCCTCTGTAAATGTACTAGGACTGGTACTGGTACTGTGGTTACGGGGGGGTCTGGGCCTTAATTAAACGGCAATTGTGGTCATCTGCTGTCGGGGCTTCTCCGATGCCTAATCAGTTTTGTGCGATGAAAGACTAAGCTGGGATTACAGGGCAGAGAATACTGCATTTCTCGATGCCCATGCGGGTGCGACATTTGAATAATGAATGTCAACTCAATGTTTGTCTGCCGGGCAAAAATATAAGCCCCAGCCAAAGTCCCCAATGTCACTCAGCTGTCAATTGTAGGTTAATCTAAGAGACACAGAAAGGCAGGTCATCTCCATCTAATTGGGGCGTGGCTGACTGACTGCCTGACTGACGGACGTTCCAACGTAACCGGCAAATGCAATTGGCCCTGCCTTGACCAGCTAATGCAGCTAATTGCTCTGATTATGTCGTTTGTGATGTGCCGAGTGCCGCATCCGAGTGCCTTTGCAGTGTGTCCTTGCCACGTTGCAAACAATTAGGCGCATCCATCTAAGGCCAAATCTCATTTATCAATAACGTGAACTGAAGCCCGTGCCGTTCCCCGCAGCACGACGTTATTTGATAATTTGCCAAAGACATCGTTGGGCATCGTTCATAAACCAAGGATGTGGCGCTGTATATGATTCTGAATTACGCCCTCCGCATCTCTGATTGGGTTAACTGATTACCAAATACCCAAACATATCAGAGAGAGAGAGTCTCCCCCTGGGGCAGAAACGGCAACAAAAATACTCGACAACCCTTCGGACGGGCGGAGTCTGTGCAACTTTCTGGCTGACAAGTGTGACAGGTTTTAATGCCCATAACAAAAGCTCCTTCTCCTCCTGCTTGAAGAGCCCACCTTTGGGGCAAAACTCTGTGCGGCTTCTAGGCACACATTACACATGTAGAAGGCTCGGTAATAATACTAAATTTTACACCCCCACCATAGGCAGGGAGCGAGGAGGCAGAGAGAAAGACTTTCACATGACTCGTTAAACTTTTTGCCATTGTAATAGTTCTGCTTGGTTGGGTTTTCTCTTTCTTTCGAGACGTAGGACCAAAGCGAATACCCACAAACCTACCGAATGTTTCCTGCCACATCCACAGACAGCATCCCCACCCCAACCTACCCATTCCCTTGGCTTGGCTGCTTTACATGCTCCTTGTTGGTGGTTTTTTGGTCTCTCTCTCTCTTTCTCGCTGTCTCTGGTTATGCGCATAATTTATGGAGTGCGACAATATGTTGCCCTTTGTCTGGTTCGGCCTCTGCCAGAAGAAAACTTTTCCACTCTCGCTTTACTCCGCTTTACTTCCAAGAAAGTAAGATTTCTCTGACCGATACAAACCGATGTCCCATGTGTGTTTGTGTGTCTAGGGGGGAGAGGGTCAAGAGGCAGGAAATGTCAAGGCTATTACCATAAGGGAATAGTCCGGGCCCTGGAGACTGTTTCGAGCTGCGTTCGCCATTTAAAAAGGTCTCCTAATTCTCCAAGTTCCATTTGTAACTCCTGCAACGTATTCCCATTGAAGTCGTCTCCCACTGGAAATCCCCACCACACACACACAATTACATGGAGCACCGTGATACATGTATTAATGGGGCTGCTTTGTGTGTTCTTTATTTTGGGCCAACGTTTAGGGCGATAAAAATGCAGAAACAAAAACATTTTGCTAGTTGCATAAATTTGCGTTGTTCTGTTGCGGGTCTCTGCGCTGATAAAACAGCGTCAAAAAAGTGTCGTCGAGGGAGCAACTTGAGTAAAACTATGCAGCAGCAGCGACATCGCACAACAGCGGCAAGTGGGGCAGCGGGCGAGGCAGATATGTATGAAAAGAAATAGTCGAAACAACAGAAACAAACGGGGAAAAAAAGTTTTAAACACACATTTACGTAGAGAAAACATTTCTCTCTTACTCTCTACCTCTCTCTGTTTCTCTCTCCCTTTCGCATGGGAAATATTTAAATGTTTGGCCTGGCATACTTTTGATGCCTCCTCCTCCTGCATCAATCCATCCTCTATGGATCCTTTGAGAGGACCATAGTCGGAAGCTGGGAACGGAGCACCAACAAGCAGTTCAATGGCCTGCTAAAGACAGGTAGACGGAGAAAAGGGCTGCAGTCGCTGTGCTGCGGGGCTGGGTTCTTCACAAGTTTCTAGCATACCTCTTAATCCTGCCACAAGTCCCACCATGCACACACACATGAAGCATGCAACAACCTCACCCATTCGTATCTCTATTTACAATTTATGCCCCACGTAGAGGTAAATAAAGTTTCAGCAAGCTACTGTTGCTGCTCGCTCATTGCATGCCACCAAAGTGACGTGTGCCCCTGCAAAACAGATCCCACATACTCCACCTGCCTGCGCCTGCATCAACGGGCGCTGGTGGTTTGCCATACAAATCCCAAAACCATTTCACTAATTGAAATGAATTTTCATACAGCAGCAGAAGGAGCAGCACATCAGTGTGGCAGACACTTTCGTGTCGCAGCACAAAATTGTAATGACCTCGGGCAACACAGCCAGAGCACTGCAGCAGCCAAAATGTGTGGCGCATAGGCGGCACTGCGGTGGCATCGGAGGAGACTGCCTCACAGTTGAATGACTTATCATCCATGCATCCTCAAGAGTGTGTGCCAGAAACGAAAACTTTAAGAGCCTTGAAACGTCTCAAGCAAAGCTGCCGAATGAAATATGAATTGGGCGCAGTCAGTCCTTTGGGGGAGGGGAGGATATAACTTATTAAACTTCCTCCCCTCACAGAGAGTGGGTTGGACTCTCACTTACATTCTAAAAATATTTCAATTAAAAATTCATATGTGCCAGAGATTGCGATGTATGGATGGAAGAAAGCTAAGCCAAGCCAACAACAATCCCCAAACGGATTGAACCACTCGACATGTCTCAAGATGCCTCACAGGCTTGCGGAGAAAGTAAGTACTGGAGGAGAAATAGGGATGGATCCTCAGAAAGGGAAGAAGAAAGTGCAGCGTCTTTTTTATTTAAATAATTATGCAATATTCCTCCCTGGAGTGCCAAGTCCACACACCGCATGCAGGAATTTTCAAGTTCATAATTATACGATGCTCCCATTCCCAGACACCCACACCCCCCACCCACCCTCCACACACCACCATCATGTTCACTCACTACACTTCCTTTTCCATTTTTAATTTATTTTGAATAAGCATAAAAGGCATAAAAGACGTTGCCCAGACACTGACGGCATTTCCCACAACGGAAGTCATTTTGATGCTCCTGCTCCTGCTCCTGATCCTGCACCATCTTTGCGTATACGTAATGTAGTGTAATGTTTGAGCTCTGGCAACGGGTTGTGCATAAAGAGGGTTGGGGAGCTGGCTCATGGCTTCCCTATTGAAAGGCGTTGAGCGTGGCATGTAAATGCAAAATGGCGACAAAGCGAGCCTGCAGGGAGAAGGATATGTGTACGTATATCCTTCTTCGCCATGCACAGCTATTCTAAGCCATTTGCTTGGCATTTTTTGTTTGCTCCCCGCTCGCTGGGGCAACATTATTTTAATTAACATATTTATATGTGACGGGGGATAAGCAGCAACAAAAGCGAAGTCCTTCCATATAGCAGACTGTGTCTGTGTGTTCAAACGTGTGTGCGTGTGTTGCAATTTTAATTACACACAGAGTGGGAGAGCAGCTCCAGCTGCAGCTGCAGCAACAGCAGCAACAACGGTGGCAAATCTTATGCAATGCATTGCCATGTTGTCATATGAAAATCATTAAAAATTGTTTGCAAAAGGCGAAATCATTAAAATCATATAAATTATGCACAGAGCCCCCACAAACCTTTTTCACAACTCCCACCACCTCCGCATTGCAGCACATGCCTCTTGCCCTCGTAATTATGCAGCATATAAATGCCATCAGCAAGGACATCAACCAAGAGAAGAAGCACACGGGGAAGACACAACAATGTTTTTTTTCACTGAATATTTTTGAAGGGAGGCAGGAATGCAACCAAGACGAAAGAGGGTTCATCAAAGGTAGATTCTGAACCGGGACTCAAGTTATTTCTTATGCGCACCTAAAAGTATGCTTTAAGAATTTGGCAACAGGCGAAAACTTATCCTTCTACGCTTCGACTACTCCGCTCCGCTCCGTCTAATTAAGTCGCAAGAAAAGTACATTTTGTAGACCCCTAACATTCTGTTGTGGAATTCCAAGTATGGCTCTGGATAAAGAGAGGAGACGACAAGCCTTCTACTGCGGTTCAATCGCACTCAATATCAATAAATCCCGCAACAATCTGCATTCAAAAATCAAAGGATACACAGGAACCATGAAGATAGAGAGAGAGAGACAGGGAATGGGTGGAGAAAAGGGGGCACAGGCCAGACAGGAGCATAAAATGCCAATTTCTAGTTGCCAAATGGTTATTGCCTGCTCTATGAATGCAGTAGCACGAGCAGGAGGAGGGGAACAAGAGTTAAAGCCACGTACGAGCACCACTCGAAAAGGCCAGAGCTCTTACCTAGTGGTGTGACTATATCCCAACATACATATGTGGACAGGCAGACATACTATGTACATATGTATGTAGATACATTCTCGTATATGTCTGGAAAGTTAAGTGCCAAGCGGAACACGAAGGCAATTTGTTGCGTAACAAAAAAACAAAATGGAAACCGAAATGTGGATCGAATGGATTGGAATTGTGGATTGGGGATTGGGGATTGGGAATACCTCTCCTGCCTTTCTTTTTTGGGCAGCAGATAAAATTAAAATTGTGCGTGAAAACTGCATAAAGGATGACTGCCAGAGAGCATGCAAGGAGCATCGTACTTACCAGGCATAAAATATAAATTACTATCCTGCGCCGTAATAAATTTCAGTTAAATTTATATACACCACCATTTAAAGGAAGAAGTGGAGTGGGGCAGAAACCCATTATGAATGAATTTAGTAGCAGTAGCAGCAGGGGGAGCACCAGCAGGAGCAGCCAAAAACGTGCGCCATTCCACTATCCTTATATTTATACAAATTTAAAAGCACTTTCTGGGGATCCTCCGACACCCATCCTCCTCCCATCCCAGCCTGCCGGAAAGAGGTTGGGGTTTTTCAAAAAAGCTTGCAAATTTACGAGTATTTCCATGGCTGGCAGCAACGATAAACCAGAACCTAGACCTCGAGCACCACCCAACACCGGACTGGTCGAAAGCAATAACGACCAGCCAGCCAATAGACCCTGAACTCGACTCTCGATTCCCGGCTGGACCCTCCAGTCGGCCAGTCCGGCCGGACAGTGTAAAGTTAGTTGAAGGACACACAGGCGGACGGACGGACGGACGGACGGACGGACGGACAGACAGGACAAACGGCTTCAGACGATGGGGGGCGTTGTCGGCGTTAGTCTAGGCGCTTGAACTAGGCGGAACGACGGAACTTCTCTTCGTCTGGCCTTTCGGCAGACGAGTGGACGGCGGCGGTCAATGACAGCGCAAAGTTTTTGCTGGAAACTAACCTCGAAAGCGATAAAAAATTAAAGCAACAGGAGAGGCAGGTGGAGAGGGGGAAGCAGAGACACAAAGCAGATAGACAGAGACTTGCCGCATCAGAATGCCGCAATGGCCTGTTATTATAATGAAAACGAAGCAGAGGCAGCGGCATCGCCAGAGGCAACAGCAACGGAAACGGCAGTGGCACTGGCAGTAGTGCAGACAAAGTAGATTCATCTGCAGAATTGCAGACACAGAAATAAAAATTGAAGGGTGTCGATGGATGTTACTATGACTGGAAGATATCCAGTACCCGGTAGAGCTGTCAAAACAATATTAAAGCACGTTTTCGAGCAACAAATTAAAAGAGAAAAAACACGAACAAAAAAGGCAGAAGAACTTGGTCTCTTTTCGTGGGATTCTGGACATGTTGAGGAGGTGTATTTTCCATCTGAACATTGCCAAAACAGACGTTAAGATATTAATGATTGTGCGTCCACAATTTATTTTAAAAGTATCCCACGATCCAGACAGACAAAAATAATACACTAAATGAACATCCCTCTCAGCGAGTACTGGGTATCAAAAGTTGGCAAAAGTAGGGATGAGGCTACTGAAACGGAAGCCAGTTACATTTGCATGGCCATGGTCCATGTCGAGGGGTTCCTTTCAAGTGCACAGTGACTGAGGCTGCGATTGTGACTGTGCCTGAAGAATGGGGTGGAGTGAAAGGGTGGGTGTGCCCTAAGTCATTAACAATTTAAGGTGCGGAAATGTTTAACGAGCGTTGCATGGCCCCAGCGGGACCCCCGAATCTGGTCAGGGATCTGTTCCGTGGCTGCTGCTGCTGTTTCATTAAAGCTTTAAGCACCAGCTGCACGCGGGTGGACAAGCGAATCACAGCAGAATCACTCCCGCCCTGCATCCAACCCGTTCAATATGTCGTTTTTTTGTTTTGGATGCTCCCTTTGCCATCACTCTGCCCGAAAATAAACGCCACCCCCACCCCATTTTGGTTGATTTTATTTTTTTAATCTGGCAATTTATGCAGTTTTCCTACTGTGATATACAAATGTATGTGCATACATAAATACATACATATGCATGTACATATGTACATATATCTTCTTTTTTTTTTTGTGCAAACTTTTGTTTCGTTCCCTAGATAACTCCTATTTTTCTGAGTGTGTGTGTGTGGCTGTGTATATCCAATCGAGCAGAATGCCCATTTTTATATTTATTTGCATATGGTGCATAAGCATTTTTTCATACCCCATCGACAGAAGCTTCTCTCCACTCCACTCTGAAATTTTAAACTACATACGAGCATGGGATGGGCCATGTGGCACTGCGCATTGAACAGAGGAGCATAATACGGACAAAGTTTTTCCCTGAAAAATAACGTAGGCCCTTTGGACTGCCACTGCCACTGCCCCTTCTGCTACGTCACCTGCTTGATTCATTCATTCATTGCAAGTTTTGGGGTTCTTTTTCACTCCCTTTTTTTTTGGGTGCCAGAAGTCAACAAATAATATTTTCCATAAAAATTCACATTGAGCGGAAAAACTGAAATGAAAATATTCTCAACGAGAAGGGACGTGTGAGACGCATCTTATGCGGCACAAATTGTATACCCGGCACTCAGTTAGTGTACCTGTACAATAATGTTTTTTTTTTTCATTTTTGAAATACACTTGTAACAGTGTGAGCATACATAAGTCTGGATACAAAATTTGGTGCCTCTATCTTTTATAGTCTCTGAGATCCAGGCGCTCAACAAGACGGACGGACAGACGGACAGACAGACATGGCTCTATCGACTCGGCTATTGATGCTGATGCCTTCTGTGCCTTACATACAACCGTTATTCGCACAAATACAATATACCCTATTTACTCTTCGAGTACCGGGTATAAAAAGAGAGAGACAGAGGTTCAGAACTAAAGCCAAATGTCATGTATTTGTCCATAGGATATGCCATATATTTTATATTTAAAACTATACATACATACTTGGAAACATATGTATGTGTGTTAAATCTTTAGATATTTTTTTGGGGCAATTCCTGAATCTCAATTTGATTTAGAATTTAATCAATATTTGTGTTACGATGACAACTCGATGCGTGAGCCCCCATCTGGGCATTCAACTCTCTCTGCACCCCATTCTCGGTTTCTGCCGCACACTCTGACTGTTGCTTTTGGTGCATACTTTGCGGCGGCTGACGGTTTAGAATGTTTATCAATTTATGCACAAATGCAAATAGAATTTCATAAATAGTCATTTAATTGCACTTTGGGGCAGGGACAAAGAGAGAAAGCCCATAAACGATATGCAAAATGCAAATTGGCCTCTGCAACAGAGAGAGAGTGGACGAACAGGAGGCTTAGGCCATGCCACATTCCTACATTCTACATGCCACATGCAAAGCCCCTGCTGCTGCTGTTGATGATGATGTGACGTGAAAAGTGTGCAACTACCAGATTAAAGTGTTTTGGCCGTAATGCCATACCCCTCACCTGACACTCACCCTTCTGACCCAAAACATTGCCTTAAATTTAGGACACAAAATGTTGAAAGCACAGCTGCTGCTGGCCAGCAAAACTCTTGGATAAAAAATGACACGGGAAAGAGACAGAGAGATAGAGAGCAGGAATGAAACAGAATGCAGTCGGACGTTAGTGGGCACAAAATTATATGGCACACGCAGGAAAATCAAGACAAAGCTTGGCATATATACGATAACAGTACTTGTATGTTTGTGTGTGTGCGTGTATTTGTACAATGCAAAAAAAGCAAACAAAAGGCAGTAGCAGCAGAAGCAAACGCAAATACAGAGGGAAAGCAACTCAGCCCGAAAGCATGCTAGAGCGTGAAAAGAAATAGAGAAACTCAGCGCCGAATCATTTGATACCCTTTGGGGCTTTGAACTGGCGCAAAAGCTAACCTTATCAGTTAGTTATATATGTGTATGCCGCCCGACACCAAAAAAATGAATACCGAAGGCATATGATATAGTCAGTCGATATGTCTAAAATTCCAGTCAGATGGATCAGAAACATAGAAACATCTCCAGAAAACCCTTAATACCCTCGGCAAGGGTAGTCACATGACAAACAGTCGGAAATGTGAAGGGAAAGCTTTCAGACCATGTGAGTTTAGTTGATTTCTTTTCCCAACTTGTTCGCTTTTTTTGATATTACGTGGCTGCAACAGCGACGGAGGAGTGCCACATAGAAAGATCTTCCAGACTCGTACGGAAAACCATACTCTCCTTTTCCATCCATAATTGTTGACGGAACTTCATTCAATTAATAGATCCATAAACACAAAACTCCTCCCTTTTTGGCAAGTATTTTACATCAATTCTGCCGGCCCACCCTGTCCCACTCCATCCCGTCAACTAGCCGCAGTTGTTTGTCAGTTTTTTGGCCATTTCTGTTTAGGCCCCTGCGGTCGTTTGACTTTTTTTCTGGCCTGGCCTGGCCCGTCCTGCCATGGCCTGTTGTGCCGTTGCCAACTATTTTCACTCGACTTTCGAATGTTTTTATCCCTAAAGCCTGCTTGCGGATATGCATAGAGCAGCAACACAAACAGAAAACCCAAAACTCAAACCCAAGCTCTGTTCAGCAGTACAAAAAAAAAAAAAAAACAATTGGAAAAACAATAAATGGCAAATGTATGGCGGCATTTTAGGCGCATGGCGCATCGGAAACAAAAGAGCTGAAAATTTGCAAAATGCTGTGGACTTTTCCCCTCCCTACCCCCTACAATACACACCACGTTTTTTTGCCGTATTTTTGCATTTTTATAGCAATATGGCAAATGGAATTTTTGTGCACGAACCGAGCGCTAAACATTTAAATGAGTCAAGTGGCTTTTTGATGGTCGCCGTGGCCTGGCTATGGATTTGCATATGACTGGGAAAAAAACCCACTTCCTCTGCCTCTCTTTGCGGGGGGCTTTTAGAGCTCCGAAATGCAGAGACTGGGGACAGCGGCCCACTTTCTAAATGGGTTATATGTATACGCAGAGGCCAGAGAGAGAATGGATTTTACTTACTTAGATTTCCACTAGGAATGTAAACGTTGCCCGATGGCGTTCGCACCAAACAAGATGGCTCAAAGTCAACGTCATTGGGATTGTTAACGGTTAAACGACCATTCTGCATGCGACTCATTGTCGGATTACGCGGCGGTACATCCGGTGGGGCCGTTGGCGTAACTCCTTCCAGGAGGAAGCCTGAAAAGAGTGCAGGAAAAGTCATTAGTTCGGGGTTCTAAAATCTACAACTGCCATCTTCTGATACTGCTACTGGTTATATTAACAGCTTAATTCAGACTTCTTTCGCTCCATTTTCCTCTCTCTCCTCCCGAATGACGACAGAAATCATTGCACATTTGACACTAAAAGTATTTTGTCGTGAATTTTTCAACAGTATCAAATGGATTTGAATACTGCAATCAGTTGCCAAAAAGGAACTAAATCGAAATGAAATTATTCAACAGAATAGAAAATTCAATTTGTCTGCTTTTTTCCACTCGGGGCAAATCGCTCAACAAATGCGAGGAGAGAGGACACGCCGAAAAAAACTCTAAAATACTGAAATTTACAAATAATAATAGAACAACAAATAAAAACAGATAAAACATAGATATAAAAGATAGAAAAATAAGGGGAAAAATATCGAAATTAAATGGAAAATGCCTTTGATACACAAACACTAAAACAGCCACTCTAGTGTGAGCTCTAGTATCTATGTGAGAAATGATGCCTCCTCTTCTATTATGGCGCTGTAATAAATTTCAAAAGCATTCGCATTCATTCTCATAGAAAATTTTAAGCTCATTTATAGGCTTAAAAGGCATTGCTACGCAGAAGAGGGCAAAGAGAAGAGCGCGATGGGGCAGGGTGCAAACAGGATGCTCGACAAATTCAAATGCCAAGACCAAGAGCAAGAGCAATGTCTAATAAAAAGCAACAACAACAAAAACGGAAATGCCAACGGCCAAAAAGGAAGAAAATTTCAAATTTGTTGAGATTTTCTGGGCGCGAAAATCATATCCTGCCCGTGCTCCCCCTTCTGAGACGAGTAGCAGGAGTAAGACTACTCGTGGCAGGCCGAGTGTATGCTGCTGCTTCTACTGGCTTAGTGGGGAGCCTCTGTTGGTGTAATCGCCTTGCGTTAGGCCGAGAGACTACTCCCGATTCCCGCTTCTCGCTTTTATTTTCTTTCTTTTTTTTTCATTTCTACAAGCTGAAAGTGGCCCTAGGACTGTGGGAAATTTAAGCTGCGGAAAATATGACACCAACTTGTCTGCCTGCCTTCATGGATGCTCCTCGGGATGCTGTCTGAATGGCCGCGGGGCCTGCGCATTATCGTTATAATGAAAAGCGCCGCTACACGTCGCCTCCTCTCTGCGGCCCAGCAGTGGCAGTGGGCAGGGTGGGGTAAAAACAACAAAAAAACAAGCAGGATGCTCTGCCTGCTTGCCTGCCCGCCAGCAAAGATTATTTCACGCGGTTAAACACAGCAGCAGAAGCACCAAAAGTTGGTCCCCAAAAATGTTCATTCAAAATTGGCATTGCGGGTGGCTGCCACAGTTGTGGAGATAGGCAGGCATGCAGAGGCACAGAGGCACAGAGGCAGCCGGTCATCTGTGATTAACACTGGGAACTGTGAGGTGGGGGATACAGCAATTTTTGTGGACTTTTGTCTTTGGCTTGCGTGTAATTAGATTTGAGATTTAAGGCGCTTATGCCTGATGCGCAGCAAATTGAAATTGAAAATGCTCATGCTCATGGCCCATGGCCATGGCTCCTCCTGCTCCACCAGCTTTTCGGACTCCTGTGCGTATGTGTTACGAGCTGAAAATTGGGGCCGACTTTGGTGCTACATTCATTAGCCAGTGAGTGATAGAGGGAGACATAGAGCGAAGGCAGAAGGCTGCATCTGCATTCTTGGAACTTATTCAGCCATTAGGCGGAAAAGTTAAGCCAAAGTAGCCGAAACCCGTACAACCTCCCTAGCGCATTTGCATGTACACACGATAACATCATTTAAAGACACATAAGAAGAGCGGTTAGTGGGAGGTTTAGTCTAATATTAAGCACAAAACATGGTCCCACTCCATGGATACAGCCATTGGCAGCCACTATCCCCTGCCACTGCCACAACTGGATAGGGTATCTGAATGGTCGTTTCCTCCCGCTTGACCAAGTCAAGGGCTTAGCCAAATGGCAAAAGAGACAACGTAGACAATGGGGCCACAGAACAGATAGACGGGCAGCAGAAAGGCGGAGAGAATTCTTTCTTCGTTGGGATTGTCGCCTGTCTGCCTGCCAGTTGGCATCCACATCCACATCCGCAGCCACATCCGCATACACATACACACGCAGAGACTGAGCAAGAGTGACAGAGAGAGGGGGAGGAAGAGGGAGAGGGAGAGCCAACGACCACTTAAAGCGCAGTCGAAGAACAAGAAGATGGTGAAGTAGAAAGAGAGTGCGGAGAGGCGGAGCAGTAGAAGAATGAACAACGGGAATGGCAACTACTGGGAATGGCGCTGATAAGCAGCTTATCTTCATTTCTACAACCCCACAGCGTTTATTTTTCCCCACCCTCCAACTAACCCCTCACTCTCTCTCTCTCTCTCTCTCTCTCTCTCTTTGTGTGTGCGTTGTTTGTGTTTGCTGGTGTTGTTTCTGCTGCCATTGTCGTTGTCATTTTGAATGCGAATGCGTTGTAGTTGTTCCTGTTCTGCTGCTCTGCTGCTGTTCCTGCTATTTCTGCTGCTGCTTTTGGCTGCTGTTGCCCTTGGCTCGTCGTTCTGCTGCTGTTTTTTTGGGGGGTACGCAAAATGTGTAATGGCATTTCGTCAGACAGAGCATGAAAAAGCGAGCCAGAGCGAGGCTTTAGTAAAAACCAATGGAAAAGCAGCAACAGCAAGGCAACGAGTGTGTGTGTGTGTGTGTGTGTGTGTGTGTGTGCAGGCATAGAACAAAAAACTGAAAATCGAATTTTCCCAACATATGTACATATGTATCTATGCAAATGTATGTTCGATTTTCAGAGTCAGTGGAAACTGTTTTCATATTAAAATTAAACATGTTACTATTCAAAATATATGAACAATATATTTTTTAATTTTATTTTGTTCGCATATGTAAATACATACATATTTATGTATGTATGTATATTAAAAGGGCCTTTTAATTCAGTTTAGTTTGCATCTATTTAATTTTACGATGTTTTACTTAAAACCGGAATATATTCTGTGGAGAGAACCTCCTCCCCCATTTCACTTGGACCCACCGTATTACTTATAATAAAATTATCTGATGTTGTGTGGGAGTTTTACTCTCCTCTGATGCTGATGATTTATATTTTTGTGTTTGTGTATTTTTGTGGGTGTTGCACTTGTAATTCTTTTATAATGCATAAAGACAGATAAAGGGAACAATGCCAAAAAGAATCCCACCGACTTGACGAAATTTGGGAGACAACTTTGAAGTGGCTGCGACCCAGAGCAGGGTGGCAACTCCAATTAGGATCTGGAGGCTCATTCCACCTTCGAATAAGTTTACCCCGAGAATGAAAAACATTTAAGCGGGAGAATTCACAATGGGAAATATGTTAATTAAATTAAAGGGACGACGAAGACAGGCACAAAAGGGAGAAAGGGCGAAAGAGAACGACACCAGCTGCTTGTGGCATGCCAACAATGAGCAATGCGGGGGGGCATGCCAACACCTTCAACAGGAGTCATGCTGCTCCTGCTTCTGTTTATGCTTCTCCTTCTGCCTGACGAGTAACAGAGGGACAGAGGAAGAGAGAGAAATGTAAAACACTCTTGGTATGACAGCTGAAATGTCAGTTAAGCATGAATTGCACCCTGCATGGTGCTGTGCCACTTCCTCTTTGCTGCTCTTTCTTATCCGTACAGGGAGGGGACGCTGGTAATGAGAATTGAGGCAACCTGAGCCAGGTACTTCGTCCAGGTCCTGGGAGCTGTGTATATTCCTCTGGTGGCCACTGGCACACTGACAAGTGGTGAAGAGTCTGTTTCTTAACTGCAGTTTTCTCTTTTTACTCCCTTTTCCTTTTCTTTTTCTTTTCCATTTTTTGTTTTATTTTTTATTGCGTCAGAGGGTTAAGTGAAATATAAAGATGCTTTCATTTGTGGACGGACTACCCCTGATGACAATCATCCATTGGGTATATCCTGTGTGCTTTCTGAAGCTCATTACATCATAGGAAAAGTGGCTTCTATTCCAGCAGATGAGCAGAGGAGGAGGGATTCTGTGACTGGCAACTGATACCCAACTGGATCTATAAAAACTATAATCGAAATGGACAACAATGATGACAGGTAAACCACTCACACATCTATGTCTCTCTCCCTATCTCTCTTTGTGTTTGTGTGTGTGTGTGTGTGGATGCCAAACTGCGTATACGTAATAAAGCGAAGCATAGGCATTTTTTGTTGTTGTTCCCATAGCAATGGCTGCTGCCATTTTGTTGATAAGCAGCCGGCGCAGGACAGTCCAAGGGGTTATATGGAGTTGCATAGAGCAAGAGAGGAAGAGACATAGCGTTGCATAGAAAGATAGAGAGAGAGAGAGAGAGACAAGCAAACAAAAGGGCGCCTAAACTGACAATTGGGCGCTTTGTTTTGGAGCGTGTGTGCATCCCATTTGCAGGAGGAGGCCTGGCCTGGGACACCGTTTGACCTGTCTCCACATGCCCCCTGGTGGGGCATCATAATGCGGGCCATCTGTATGCGTATACGCGTTCTCCAAGCTGCTCCCCCCCTTCCATTGTTAATATTTGCACTAATACAAGGAGACACAGCCAGGCGGCGGCGGACGCTTTGTATCCTCTCTGTGTGTGCCTGCGCTTGACATATAAATAGAGCAGATGACACACACACATGCACACATGGAAAGTTGTCAAAGAGAGAGAAGTCCTTGTTAGTAGGAACAGCCGGTCATTGAGTAATTCCTTTGCATATGTAGCGCAGAAATGTGTGTGTACAGTTTATTAAATTTGAGACCAGAGCCCAGTCTCCCCCAACTATTTATGTACCTGTCATGTACACCACCCACTCTTCTATAGGGTGCGTTCCATTTCCAAAGCCCTTCCGCACCGCACAATCTTTGTTTGTCAAAGTTTTGCGCTCAACTCTCTGGGAGGGGAGGAGATTTATTTAGTTCGGGTCTTCACACAGAAAACTTTGGATTTACTTCGACACAATTGTCAGCTTAGTCACGTTTCATGTGTCGACGGATGGATCTATGAGGAACAGACAGGGCAGGAGCAGGCAGTGGGGCAGGTGCAGAGTCGGGATATAGAGAAGCTAATGCTAAACACGACATAAAGGTAAGAAGCTAAAGGCACGCGATGCGAATATTTTAACGTTAGCACAGAGCCCAGCAAAATAAAACCAAAAGAAAAGGACAGCAGAATCAGGAGTAGGGGAAAGGACAAAACTACAAGTTGACGCTTTGTTTGATTAAGTTTCAATTTTTGGACGATAGTTAGCAGCGGCAGCATCTTGGCTCCTGGCGCGGTTCACACTCTGATTTCGTACTGTTTTCTGTCCTCCCCTGAGTGCAGGCCCAAGGCCCGCACACTCATCCTGCTGCCATTAAATTATATTTGCAGCATACTTTGAGGCGCAGTTAATCAAGTTTTCAGCCACTGACCCAGTTTGCTTAGAATCTCCACCACTGCCACCATCCACATCTGTGGAAAAACCAACTCTGGTCGACAGCCTTTTGATAGTTTTTGCCCCTGCCCCTGCCCCTGCCTCTGCCTCTGAGAGTGAGACGCGACGTCTCGTTAATTGATTTTGTGGCATGCAAAGTTCAGCAGACGATGACGACGATGGCTGTCCCAAAACCGCAAAGCCGCCAACCTCAGCCCCGGCCGCCATCCGATTTGAGCTCATTTTTTTTGCTGCCGCTGCTGCCAGTATGCTCTATGCAACTCTTCTACTTAGTGGCAAGTGCAAAGGCCCGCCTGCCCTGCCTCCACCTCTAATCCTATTAGAAGCTGTCTGCCACACACCCCATACCCATCGTGTCGCATACTTTGCGGTTTTTACTTTGTCGCGTCGTGTATCGTGTGCCACTGATGTGTAAGTAAGTTGTGGAGCTGCTCTGTGGCATGCTTTAAGGTGGCAGCTTAAAGGGGCAAATTCAAATTTCGGCCTGCAGACCCCCCTTACTCCTTACCTATTCCCTACATTTCTGCTTGGCTTGAGAGAGCGGGACAGAGAACGTAATAAACGTCAAGTGACAGTTTTCGTAAAATTGCTACTTTTGAAGATTTATTTGCCATGACTCGTGCATCCTCCCTCAGCCCCCGGTGTAACCCTTTTTCCGAGCTGCAGTCAAAAGTTTTCGGTCAAATGAATGGCAGTGGCAAAGCAGTGGAAAATGAAATCTAATTTAATGCTTTATTTGACACATTTCCCAATGCAAGTTGCCAGTCGAAGAAGTTGCCACCAAAAAGTAGGTCGAACACCCCACCCCACCCCTCCTCCGACCTCCAACACAATGAGAAATTATACACCAAAATTCTAAGTGTGGAAGGCAGCACTTTTGTTCTTTCTGCTGCCTCGTCGTCAGCCTTCTGTCTGTTTTTCCGCGAGGAAATGCAACAAACAAAAGTTTTCCGCGCCCGAAAAGTAGGCTATAGATAACTGACATTTGCTTGCGGCTCATTAACATTTCAAAGTGGCAGCCAAGGGGCACACAAACACACAGCACTCTCTCTATGTGTCTCCCTTGCTCACTGTGTATCTTTCTCTCTTGGTTCGCCATAACTCACGGCGTGTCAGGCGTGCTTAACCTTCTTCGTTGTATGTACGTGTCGTAATGCCAGTGGAGGTGCCTGACATTTTTCGCGAACGCCTTCTGTTATGCAACACCACAACGATAGGCAGAGCGAAAGAGGAGCACGAACAGCCATTGTCTCTGCTGCTACTCAGCCACAAAAGCCTACAAACAAATTAAGCAGAAAATAAAAGCTTTATCTGTACGTGTCCCTGCATTTGCGTCTGTGTATGTGTGTGCGTGTGTGACAGAGTAGGAAAACTTAAAGAAGAAAGAAGTAAAAGAAGTAAAAACAGAAAATCAGACGAGAAGAAAAAGCAGTCGTAGTTTCTGCTGCTGCTGCTGTTGCTGGAGCTGTCGGAAAAGTGCAGGCAGTTAAGCACTTTTGTCTCAATGAGTGTCAACAAGCCAACCCTCGAGCAGGAGCAGGAGCAGCGTTAGCTGCAGCGGCAGCAGCAGCAGCAGCAGCCGGAGGAGGAGGTGCATGCGACTCGACACACAAGTCAAGAGTGTGGCACAGAGACACACCCACACACTCACACATGTGCCTCAGTATGTGTGGCAAATAGAGGGAAAATGGAAACAAAAAAATAATCGCTCCATTAATGAGCCCCGGGCCAAGTGCAACAAGCACTGACAACATGACCCCTAACCCCCCACAGCTACTTAACCCTGTTTCTGCCTCTCTTTTGTGTCTGTTTGTCTGTCTGTCTGTTTGCTGTGACCACTCGAGTGGCTCTTTCAATAGTTTGTGCCCAGATACGAGTCTAAGTAGTGCCTCATCTCTTCCTTTTCTTGTTGCCACATTCCTCCCCATAACCCACCCACTTTTTCTTTGAATTTTCAACTGTTTTCAGCAATTAGAAAGATTTCTCTCTTTCTATTTCAAAAATAACTTTTTCTATTTTTGATTTAAATTCTAATTGGATTCCATATTTGTCAGAGAAATCTCTCGACAAAAGTTGCTATGAAAACGAGTGTTGGGAGGGGAATGCTCGGCGAGGATATCCGCGCACAGTGGGAGTGTGGGTGGGGCAGCACAAGAAATCATGTTCGAAGTCTGGGGGTGAATAATGCGAGAGAGAATATGTGCATCAGGGGACAACTTTTGGCTGTTATTCATTCGATTCCTTTTACATATGTACATATATTTTTTTTCGTTGCTGCTGGATTGATGCTACGTCAATGCCACGTGGTACGCAGTACGTATACGTTACAAGTTTCGCGTTACGAATGTTCCCCTGTTCTCTTTGCAACTTTAATTGGAGCGACTTGAAAGGGAAGTTTTCCTGGCTTTGATTCTGCGATTCTATTCCTCAATTGCTGTTCGTCTGGCATTTCCCTTTTTCGTCAAGGGCCTTTCTTTGTGTAGATTTTTGGGCAGCTTTCGAGCTTTTGTCGTGTTCGTTGTATTTGTGTTTATTTATTACTCGCACTGATGGAAAAAAGCGGAAGAAAAGCGAAATGGTACCGGTCCCTGGCCCTGTTCTGCCCTAATATAATGTAAATTTTTCATCGCTGCTCTTTTTTGGTAAGGTCGAAGGGTGTCCTCGTCCCCTTCTCCAGCTTTTTTAGTGGACTTTGGAGAGTCGTTAAATTTTTTTTCGAAGTTCTTTCTTCATCCACGGCTTCAGATTCCATTTGAAGAGCTGACCCTGCCACTGTGAAGAGCCGTGCCCCTGCCCCTTGAAGTAGTCCAAAAATTGAAAAGCGGCCAAAACTTTAAGTTTTTTCTTCGTTTTTTTTTTTGTGCGTTTCCTGCGGTTTTATTAATGTTTCTGCTTCTGTTTCTGAGTCCTGAACGTCTTAAGGAAGTTTTTCCTTCAGGCAGATGCTTCGCTGGGAAAAAGCAGGCAAAAAACTTTGTAGCTGGTAATTATGCTGCATGCAGCAGCGGCAGCAGCAGCAGCAGCAGCAGCAAAGTTTCCCCTGAAGCTGCTGTGTGGCATGCGAATAATGATGTAGACGGCGGGATATAGGGTACAGTGGGTACACGCTGGCAAGGACAACCCGCGGAGCTTTCCTCCAATTTGCTTATCGAATCGTAAAACTCCATTGAAGAGAGTTCCTTTCCCCTTTTCCCCTTCGCGAGCTTTAATTTAGCAATTAAAAGCATTGGGACTGTGCCACATTTTTAGTGCCCCACACACGGTTGCACAAACAATTAAGAATAATGTAAAAAAATAAGAAAGGCTGCAGTGCACACTGCAGTGTGCCGCAGCCTTGCGCGCTGTGTTGCATTATGTAAAGCAATTAAAATGAGGCAGAGAGAGCGAGAGAGAGAGGCAGCAACTGGCAAGTGCAGCCTCAAATGTAGCATAACTTGAGGCGCACACAAACAAACAGTTGACTTTTAGTGGCATGCAACAGCAGCAGCTGTGCTTCCTACACCCAAGCAGTGGCGGACTGGGGAGGGGGTGAGAGTTAGCTAACCCATGATTAAGGAAATTGTTGAAAAATGTTAAACAAGCCAAACGACGAAGGCGACACATGCCCTGCCTCTTGCTACCCGCCACTGAGGCAACAAACAGCCAGCGACGGGGCCCACTCTGCCACTTGTCTGCTCTGCTGACCTGCTAAAAAATCTATAAAAATGCAGTTGCCACAGCTCTGGGCGGCTGGGCGGTTGGGGCGCCTGCTGTTAGGCAACATATTGCAGTCAAGGCCTTCGCTGCGTGCATTTTTTAAATGCTCTCCGCTTCCTTTTCGTGTTCTGCTCTGCTCTGCCGCATGTGGCACAAGCGGAAGCTGCTGTTTGGCTCGCATAAATAATAACAATGGGCCATGAGGTGCGGGTGCGGGTGCGGGTGCGGGGTGGAGGGAAACGGAAGGAAGGAGTAGGAACCAACAGTAACAGCACCAGAAGCAGAGCGGGCCCCTGCTGGATATGTATATGTGTGCGTTGGTATGGGTTTAGTGGGCGTGGCGAGCCACCAACACGTGTTGCAAGCTTGTTTGCTGCCTCAATTGCAACTATTTTCACAGAGTTTAAGTCTGTTGCGGTGTGCAAGGAGGTGCTAGGAGCTGCATGTGGTGGGGTGTCTGTATCTTTTGGTGTACATGTGTTTTCCCGGGTGTTTTCTATCTTGTTTAAAAATTGTTGGCCATTTGGGGGCTGTGGTACATGTGTTTGCCCAGTAACTTTGGCTTATTGGCTACACCTGGGCTTAAAGCGAGGCGAAAGTGAGCAGCAAGGGCGCGCGGAAATGTGGGGCAGGAAGTATGTGGCTCTATTCATGTATCTATTTGGAATATTTACTCTGGGAACAGAGCTAACCACAATTTACACTCACATTGGGAGACGGCAGGGTCAACAGAATGGAAATCATCATCAAACATACCTGCAAGTGAAAATGAAAAAATGTTCATTAGCTGAGTAATATTTAATTTAATTTCAAATAGTTCATATTAATTGGTAGGAGTTTTGAGAGAGTGCGAGATGGATGATGGATGCTTTTGCGCTCTGCTGCTAAAACTGACCTTCAGGCTGTGTGAAGCCTTCTTTCCCTCTCGCTCACACTCAGCTAAGCCAAGAGCAGACTTCAAAGGCAGACAACAACCACACGAAGGAGTACAGCAATGGAATCGCCAAAGTACATGAGGATCAAAGCAGCAACATTAGCGGAGCAAAGAAAGAGCCAGAAGATCGTACATGTCTATGTATGATGTATGTCCACTAAGAATAAACTTGTGTTCAATTCATTTACGAACTACTAAAATACTCTGAGAATAGTGTGAAGATATATGGCTAAGATACTAGATACCTAACCATCTGTATAGGAGGAAAAATAAAAATCCTGTTGGCTATCATTCAGTGGAGTAGAACTTCTGAGATCTGTATTTGCCCAAGCTGACGTAGGTGTGGAATTAAAATTAAACAATACGAAAGGTAAAGGAAGAGTCTGTGCAAAGAATTGTTTATTCTGTCACAAATCAATCATAATGCTTGGCATGATATCGTTCCATTCAAACTAATTACGTTAGAAATTACACATAAAAAAAGAAATTGGCTTTGTTCGAATGAAAAATTAAACAACCACAAAACAAGACCAACAAGTCTTCGCGATTCCCTAAACATTTTATATATTATTTTAAATACCACTAAATATGCCATTTGATGATAGACGGCTTTTCTATGGAAATTCTAAAATTTGAAATAGCTTCATGATTTTCTACATTTCATCAAAGTCCGCATTAAAAGGCCCAATAGCTGGAGTCACTGGCACTGGTAGATACTTTTTGTGCACTAATTTAATTTGTTACACGCTGCGGCTAACCGCATTTTGGTTTAAATATTTTCCCCTTTTTTTTGCATTTGTTCTCTCCCTTGATTTTTGTGATATTTTTGTCCCAGTGTCAGCTGCAGATTTCGCATCGCAACGCACCATTTTATTTTACAAATATTTAATAAATTACAAACAATTGTTTGTGTACATGATATATAAACACAGACACGTAAATATGTAAATGTATGTATGTACATATATGTATGCATGTGAATATCAATTTTTTGATGAATTGTATTTAGATGGAAAATTTTGTGTTTTTGGCAGCAAACCATGTGACAAAGAATCAAGCAGCCGCTCAGGCATTGAAAATTTAATGGAAATCTGAATTTGAGTGACAAATGTGCTGCAATTATCCATGAATCCACATGAATGACGCTGAAAACTTTCGTTTTATTTTGTAGAAAATTAATTTAAATGTCTTCCTAATGAATGCTTACAGCTTTCATAACTCTTCTGCGCGCCCTCCATTGTGATGCTAACGATGGGGAAAATGGGGAAACCTGACAGACGCCTTACTCTCTCGAGCGGGGGGTTTTACATAACCCGATAAGTGAGAAGAAATTAGCTGCAGCTTCGAGATGTCAGCTGTCATGTAGCCTGACACTTGCGGAGCCGCTTTTTCCATCTCTAACTAACAGTCTAACAAATACTCCTAAAACTTTGACCAATTATCATTTATTTAATATTGTATCTGCAGATCTGTGGGTTGCTCGCACAGCGTGAAACTGTGAAATGATTTTCGAATTGATATGCAAATATACGGACATATCGAAATGCGGAGAAATTTGAATGAATTATCTTCTATAAAAAATGCAGTTTTCCCTCTTCGCACAGCAGGTGCCCCTGCCCCCGTCTTTAGCTGCTGTTGCATAAGCACGACTCAACCCGTTTGCCGCCCAGAAAACCAATCAAATGCTGCCTTCCATATCATCCAGAACACTGAAAACAGAGGAGGGGAAGAAGAGAGGAGCGGGAACATTTTTGCCACAGCAGCCCCCAGGAAAGAAATGTTTCTCTTTGCGTAGGTTGCATCCACATCCGCACATCCCCACGACCATGCCACGCCATGCCACGCCAGGCCATGCCAATGCTTTCGTGTACAGTAGCCGCAAGCACATGTCAAACAAGGCAGCGGCAAAGAGGCAACAAGGAACACCATTCGAGGTCGACTGGAGTCGCGCAGTGGAGGCTCCCAAAGCTAATGGCTTTCTGGCCACAATGCGAGGCGTATTCCCATATTTCTTCTTCTTCTTGTGCCTTTTCTTATGCTTATGCAATGATAATAAAAACGCAGCATGAGAGATGCAGAAAGAGAGAGGCAGAAGCAGAATGCAAAATATAAATGAAATAAATTACTGCGCAGGCGCAGCGACGGCGGCGACGGTGGCGGCTGCCAAAACGTAGCTTCAAACAATGACCAGGCCAAAAAGAGCAATTTGAATGAACGTGCCTCTGTCCAGGGACTCTCCAACTGGCTCTCTGTCTGTGTGTCGGTTACTGCCTGTGTGGGTTCTTCTCTCTGTGGTCTGGGGGAGAGAGAGAGCGATGCGAGCGTGAGCTGATCGTGATAAGGCGGCGGCATGTTCGCCTTCTCTGTAGTCTCCACTGGCCGTGTCACGTGACCATCTCCCACTCCCTCATATTCTCATTTGAATGCCCAACATGTGGCTGGGGCTGGGGCAGAGGGACTCCTACGGCTTCATTTGCCATTATCTTGTTGCAGTTTCAACTCCCCGCACTGCGCTCTCTGTTGCCTGTGTGGGTTAGTTAGTGCGCTTTAATTTATCGCTGCAAACATTTTACAGACATCATGGATGGAGGAGGCCCTGCTCCTGCTGCTGCTACACCTACAATGCCACGGGGCAAGTCAATTGTCCGCTTCGAGTTCGGTTTCCCCTACCCTTTCTCCTGCTGCTCATAAATTGCTGCTGTTCGCTGCCCTGCCCTGTCCTGCCCTGCCCTGCCTTACTCTTCTTTTGAATGCAAATATGATGCCCTCTTCTGTGTCCCAATGCCCCCTGACTCCTGGCTACTTTATTCGCTTATTGAGTTTTATTGTGGTTGTCGTTATCTTCTAGGTTGCTGTTACTTTAAGTTATCATTATGCTTATTATTACTGACCGTCCTCCACTCCCCCTCCCAGCATGCCATTGTCCGAAGTTCGTGAGAGACTCGTAGACTCGTGCCCGGGGAAACTCTTCGAAGAAGTTGCGTGGGCTCGGGGGTCTCTCTAAATTGATCTTTATGAGGTGCAAGTGGGCTCAGATCCCCGATCATTAGCCTATATGGATGAATGGGCCTATAAGTGACCACGGATCCAGCAACAAACCCTTAGTCAGCAGTATCCATATTCTTATCAGCCTGGCAACTGGTGGCCCAGTTTTACGCCTGGCACTCGACTCGCATTTCCTGGCCATGTTTCTCTGTCAATTTGAGGGTTCATTTGTATGCCAAAGAAGCAGCTCCGATATCTGGCAGCCAGCTCCAGCGCCTCTCATTCTCTCTCTTCCCTTCTCTAGCTGCAGGACAAATACAAATGCATTTTCTGGCTTATCTGCCACATGCCACAGCACGGACTCGGACTCAGACTCGGACTCCTTGCCAGTTAGAAGAGTCCAGTTAGGACTTGGCTCCGCTTACCATCGTTTCAAATGCATTTTTGTTGCCCCGACTTCCGGTCAACGAACTAAACCGTTTCCGAGACGCCACCATGGGGGCAAGGATTTATGCCGTATGGCTGGGACTCGAGTTTATAATCTTGCCACTCGAATCGCTAAGCAGCAGCAGCTGGGACTGTGGCTGTGGCTGTGGCTGGGGCTGGCGCTGGGGCACCAGGAGATCCTTCACTCGACCACTACACACAGCTGCACTTAATTTAGCCTTAATTAATTGACCTGCAGTCAAGTTGGAGAGTCCTGCCTTCAATTCCTCTGCCCCCCTACTCCTTCACTCCATTCTCCCCACTCGAGCACTGCCTCGGCCTCCATTCCCCTCCGTCGCTTTCATTTCGCTTGCACATTTTTTTGTTGCCTTCCTTCCTTCCTATTTTTTCTGTGTGCAAATGTTTTGTGTGCATGCAAAACGTTCATTCATTCTGGCAGTCAGTCAAGCCAAGCCCTCAGTCGTCGTGGTCAGTTCCATTCAGTTCTAAGTTCCAAGTTCCAAGTTCCAAGTGGCGGTGCCAACCACTCGAGGCTGTGGCCCACTTGAGAGCCGTGGAACCAGGGACGACAGAGGCAGGGGGGGCAGTGCCCTGGGCCCTGGACTGCATTTTTCTTTTGAATTTGAATTTTATTTTTATGCTTATCCGTATTCCCCGTCTTTCCGTCTCTCCATCTTTCCGGATTGAAGGAAATGAGCCAAGATATATTTATATTGATAAGAGACTTCCCTTGCCAGAGTACGAGTATTGTAGTAACCTCTCCGGCCCCTACCATTTGGGGTAAAAATCAATAAATGCCGCTAAACAGCTGGCTTCATCTGGGGCTCTTTTTAACGTGTTTAATTAATGGTGGGGGGCCACTGGCCAGCGAAGTGCCGCATGATGGCAAATTGCAAGAGAGGGAACTGGGTCAACTGTGTGTGTGTGTGTGCTTCGTGTGAATGTCGCATTATGGGGCACCAACGCTGGACTGGCGACTAATTAAACCAAGGCCATAATCTGCTCCCAGCTCATAGCTCCCATCTTCATTCTCTTGCACTCTCTCTCGCTCTCTGCTAGTTGCTGGGGTCTCTGGTTGTCTCCAGCGTTGACAGCGGCTGTTGTTGAACTCATTCGCAGAACACTTAATGCTCACTAATGAAATGTCAGCTTAAGTCATAACTCAAATGCAGGCCACAGAGCGGGCTAAAGCGGGGAGCGGACAGAGCGAGCACCTAGAGGCAGAGTCTCGTCAAGAAAGCCAAGCCAAGGGCGCTGTGCCACACACAGAGAAAACTTCTGTTGTCCCGAAAAGCTTTTCTGGCTTTTCTGACCATTGGCTTTTCCCTAAATACAAGTATGACATGCATTTATGAGATTTATGCATGTATGGCGTGTGTGTGTGTGTGTGTGTGTGTCTGTGTGTGTTTGTGCGGTGGCGTCCATTGTAATTGATAAGTTTTGCTTCCTGTCCGCCATTTTTGCTTGCTCAAGGACTAAAGGAGATTGATGATGCTTTGAAGGACTCTCCAGAATCTCCACTCTCTTGCGCTAAACTTGAAGCTTTTTCGGATAATTGTGGCAGCAGCATCCAAATAAAATGATGAAAACTTTTCGTTGCTGGCCTGGCTCGCCCCTCGTCTGTCCGCTATTTGATTGATGAAATGATAAACATCTAGCTAAGAGCCCTCCCTTCTGCACAGACAGACGGATGAACGGACAGACGGACAGACGGACAGGATAGATAGAGGCATCCTTATTATTATTGCGTTATTATTAAAGCGTTTTTAATGCTAAATGTCAAATGCAGGACAGATAAGCAGACCCAAGCTGTCAATGCAGAAGCAGCCAAGGATAAATGGTGCTCGAGGCCAGCAAGGACAAAACCTTTGGGCGCCGGCACAGTGGAGAAATCATTACTAAATGAGCATGTTCATGGGGGATACTCTCTCTCTCTCTTACGCTCTCTCTCGATAGATGGATAGATAGATAGAGTCCTTGTCTGTCTGAGCTGCAAATCCCACTTAAAATCCGCTCCGTTTACGAAAATCTAATGATGATTAATTACCGCCACAGATATACAGACGCCGCTCCGCTCCGCTTCGGCCTTCTCCAGTGGCATGCTGCGGGTTGAGGTTTCCCTTTGTCTGTGTGGGGTGGTGTGGTGCGGTGTGGGCAGCAGGAGGCAAAGTGCTAAGTACGTGGCATATACATAGTTCTGGGGGCACATCTCTGGCCAGGGGGCCGCCCCGCTGATGCCTTTCACTCCCGCTGGCCCCAGTCATTATCGTTCGCCTTCTTGAGGAACAGCAAAGTAATTAATACTCGGAATATGTAAGCCCAACTCTCGATTGCCGCTGCTGCTGCTGCTGCTGTTGTCAGCTAACCGAAGGTTAAGTCAATGTTAAACTCTCTGCCAGAGAGACGTTCTGCTTAACTGCAACAAATGGGAAAACATATCGTTTTCTCGTTGCCAAATTACATATATACACGGCTTGATTTATATTTGCATTCTAAAAAGCCAAATTAAATAGAAATGCCGAGAGTGTAAATGAATTTACCCTAGCACCCTAGCAGCAATGAATCTTAATTGTATTTACTTAACCCTGAAAATTTCAGTTAAAAGTTGTGGTATCAAAACTGAAAGCGAACAAATGCACTCAAAGCAAAGACAACACATACATATGTATATGTACATGAATAGTACAAATGTACATACATATCTATGTTTAATATATTTGTCGTCGCATTCACAATTTCACTCAATTCATTTTGAGCATAGTTGTTTAGAGGCAGACCTCTAATGCACATGCAAATCACATCAAATCAGTGCCATTAATAAATGGGGTTCGATCATAATTGTCTGGGCCAATCAAGTGCCGCCCGAGGACGAGCTCGCATGCTATAACTAACCATCTCTCTGGGGCTGACCCGGCGGCTGCCCACATTATGTGTCAATTAAAAACCATTTTCATGCTAATTGCAATGCGAAATGTACAAAATTGATCAAATTTCGTGTATCCTGCCCACATAATGCGCACATTTTAACACGCAACCGAAAAAGTTGCATTACAAATGGGATTTACATATGTGTGTACAATGGCTACGAGTATTGGTTGCCTCTCTCGACTCTCTGGGACACAGCCGAACAAATGTTTGGTTAAAAGTGTACAAAACGCTAATTTGTTTTTAATATGCGGTATGGTACGGACATGAGGCATACTTGGATCAGTGGATTGGTGGATTGGGCTGCTCAGTTGATTATCTGCTCAGAAATTCATAGACCGAAAAGTGTTTCGTCGTTAACACTCGACTGTAGACTTGTAGACTGTGGACTGGACTGGACTGGAGCCAGGTCTCAAGCGTGTTCGGGCTTAACAATGTTATTAAAATTAATATAAATGACTGGAGGCAGCAGCGGCAACGGTCCTCCGCTCCACTGCTGACGGGCGGTCCCGAGAGGTAGAAGCTCGCCGATGCCTTGGAAACCCGTTCAATGCTCTCTCTCTCTCTCCCTCTCTCTGTCTCTCTGTTTGAGCGTCTCTCCCATAATAATTAATTATATAGAACTTCATGCCGCTTCAAGAGGTCTAAGAAGAATTCGTAGAAAGAAACGTCTCGGGGTCCAGTTCATTGTTTAAACAATTTTTGTTGGTTGAAAGTTTCTCCATCTCTCACTCGTCTGCCTGTTGGCCCTCTAATGAGCTACGATTCGGTGTGAAGCGTAAAGAATTCGCTTGTAACGAGTTTTATTAATTAAAATATAGATAAAGAGAGATATACTGAGAGATGGAGCGCCATTTAAGCTGATTTGGCTTTAGTTTCTTTTGGCCGTTTGCCGTTTGTTATGGTAACGAGTGTGGATTTTATGGCAATTTACATGTGACTTTGATGGATAGGCACAGGTGCTAGCCCATCATCGAGTGACCTCCAATCGAACGCCGAGAAATCCCGAGTCATTGATATTTCCAAAACATTTGTCAGCTTCTATTGGTTTTCCTTGTGGGGGAAGCTCTCAATAAAAATCATACAAAATGCATGTATCCGGACTAATAATAGAAACAAATTGAATGTGCCTCAAGTGGGTGGCTTAAATATTCATGTGCGATCAAATACGCTGCTAAAATCATCGACAAGACACAAACAACTGCCACACCCCGCCCGCACCCTTATCCTTAAGGAAACCACCACAAGTTCTAACTTCTTATGCAAAGCCATTTAACAAAAAGCAATTTATTTGCACATAATTTGTCAGCACTGCCGCAGGATATGCGCAAAAGATGCGAGGAACAGCCAGAACAACACAGCGCCCAGGATCGAGAGCATGGCGAGGAGGGCTCGGTCTCTCGTCCCTCGTACAGGATTCGAAGCCACTAAAATTAGAAATTAATTTTAGCCGAGAATTTGTGCAAAAACTACATGGAATATACACTCGAATATGTGTTTGTGTGTGTTTGTGTGCGAGAGATGCGATTACGATGAGGCAACTCCTGCAAGGCTCCCCCTCACTCCTACCTCATGCCACATGCGACTCGTAAGAGACATCTTTGCGAGTAAATGAAATGTATTGAATTGACATAAAAGTCGCTCAAGTTAATTCCATGGCCATGTAATTGGTAGGTTTTCTCTTCGATTCGTCTTCCTCCCCAGCCAGCCCACCCATTTCATATGATTACAGGGTTGTTGTTGGTTGGGCTGCCATAAACGTAACACACACACACACACACACACACATGTACATGCACAAATACAATCTTCAGAAAAGTTTTCCCGTTCTTTGGTTATTTTTTTGCTTTTCTTTTGGGGGTCCTTCTCTGTTGGACAATGTCAATTTGTTAGCATTTATTGAATTGTGAATTATTAAAGCGAACAAATTGAAAACACACAAGTATGTGTGGCATACATAAATGTACATACATACAATGTATATGTAATACATACATTCATATATATGTATGTACTTATCTGTAGCTTATGGAAATTCCATATTGTGTGTGCAGAGGGGCACACAAAGGCAAGCCGATTTAGTTGGCCAGAAAAGGGAAAATTGAAGGCCAAACGGAAGCAGCAGAATGGAAGGCAAAGAAGACGAAAGTCGTAATCAGTGTGGTGGAGAGAAAGAGTGAGAAAGAGAGAGAGGGAGAGAGAGAGGGAGAGAGGGGGAGGCTGGCACAATGCGATTGCTGAGCAGCATCAGTTTCTGCTCCAAAGGAAGCAGCTTAAAGACGTTCTCTGCTTTTCTTTTTGCTTCATCAAGAGCCAAAAATATATCGGATCAAATATATTATACAGATCCGTTAAATAAAAGGATACATTTGGATACATTCCTCTGGCAGTTTGTACTTCTTTTGGCAACCCAATCTATGGACTCCCCGGTGCTATGCCCTAGAAACTCCCCCAGCACTTAGACTGCTCCGCCTGCTACTCTCAAATAAATGCCAATGAAAGCGAGTAATAAATGCAAACACACTCCACACACTCACACACATACTTTCGCATGGGAAGCACACATGCGAATTGATGGAAAGACGGAAATTCCCAAGGAAAATGTGTTAGTTATGAAAGGGCGCGATCAAAGCAGGCGCTGGGGGTAGGCATGGTGGGGGCAGGTCTGTGCTGCTGGTATAATTTCAACAAAATGTATTAAGTAAATATGAGGGCAACAAAAAGTTGCTAAATAAACCGCTATTCAGAGGCAGCTTCACCCCTCCAATCCGAGCTTCTTTGTGGCTGGAAAATCGATATCCGAAAGTGGTGGATGATGACGCTCCTTCCCCCCTGTCCACATCAATCCATACCATCCAAGAAACCCCCACTCTACCCCCCATTAACAGCTTTTATTTTCTTTTGCAATTTCTCAAATATTTGTCTTTCAGTTTTTTTTGTCTGGTTCTCTAGCTTTCTTCTCGGTCTTGGGGCAACCAAAACAAATGGCAACTAATGCTCTGAATGCGCTGGTTTTGGGGTGGGATGGGCCAGTTTGTACTCAAGGACCAGCAAGAAATTTGTCACGCTTCCCCCGCTGCCAGAAGAGATGTCCTGGCATCGTTTCCATTATCAAATCGTTGACATTTATGCCGCTGGCTCAGGTCCTGGCATCACTTGATTATGATGAGACATGCGACGTGCCGTACAGACTTGGAGCTGCAGCTGCTGGAATCAGACTCGAACTCGGACTTTCTCTGGCTTCTCTCGTACGTGTTAAATTATTACTTGGTAGCTGGCTGAATGGCTGGCTGTATGTCTGGATGACCCGCGGCTTTGTTTAGTTTATAAGTTCGTTAGTTAGTCAGTGGACTCACTCTGACCCCCATTCCCCCTTGTGTGTGTGTGTGTGTGTGTGTGTTTGTGTTGGGAGGCAGTCAGTGAAGCTGAATCGTTCGATAGCCGGGACACTCTCCTGCGACGACTAATTGCCACGAGCAGCTTAAGACAATTGAAATTATTGACCCAACAACAATCGCTTGCTGTGTCCAGGAATCCCCTCACCACCACCCATGCAATGTGTATGTGTGTGCAGTGAAGAGGTCTCTTAGCGATAAGCCTGTAGATATGTGTGTATTCCCTGAGCGAGGGCCTTCACGGATGGCTGGATGGCCAGGACACTAGAACGTACCTGCAATTAGAGTAAGCAAATGAGAGAGGTTTCGGTTAGATTCGAATGGGCGACACATAGTGGGTTAATAGTGGGTTAAGAGTATATTTATAGGTAAATGTCCCTTCCCCACCCTTGGATCCTAGGATCCTTTGTGATCTCTTGTGTGCTTGAACTGCTGCCAAATGTGTCGAGGAAATGCGACAAAAGCAATTTTTAGAAATCATGCTTACGCCTGGACCTCCAAAAGGTTGCCCGCATTTTAGGCGCAGGTTCGCAGCCTGTCCTGTTAGAGTCCTGTGCCAAGTCGTGCTCAAATGCCAAAACAAACTGAAAATTGCATAAATTATCACTGCGAGAAAGGGGACGCCACTTTTGGGGTTTTTCCACTGCATTTGCTGTGCAAGTAATAACAGGCCATAAAAATCACACGCCAAAAGGGAGTCAGCGGTTGGGGCAGTGGCCCGGACATGGGCATGGGCACGTGGCACATAGAATCATTGGGAAATTATGTAAATATTGAGTGAAAAGGAAGTCGCACACAGAAATCGTTCCAAGAAGTTCAGCGAACCCGCCTCTGTCAAGGATTCCCCCTGCAGTTGATTGCAGAGAAAACTAGTATCCTCTCTCTCTCTCTCTCTCTCTCTCTCTCTGTCTATGTGTCTCTGTGAAGAGGCAAACACTTGACTGTATCCCTCTCGCTGTCTCTGTCGTTATGACAAGTGAAGTGACCGAAAAAAATGGCAGTAGAAATGCCAAGAGAAATGACACACAGGAATGAGAGCACGAAAAAAAAATAAAATGAGGAACGGACCGAAGAAGCTGCAATCGTCATTTTGTTGGCAATGCCTTACGCTCCTTACGGTTCAATTGCTGCTGTTGCTTCTGCTGCTGTGGCACTGGATTCTGGATGGATGTCCTCCTCGATGTCCTTTACTCGAGAGCATTTATTTTCTCCTAATTCTCAAGCAGGAACGAACACACAAAGACCGCCCCACAACCCCATAACGAATGTCACAAGTTTCCCCTCTTGATATCCGTCTATCTGTCAGGATGTAACAATTGTTCCGATTTTTAATCAAGAAAAAAATTGTTTCGATTGCTCTATAAATACTTGTCATGTGCATGGGTCTCTTATTTATTATATGTATGTACATTGGTGCATGTCGTATGGTACACAAGATTGTTCCTGGTGCATGTTCAGTGTATGAGTTTCTCCGTGCTGCTGTGAGCACCTTTTTTTGTGTTCGGCTTCGTCTCTGCTAATTGTTCCTCTATCAGGAAACAGGAATATTGTTATTTCTCTGACTGTATTTTGCTGTTCCATTTTTCCGTGAGTTATATAGATAGCAATAGCCAACAAACAAGAACAAATTGCAGCTACTAAAATGTATACATTTTATTATCTCAAATTTTTGCACTCATCAATTTCCATTGTCTTTGGCTGTGTGTGTCCGTGTGTGTGTCCGTAGAAGCATCAATCAATTTTTATGACACCCAAGCGAAAATAAAAGCTTGGAATCGGAATTGGGAATCGGGAATCACAAAACCAACATCCAACAATCGATTTTTTGAATGCACATCCACTGCATCCCCACCACGTTTACCGGTTACAAAAACTGCAATATATTCTACGGAATAGAACAGAACTTTCTGCGCGGGAAGGGAACCCCCCATGGAGATGCTCCACATTGTTAGCACCAATTTTATGGCTTTTGCATTGTTATTGATGCTCCAGTTAATTTTTATTGTTCAATGCACAAATAACAGCGGAATTTCCTCCCCACATCCCCACTTTCCCACTTGCCCATTGTTATGGTTACTGCAAGGATTTGCAGCTTAAGGAAGGGGGCTTCCACACCCTTCCGAAGCTTATATGTATAATCGGAGTGTGCCCCTCTCTACCCATCTCCCCTGCCCGTACCAACTTACAGGCATTTAGTGTAATGCAATTATTTAACTTGTGGCAACTTTTCCTTGAAGACTGCCACAGCACAGCGTGCCAGCAGCAGCAGAGTGGTGCTCAGCTGTCGTTGGTGGAAACTCAATTAAAACATCAGCAATGTTGCACCATCAGACGAGTGGCGTGTATGAGGAGTATTTGCAACACGCAGCGCAGATGCGCAGCTGCTAACTGATAATTAACTTGAAGAGGTTCTTGCTCTAAATCGGTATCTGTATCTTCAAGATATTCAATCTCCGGAGCTCTCATGCATCCAAATTCGTTGCGGTTCCGAGACTCCCCTGTGAGTTTCTGTATCTGTATCTCCCGGTGCCATCTCAAGCGCAAACTATTTGACTGTTTGAAAAACCTAATGAACCGTCACCAGCCATAATTTTTCGCCTTTTGTGACCTTTTTTCTCTCTCTCTTTGTTTTTCTCACCGATTCCGAGTTCTGAATTCAATTTGCGTTTCGGATTTTGGCTGTAGACTTTGTGGGTTCCCGTCTCCACTCGTCTGTTGTCTTGGCACGCCCAGTTCTCTGGCTTTTCCCTCCATCTCTTTGCATCTATGAACCTTCTCTCCATGTGATGCTCCATCGCGTTTTATAACCCGTTTGTTTGTTTGGTTCCGTACCCCCCGCTCCCTGTCCAACCATCTTTTGGTTGCGTTGCGGTTCGGCTCGGCCTTCATTAGGCCAGCAATTAATTGTCATTTGTCAGTGTTGGCTGTCAGGGCATTCAGATTTCTATGGCTCTCGGGCGATTTTGTGTGAATATTTATGAATGAATTTTGACATCTCAAATTGATCTGCACACGAGAAGGCCTCCATGGAGGTGGTTTTTATTTGTTGTTTGCAAAATAGCATCATCGTGTGGCCACCAAATGAAATGAAAATCGAACTAATGTGTACCACAGGGGCGCAGGCGGCAGAGGCAAAGCTGCAGGCATTTTGAATTCGTTATTGTGGCTTCACTTCAACAGCTGCTGCTGCTGCTGGGGCACCCAGAAATGTTGCATAAAACTTGGCTCCTCCTTCCTCTATTTTGCGGTGCAACATCTGCATTTGTATCTGTGTGGGTGCAACTTTTGTTGGCATACAATTTTGCGTATAATTAGAAAATTGTGGCAGGCTCCTCTGACTCCTTGTTCCATTTCATAGGCAGCTGCTGCTGCCACCTCCTTGTCTTCTCCTGCACCCATGGGGGCACTGGGGCAGATAGAGAGCTCGGCTGGCACATCAATTAGTGCCACACAAAGCCGCAGAGAGACAGAGAGAGAGAGAGAGAGATGGGCATGTGGCATGCACCAGAGCCAAAAATCGTCCTCTTTGCCTGTCATTTCGAGTGTAAACTGTGCGAGGTGTCATCTTGCTCTGTCTGCCCCCCGCTCGGGAGAAACGTGCCTCACCTCAGCTCAGGGCTCCACATTCCACACAGGCACATTCTCTGTGCGCCTTGCATCCCTTTGTGTGTGGCCCCACCCCCTTTTGTGACTCTTGTGCCTCGTTTGTAATTGCTTGAGGTTTAATTAAAAAATGTTTGTCTCTGTTTGTAGCCATTCCAAAAAGTTTGAACAGAGAAAGATGGTGAGATAGAGAGTGGCATGGAAAGTGTGGCATGCAGAGAAAGCGACAGACAGAGTGGAAGTGGGAGGATAAATTGAACAAATTCATCTGCCACTCGCCTGGCTAATCAATTAATTCAAATACATCGACTAAAACAATGGGAAAAACTTTTCCATGTATCCCCTTTGGCCAACAAAAGTTGTTGCAACAATTTAATACAATTTGTTTTTACTCTGGATCTGGGGGCTGGCACGCTTTAAACATTGGTCAGAGATTGCCAATGGGGAAAGTTCTAACTGAATATTGCATGGTTTTACACATTTTCTACAACAGGCGATGGAAAGCTAAGGCAATACTGCTTCCAAAATATTGATTGATTCACAGTTTAATTTCATTTCGACGCATTTGGCTTATAGCATTGGGTTTTTAAGGTACTAGTTTGAAGGTACGGATTCTGCGCTTAATAAAACTAAATTTCAAACAAATCGGATCATTAATATAGAAAGAAAACCGGTCTTTCGGGATCTATTAAACACCAGCGCAGCTCGCTACTTTGAGGATGCATGGGTATGATTCCATTTCGATAAGTATTCATATACAAATGGAATATATGAAATTGCGGTGCATAGAAGTGAAAAATATTCCCAGTTTCCGACACTTAAAGATTGTTTTATAGCACCTTTATAACCTTCTCCTTCTCGCCAGCCAGCGTGGGCTGGGGTGAGGGGTGCTCTGTGGAAGGGTCCAACTTTAACCGAGAACTTTATCTGCCAGCGAGGGTTCAACAATAGCAATCCCAATCCCAATCTGTGGCTTCCTTGTGAATGCTACAAAAAGAGCGGTGCAAATTTATGCAACAAAACTTTAAATTGATTTTTCCGACGATTTTTTTTGTTTTTGCAAAAGGAAGATGGAAGGAGCGAGAACTGCGAGAAGCCAAGGAACGAGAGAGAGAAAGAGAAAGAGAAAGAGCAATGAAAAACAAGTCAGACAATTTAGTTTTTAATCCAATGTGACTTTTGTCTCGGCCAGGGTATGGGAAATCGGGAAAGGGGTATGAGGAAGGGGTAGAGAAGGGACTTGCAACGCGCCCTGAAACAATCTGAGGGCGAAACTTCCAGACTGCGATATGCAAATTAAGCTCTCCCCCCACCCACACACACACAACTTTCGAGGGCTATCGGGAGTCAAAGTCCGTTTGGAAACGAAATTCCAATAGCAATTCCAATCCGATCGCTACCAACAAAAAAACTATGACAAAAATGCAGCATGATTAATGTCTCAACTTTTTGTCCAAAGGAGCGGATGGGGATGTGGGGATGGGGATGGGGAACCGTCTCTGCTAATGGCCACCTAATCGTGAAAAGTTTTGTCTGATTTTAAGCTTTTGCGGTACGTGGAAATGGCTGTTGCAGACAGAAAATTGAAAAAAGGCAGCTCAGGGTGGGTGGGGTTGTGGCGCAACTTTTTAAGCCATGCAGAACAAATTAAGGGCATTAAAACAAAAGTTTCCCCCTGCGCTCAACGTTCATACGTGATAAAGTCACCAAATGTCGATGTTGAATGCAACTGTGAAAACAATCGAAAATCCATCCTCTCTCCGAAATGAAGCGAAATGAAACAAAACAAACCGAAAAAGCTGTTAAAACAACATTTGACGAAGGAGCGAAACTTTTGTACGGGAATATCGATCCCCAGGGAATGGGACAATGGGAACACGGAGATCGGAGATCAACATTTCTGTGTCATTCCATCTGTTGATCTTCAGTTCCCGTTTGGTGTCCCATGCACCCACTCCCATTCCCATACCCATTCCACTCTGCACATTCTGTGCGTGTTAATGACATGTTTTTCTGTTCTGTTTTCCCTCATTTTTTATGTTTTTTCCTATTGTCTGAACAATTGTTTTCCCATTTTGCCTTTGTCTTCTGTCTCTCTTTTCTAATTTATGTCAACAATAGCCAAAGATGCTGCAGAGACAAAAAACATTAATGCAAATAAATTGTCTCCCAAAAATTCCCCCAAAAGTAGGAGAAAGCTGCCCCAAGAAGAATGCGATTAAAAGTACATTACAATAGAACCGTATAATGCCCACCCCTTCCCAACTAGACCATTTCCATTTCCAGAAAAAAGTCATTTGAAAGTCGTCGATTGAGAAAACCTTTTCCTCCACCCGTTACCTCTCTGATTATACTCCGCGTTGTCAGTCGACTCCCCGTTGTTGTCATTAACAATTAAATTGAATTAAACGCACACACGCAACGATTTGTTAACAGCAAACCGGGAACCTCAGTGTCCCAACCCACCTCCTACGCAGGAGACGCAGGTTAGCGACACGGGCAACGGAGGACAGAAAGGGGTTTTATTGAACTTACATAGGAGCAACGACAAAGCTCAAGACGAGCAGCGACTACCTATTCGCTGTGTCTGATTGTTGATTTTACTTTCGTGGGACCCAATGTGTAGTTTTGTTTTTTCTTTCTCCGAGCCCATTTCATGCGCTGTTCAATTTTTCACAGGTACCTGACTTGGGTTGGCGAAGAATAAATCTGGGGGCAATTGGGCTCAAGGATGTGCCTAACGTTATGGTGTACTGGAAATTTCTTCCCCTTTTGAATCGCATAAAAAATGCACAACAAGGAAATTCAAAACTCAAACATTCAACCCACCCACACGGCACACGAACGCTCCAGACCATTGTCTGGTTGGGGGCGGGGGAAACCGCAGGGCATAGGGGATACGACAATATCTGATTGACAGCTTGACCGATTTCCCGGCTGCTCCTGCGGCGGAGAAGGAGCGCAATGACGTGTGACGAAGCCCGAGTCGAGTCTGAGGCAAGAGAGGTATTCAATTACAATCCACGGGGCACACAAACACACAGAGACACACACACATACACACTCTCATGCACATGCATGCCAGCATGGATCTGCCGGCAAGTCCAGTTATATATTTTCATTGGACAGACGGCTGCCATAACTACTGCCGACTAATTACACGCATGGCATACACCCACTGGGTTGGGGCTGGGGCTGGGGCTGGGGCTTAGTTGGGCATTAATAATTTCGTCTCGGAGTCGACGACGTGTAGTGCCCCGATAGACATCGTCGGCGGTTGGCCCTATCGTATTACCTCGTTTATTAGTATCCCATTATGCATTCTGTGGGTCCGCGGCGCGCTGTGTATCGCTGTAATCGCAGTATATATGCAGAGTCCATGTGCGTTTGTAATTGTGTTGACAGGCGTCAGGGAGATGGAGAAAGAGAGCGGGAATGAGCAGAATGCCTGGCGGCAATTGTCAATCTCGGACTGCGGTTGCCGAAATCCATCTGATGCCATGTTCCTCCCTAATAAAACGACTACTACTTGGTATGAGAGAGAAAGAGAGTATCCCGTAGTAGGATATTCATCCAGCGGCTCATCTATCTCATCTAGAGCCGCTTGCTATCCTCTCAATCGGTTTTAATCAGATCGAATCATTTGTTTGCATGTCGCCTTTCATTAACTGACTAAACGGAAAGGGACAGCCGGCTCCAGTCTCTTCTGCCCGTGTTTGGTGCCCCATTCCGATGGTTGCATGTGATAACAACTGGAGCAGTGTCTCCTCTGTGTCTATAACTGGGCTAAGCACCCCCACAACACGAGTGTGTGTCTTGTGGCACGCTCCGTTGGCTTTCACTTAACTCTTGACCCCACGCAACGACAACGGCAACGACAACTACGACAACGTAGGAGCGCCTCCACTCTCTCACCTTAACCGTTTTTACTACTTTACGGCTAATAAAATAAGCAAAAGCCAACAATGGGAACGAAACAAAAGAAGGCCCCCCTCCCCGCTCCAGCCAAACTGAAGCACTGAACAAATAAATATGCGACAACACGGGTGGAAGGGTACCTGGGAATGGTTGTTGACGAACTGTCCTAGTGAGGCACTGTCCCATCATCCCCTGTTCTCCTACTTCTCCTTCGAATGTCGTTGTTCGTTATTGTCTCGGAGGCGTCTACTCTTCTGTTCTGCGTTTGGTTTCTTATGCAACCTATAATTTTCATAAGTAACCGGAAAAACGTTTTACGTTCCTTCGGCTTCCGTTGACCCGACTGACAGTTGTCGGACGTTCTGTCTCTGTCTCTGTCTACCTGTTTAAGTGGCAGCGTCTCTTGCAATTCGAATTTTATATCTTGTCTCCGATTGGGGGGCGCCTGCGCCCTTTAACCCGCTCAACCATGAAATTGGAATATTTTCTCAGTCTCTGTCTGGGACATTCCGAGAATCGATCGTCCACCTTTTGACCAGAACTGCCTCTGCCTCTGCCTCTGCCTCTGCCCCGATACAGAACTGCCCTCCTGGCTGCCCCGTTCTACTTTTCTATTCTCAGAGTTAAAGATTTTTTTTTTGGATTTAGGGACAGAGCTTAGAGCCCCACACTTAACCCACAATTTGGAGCGCTTCTCTTTGGCTAGCGCCCACATTTTAGAGGATTTAATTGAGGGTCTGGCATAACCAATTATTAGGCGCAAAGTCCAGTCGAGGGCCCGAAACTACTTACTACTGCTGCTACAGCCATGATTTTTATGCCTTGTCACGTTGTGGCATGCCGCCGTCATTTTCCATACAAATATACAATGTGTTTCGCTTCTCTTCTCCCTTTTGTTGTTATTTATTATTAACATGAGCTGGAAGGGGGGACTGGTGCGCGAAATGCCCGTACACACTGTGAGTGTGAGTGTGAGTGCGTGTGTAAATCTTGTAAATCTCTGGCCCTCATCACATGCACACCTACAACATGTGGTTTGTGGCCTGGCCAGCTCCCACTCCCACTCACATTCTTCCACTCCCCTCTGCAGATCTTTCTGCCTGGTCATGGCTTTTAAGAGCGTTCCGCAGTTCTGTCTTCAAGAGAGAGAAATTGCATGTTTTAGTTGCTCGTTTTTCAGTTTTAGTTGCCACATTATTAAGTGGCCTGGCCAAAGTGCCCCACCCTGTCATCGCTGGCTTTTCGGGGGAGGAGCAGCAAAGTCGGGTCATTAGTCGGGGAATTGTTGTTTATTTTTCGCGCTAAGCTTTGCCCCACATTTATTATTAATTGAACGCACAAATAATCTGAACAAATGTTTGATTATGAAAGAGAAACGGCCTGGCCCATGGCCCAGCAACTGATCTCCACAGCGGATGTTTTAATTGCGGGTTTTGGGGAGCTCCTAGTTCGAGTTTTCTTGGCCTCCCGCTGATTACGTGCTCTCGATGTCCCAATTTATGTCGACATTGATCCGCACAGTCAACCAGATGATCCCCCTGCCGACCAGTAAGGCGCGTTATACTCGATTTGTTTTCCATTGATTCAGGCTTTGGGGCTGATAAGAAAGGGTGCTCCCACAGCCACTAATCTCCGCCAACAAAACGGAGTCACCACGAAATCGGTGCCACTCTGTGGCACTGTTGGAGGAGTGTGGGTGGAGTATATCGCTCAAAAAATCCGACGGATGTGAGTCAATCAACAACAGCCTCAGTCACAGAAATATTTTGGGATATTTTTGGGGTATTCCTGCTTTCTCGCCACAAACTGCTGTTGGGCTGTTGGTCCGTTTGTTTGTTGGCCAACTAACTAATTAAACCGCAATTCAAATATGTTGGCCCAGCAATTTGGAACCCCCATCCTGACGCAGAAATACTGCCAGCAGCTGTATGACCCATGGAGCGGCAGTGGGGGACGTATCCCCCCGTGTTACATTGGAGAAAATCAATTTCATTGAATACGCGCACGTTCTGCTCCTGCTCCTGCCACGTACATATATTTTGTGTATGTGGCACGTGAAAATTTACAACGCCAGTGTTTGCTCTAAATAAATTTTGTTGCCACAAATACGAGAACATTACGTTTTATTTGTGCACCACCACCGCCACCACCATCTGTATCTCTCGCTCTGTCATCCTTGAGATGACCTTCAGCTTCAGATGTTTTTCTCTCTAGTTGTATCCCCTCTGTTTGTTAGTGAGTTGTCTCTGCCAACAGTTTGTTTTCAATGCATTTTAAAGTTAAGCTTTTTATGTGAAAAGTATCTTTGGGATACCTGCAAGAAGAGAAATTGCATGAGCAAGTGCATCTTTTCCCTACAAAAGCTACAAAGATAATTTTGAAATTGTCACTTGAGTAACTTTCAGATACACCCACTGCATCCACCTCAGATACCCTTTGTTGTTGATGTAATCGATACTTTTACCACAGTATCTGCCAGATACTTTCTATCTTTCTCTCGCTAAGTAGGTGGCAAGTACACACAAACGACGACACATATGTAGTTGCCCGCTCCAAACAGGAAGTCGTTGCACTTGTCGCCTTAGATACTGTAGCTGTACCCCCTACTGCCCCCGCATCAGCCGGTTGTGTGTGTTTTGTAATTAAATATTTTTCATTGGGGACAGCTGCTCCATAGAAGAGCCATTCCGTTCCCCATTCCCCATGCGGCATTATATCTCGCACTCTGGAATTATTTTGTCGGTTTCCGTTTTGATAAAAAAAAACTGTTGACTTTGTCCCCCTCTTACTTTTTACTTTAATTTGTATTCAAATGTAGTTGCCCTCTCTCTTGCACCGCAGTGCTCCACCACATTATTCCCTATGCAAATTCTGCGCCTCCAAATTGGTTCGCTCTTTTTTTTCAATTTCAATTTCAATTTATGCCAAAAACGTTCGACCCAAGTGCTGCCTGGCTGGCTGGCTGGCTGGCTGGCTGGCTGGGCACTGTGGAACAGTGAGGACAAAAAATTGCCAAACTCCTTGAGCACAGCCCGCCACGCTCCTTTTTACCCCTCCCTCACCGCTCAGATGTAGATTACGCAGAATTTCTGGCCGTCTTTTTGTCCTTCTGCTTCTCCGTTTTGGGTGTCTGTCTGCGATTTCTTGAGATTATTTTTGCATTTCTGATTCGTTTCTGGTGAAATTATTCCCGGAGCAGGCTAATAGTTCTCGATGGACCGCCCCCCACCACCTATGTTATTTATAGACCACTCCCCCTCTGAGTCAGGGGTTGGCTCTTAACGATTGCCACTCGTGGAGTCACTTTAATGAGTGTCTAATATTGAAATTAATATAAATTTTTATGTGCCCCAAAAGAAAATGCAGCATGCCATCGCCAGATGCTTGGAGAGAGGGATAGGCGCATTTGGGTCAAAGCATAAAGTGCCCATAAAGCTGAGGCTGGCCCCACTAATTGATATTTGATGTAATTTTGGTCGAAGAAATGCTTTCAGAGGGAAATTTGCCATAAATAAATATCACACTGCAGGTCTCAAGTCACCTGTTCTCGACAGAGACAGAGAGAAAGATGGTGAACGAAAATAGAGAGGGAGTTCTGGCTGTTACATATATCCTTCAAAGCAATCATAAATACATATATATGTATGTCCCCTGCTGATCTCTCTGATGTTGATGCTGATGCTCTGCTCTCTTGTTTTTCTAAAATATTTTTCACGTTTTATGTCAATCCATATTACAGGACAAAAGTGGGGGGTAGACTGTCATGCAGCATTCAAGTAGAGAACTTATTAATGTTATCCCTCTCTGACTCTCGCTGTGTTCTCTGCTGCCATCGATTTCCCAACAAAAGCATAGAGAATGAAGAGTGTGCCATTTCTTTATGACATGGAACTAATATAATTTTTATGTCTTTGCTGTTTCAAAGTGTCAATAAAAGTGCTGCACCAAAAGTGGGACACATTCTCTGACTGAGATTGACCCAAAAAATCGAGATGGACACAGTGGAGGGGAGGGTAGGGGAGCACAGAAAGAGGGATTAATTAAGCGCATTACTTGGCCAAAACTAATTCATCTAAACTGTCATCATCATTTCGAGCAACTGTCAGACATTAGACGTTTGACGAAAAACTTAACGCATTACCCAACTCGAACGCACGTCCTACCCTGTGCCCCCCGCCTGTTCAGTGCTAGAGATGAAGCTGCCACAGAGAGAAAAAGTCACTTTTAATTATGTCAGAGAGAGACGGAAAGATAGAGAGAGAGAGAGTAAATATTAATGAGGCAGAGGCGAGACTGAGAGACCTGGCAACCCTTATGAATATTCCATGTGGCCCTGCCAACTCGTCTGCTAATCAATCAATTTTTTGGACGCTCGACAATTCGGTTGGACAGCAGTTCTAGTTCTATGTATATGTTCTGTGTGTGTTGTGTGGCATATAGACCAACTAACTTAGGGTTATATCCAAGCCATTGTGGCATGTGGATTGTACAATTGTTTTTAGAAAAGTTATTCCTAGCTGTGCTTTGATTGAGTGGCATGACCTCTCTCTCTCTCTCTCCCTGTGTGTATCTGCTCTACCCCGTGTTTCCTGTATGACAGAGATTTGACAGCTCTAATTCGAATCTTGTGTAGCAGTAGATCTGCTCATCCCCCTGTTTTTCCATAGTCATGCAAAAGCTGCGTGCACTAATGAACTACATATGTCAGCAGATGGAAAATTACAAAATCTTGTATGTAGATTTTTTTCAAGTTTCCTAAAGTGCTACAAGCATCCTCCATCTGTGTTTCTCCACTTGATGTCAACCGCAATGAATGAATAGATGGAAGCTCTCTCCCTCTCCCTCTCTCTCTCTGGAGATGGAAGATGGGTCTGTGGGGGAGTAGGCGACTGGGGCACAAGTACAGCGTCTCCAGCGACTCACAGCATGCGGAAATACATGTGTCTGCACATCTACATGGGCAGAAGGGAATGCGGAAGTATTTTTGCATTGTTTGTGGATATATTTTTATAAACAAAACAAAAAACACACAGAAAGAGAAACAAAAGCAAAAGCAAAATGCATGTGGCACACATTTTAAGTTATTCACAGGCACACAAACAGGGATGAGCAACACAAAAGGGCTGCACTCGGGGCTACTGTTGCCATTTCTATGGATTTATGCGTGTGGCAGGTTGGCCACCAGGAAGCCTCAGGAATTATGTATCTTTAATTGGAGGAAATAATTTGATTTTCTTGGCAATTTCCAATGCAAATTGTCCCTTCATAAATAATGAGCAAAATAGCCGCCAAACGATTGGTGAAGAGTTTCAATAATTGGACAGTTATCGCCTTAAACTTCACAGAGGCATGCGCCACAGATACTGGACACTACTTTTCAAGGAAGGAGGCGGAGAAATGGTTGGTAGAGTGTCCCTTTTGGTCGAGTCAACGACCGAGTGTTGAAAGCCAACCGCGAATAATGGCGCGCAAGGCGATGCCAGCGGACAGGACACAGCCTGGCGGCGGTGCATTCACCTATATTTCGCACGCCATTCGTCGCCCCTGCTTCCTGCTGTTGCACCATTCTGTGCCCCATCCTGCTGTGCTGTGCAACACAAAACAAAATGGCTGCGACACAACAAAAGGAAAGAAAGACGTCTGTGAAAAACGACTGAACGGGACACGCGGGTGTTGGAAAAAAGAGTGCAAAAGACAACAAAAGTCAAACGACTAAAACACTTCAGAAAAGGCGACCCCCAAAAGTGTCACCCGCAGTTCCCTTTGGGCAGTGGGTTATTTAAAGTTGCAAGTTGGCGCCATCTAGCGGTCGCTGGATCACTAACTCTTTACAGTTACTTAACACGCAAAATATTTACGCTCTTTTCTAGAGGGGAATGGAAACGGTAGAAGAAAAAAAAAATGAATATCGATGTGCTTCCTGGTCATCCTTCAAGAGTTGGTGGCAGGATGGCAAGTGGGGGAGGAGACTAGGAGGGTTTGAAGCCATTTTCCATTTAATTTAAACTTTCTCCCAATCCCCCCCAGCCCTTTCGGACACACAACTTTTGCCGGGGGGACTCGCACGTCTGCGTCTGATTCGTTTTTCTGCTAACAGGAGTATTTACTGTACTCGTAATTTCCTATCCTTCCAAATAAACTAAGAGAGAATGTTTGTGGATTGGGGGGATGCTGCAACCCGCATCGTGCAACTCTTTAGCAATTTCGTAATTTAATTAAAAATATTTTTTCAAGTGGTTTGCGCTGTAAATACAACAAACTATTCCCGCCCCCCGCCCACATCTTTTTATGCAGCCACTACTTTGTCCCCCTAAAAGTTGGTTGCATGCCACACACTCTCTCTCTTCACTTTGCCACTGCCTGTGCATTTAGTACATGTGTCTGTGTGTGTGGCTGGAGGAATTTTAAAACTTCATTTTGCGCTCCAAAGTTTCGAGTTCTCTCTGCAAGTGGGAGGGCGTGGGGAAGCGGGGAAGCAGCACTGTGTGTAAATATTTTTTTGCAATTAATTTTGAGCGGCTTATAATTTACTAATTTGGTTTTTTTTGCTTTTTCGGGGCAACTCGAAAAGTTGCAGCCACCACAGAAATGTTTTTGCCAAGAAACAGCCACATACGCTGAGAAAAGGGAGCGGTGTGTAGGGGGATGCTAAAAGCTCTTTACGTACAAAGAAAGTTTTATGTTTACTAGGGGGGGATGCACTTTCTGTGGCTACAGGATCCATCCATCCATCCATCCATCTGGTAATATGCAGGACCAATTCGAGAATCCCAAAGAATCGCTCTCAAATTGGCAGTCTTTGAGGGGTTGGTGGGGTGACACACAAACCGAAAATTAAATTAAATTAATCAAAATATATTTGCATATTTTACAAGCAGCTGGCTGGCTGTCTAGCTGGCTGGCTCTCTCTCTTTCATGGCAGGCAAAATTCTAATTTACCAAATGTGGAAAAGTATTTCCACTTGGGTATGGAATGATTGCTGGGAAGGGGCAGGGGCCGGAGACTGCTGCTGCGGCTGCCCTTTTCCCTATTTATATGATGCATATGTATTCCCCACTTATTATTTTTCTCTGCCCCTCCCGCTACCCAGCACAGCACACAAAAACTAAAACTAATTTGCAAAAATCTCTCCAAGCATGTGTGTTTGCTTTTCCCTGTATCTCTGTGTGTGTATGCGTTTGCTCATTTTTAGCGCTGGAACCTTTTCGTGCCATTTTTTATTTACAGGCTTGTAAGCACATGAGAGGTGCACCCCAACACACATACACATTCATGAGACCCCATACACGGACACGAACATAACGGCACTTCAGCGGGTGTTTCATGCGTTGGTTTTGGTTTTTGCGAGCTTGACAGCATTTCAATAGAATTAGCACACACACAGACCCATACACCGAGTAAGGTTGAAAGGAGAGCAGGAACGAAGAGAGAAGCGGAGCACTTGCTGCCCGTCTGCCGAAAGAAAATTAAATAAAATTATGGTAGGAAAAAAAGAACTAAAATGAAAGAATTCTAGGTTTTGCGGCTTTGAAATGCCAGATACCCTGCACCAAGGTAAACGATCATTAAGTGTTAGTGTAAACAGACTCAGACAGCCTCACAGAAAAAAACAGAGCACATAGCGAACAAACCCTAGGACTAGGGACGACTAAGGTTTCGTTAAAATAACGAAGAAATAAAAACGAAACTTAAATCTTAACCGGAAAATATTTATTGAATTAGAAATCATATGGCCAAGCGAATTGATAAGAGCTAGCTTAAACTCAAATTTATAAGGTATTCAGGGCTCTTAAACCAATTTTTCCTTTTCTGCCTGGTGGGCACCGTGCACATATGTATATCCTCTTGAAAGGGTGTACAAAAACACACGAGGCAACACACAGCGAAAAGCTCCCTAACGGAACGTTCCACATGAAAAATGCGCATAAATAGTGCCTCACAGACTTTGGCTCCAACGAGGGGAAAGCGCTGAGGAAAGCTTGAAGTGGATCTGGGTCCCACTATGATGTTTGTATTCCACATAGTTTTTGATGTAAGGGATGCGTGTGTTTGGTTAGGTTGTGTTGCCTGCCACTTGACAAATTCTTACAGTTTTGTGAGCAACATTATTTCATATTGGGGAAGTGGGAGCCCTTCGAGTGTGCAGGAGGCAGTGAGTGCAAAGGGCTCTTCTCTTCCAGTTAGTGAACCTAATTAAGGTCCTCCTCGTTCCCTAGATGTTGCCTCAAGTGCATTAGAAGGTATGCTTTCCGAGATGATCATAATATATGGAATACTGAAACACCCTGCCAAGAGTAGAGTATTTATAAAGAAGAAGCCATGGCAGCCGACAATCGGCAATCGTCTGTCGTCCATCGGTCCATCGACTTTTAACCGGAGGATAGGATGGCCAATGACTGACTGACAATCACTTAAGTAGAAACCGATAAAAATCTTCAAGAAGTGAACAACACAAACGAAGACCGAGAGCGAGACCGAGACCGAGACCGAGAAGAGGCAGAGGCAACAACAAGCAGGCGCACAAAGAAGGCCCAAAGAGAGGCAAAATCATGACCAGGCAGGCAGTCTCAGTCCCAGGCCCAGCTCCAGTCCAAGTCCAAGTTCCAGGCAGAACAACGGCAACACATTCGACATTTATGGATATTGAAGCTTATAGACAGCCGACAGTCAGACGAAGACGGTGATGGAGGGAGTTCAGAGTACTGCGGTGTGAGGCACGGGCAGGGGCAGGGGCACCAACAGAGAATCGTTGTGGTAGACAGTAAACCGGATTTTGTTACTGTTGTATTCTTTCACTGTTTTTCTTTTCGTTTTAAGACAAGAAAACTTATTTTTCTTTTGGAAAACAGCGCTGAGATAGAGAGCAAGAAAGAGGAGGATGTTCGGATGTTCACTTGCTGGGCAAGAGGTCAAATCGCCAAAGCAATTTAAAATTTATTTATGACACAATTTTCTGTGTTTAATTAAATATATATTTCATGGTGAAAAGGCGCTAAAGGCAACCCGAGTGGAGCTGAAAATGTATTGCGGCCATTATTATTCCACTTTCAGGCGTAATATTTCTCGAATGGCCTGCCCCTTCATACCGTCTTGCCGCCCCACAGAAATACAAGGAAATATACACACCTACATATTTTTCTATACAGATGTAAGATGTGTGTTTGTGTGTGTGTATTTGCTGCACAAATGGCTAACGATTTTGTTGCAACAAAGTGGCACACAATTGTTGCGGCAAAGTATGCAACATTGGAAAAATGAAAAAAGAAAAGTGTACGCAGCAAGAGAAATGGCACAGCGGCACACATGAGGGCTGGGGGCAGGGGTCATGCATTCTGCAGCCCCGCCTTCGGGGCAGCAGTTGCAAAGGTACTTGAGGAATTTGTTTGCCTGGTTAACGCAACATTTTGCCCTTCCATTGCTCCATTGCCACAATGCTTCCACTTTGAGAAATGTTATTGTTAGACGTTTGCCACGGAAGGTTTATATTTATGTCTGGCACTATATTTTCACTCATTGCGAGGAAAGTAGTGGAGCTGTAACGAATTTGCATGTCATGTAATATTTGCTTATCGCGAATTCCTGAATGAACTTCCAAACAATATTTTAGTCTACACTAGCCAAAGCCTACTGTGGTTGAGCGTACTTAACTCTGCACTGTAGTACTAAGAGAAGCAGTAGGAGAATATATGAGAGCAGAAGGGATATTCTATGAAGAATGCAGACGAAGAAGCTACTGGGCATAGCCTAGCTAGCTACCCAAAAATCAAATTAATTTCGCAAAGCAAACAACAAAAGAAAGATAAGAAACGAAAATAGGAACAGAGAACACTGCACTGGTTATGGATCAAACGTGCTCGATCGACATGTTCGTTCGTTCGAGTTGCGTTCGCACTAAATGCAGATTATTTTGCATTGTTTACGATCAATCTGTTATCTACTAACTTTGGGTGTGAGACGCAGCGAATGGTCGCAAAGTGCAGGAATATGTTTGACTTCGGGTGCTCTCCAACTCCAACACATACCTGAGAAGCTGCTAAATCAAATAAATACAAATCTCTCTATCTCTCCCTCTCTGGCCGCTTCTCTTTGGGGATCAGGAGCTGACCCATGGCAGTCTTCCGCGATCGTTGAACAAATTGCGCCTAAGAATCTGCAAAATGCATTTCAGGAACTCCTCTCGCAGGAACAGCAGCAGGAGTCGGGCGGTCGTCGCCGGGGGAATCGATGTCATTAATAATGTAGAATTCCTGCTAGAACATGTGTCCAGCCACAGTACGTGCAACGCACTCTCAAACAGAGGAAGAGAGAGAGAGAGAAAGGAATGGCAGAGGCGGAGGCGGAGGCAGAGGCAAGGGAGTGGCAAATATTGACATAATATTAAAGGAGCGAAGAAGTTTCCTCGGTTATGACCACCATTGGTAATTGATTTCCACAAACAGAACAGAATAGGGATTGAGGTGGAGCTGGAGCTGAAGCTGAAGGAGCCTAGCCGCTGCGTGTCAATTCGAGCAAATAAAGCATAATTGTAATTGCAAAAGACAAAAGATCAAAGGGATTTGCAATGGCCAACTGCTATTCCCAGTGCCCAGTCTAGGCTTCAATGCTCTAAACTCTGGTACCAGACAGAGACAGACAGACAGACACTTGTCCGTATTCCCAGAGACGACTGGCAAAAGTCGAGAGGCTGCGACGAATAATGGCCATGATAATGATAATCATAATGCGGATGGATGGATGGATGATAATGATGATGTTTATGGGACCAGGCACCAGGCATCAGCAGATAGATAGATACAATTGTATCTGTGCATCTCTCAAGTGTGCGCAAAACACTCGTTAAATGTGCCAAAGTAAGAAATGTGCAGCTGTGTCTTCTTCTCTCTGAGTATTGATTTCAGAGGCAGAGGTTCCTCTGCCCCTCTGCTCGCCTGCCATTGCTTTGTGTTTTACGTCGCTTGCCTGTCCCGCCGTACACCTTGCGACTGTCAACGCGACTGCGGCACCAGAACGGGCCATAGACCAGAGACCTGAGACCATTCCACAGATGGTAGCATGGACCATTGGTCGCTGGCAAGGCGCAACCCGTTGGCGGCTTGGCTGCTGCTGCTTCTCTTGTCAAGTATTTATGCTAAGAGCTGTCAAACAAGTTGTAGTTACATTGATTACATGCCCCAGACAGGCACTAGAGAGGCACTCCGTCCCAGAGTGTATCTGTATCTGAAAGATCCTTCCTTTTTTAATATGACTGCATTACTTAGTTTGGTATTTCGATTCATTTGGGAATTGATGCGGGCTAGCAGGAAGGACAGTGTCCCCTTCGAAATCATATTTATACTTGCAGTCGGTGTACAGTTAATGGGGCGGGATACATATGTATGTACATACCTGCAACGATAGGACAAGGAGAGAAGTAACAGTTAGTAACAGTTGCAAGTGGCATGTGGGCATAACTTTTCAGTCAGCCCTTAACAAGTTTCACCCATCTACCATTACGCACACCCACTTTTGGTGCCCAATTTCGTGTGTCTGCCAATTATTTTGCACAACAAACAGCAATTTACTCTTTCACCTCTCTCTCTTTTCTCTCTCGCAAACACACACACATTAAAACTCCATTTAGAAGTGCAGCAGATCCCGAATTCGAGTGGAGTTTCGACTTCATTACTGCGCCCACGCCGCCGCCTTCAACACGGTATATAGATAATGCCTGGCGATAGCCACCGCCGCTACAGCACTAGGCGGATACAATGATAATAAAAGTAGTTCACACACAGTCCATGGCCCATGCCCCATGCCCCATGCCCCAAGTCGGTTCCTACAGAGAGGCAGAGTCACAGGCAGACACGCAATTTTGCACCAAACTCCTTAATGAGACAAAGGCGGAGGCGTACTCCGTGGTAGGGGGTAGGGAGGGGGCGGTGCCTGGTACCCGCTGTCGCCAGGGCCAACATCGAAGCTCCTGGCACAGGCCATTATATGGGTTTTCATTTTCATAGTTTGCTTTTCCCTGTGAATTTTCTTCTTTCAACTTCCAAACATAAGCTTTGGTTTCCCCTCATCGTACTAGTTCGACAAACGGCACAATGCGAATGTGTCTCGTATGTGTTGGCCTTGTTTCTTGTGCCTTATTCTGCTGCTGCTGCTGCCGCCGCTGCTGTTTTGGCTATCGACAAGCGGAGGACGAATGGACGGACGGACCGCAAGAAATCCTTTGGCACAAAGGCGCACGCACATCGCTCGCTAGTCTCCCACTCCCACTCCCACACTCAATCCCAAACTCAATCCCACTCTGGGATCCTAGCAACACCCACACTCTGCCCCATAATGGGGGAGACACGCATATCAGCCGCATGCCACGTGTACGGTTGGAGGGGGCAGTAGGCAGTGGAACGAGTGGATGGTCGATAAATTCTGCAAAAAGAAAGGCAGATAAAACCTTCGTGAGCAAATCATCACAGATTCCCATCCCAGATTGCATCACTGCTTCTGGATCGCTCTGTGTCTCTCTCTCCCTATTTCCATTAATTTATCTTCCTACTTATTCCAAGAAGCTAATGTAGGATTGGTAGAACCTTTTCATTTTTCAAATCAATTATAATTAATTTGTTTTGTTGACCATTTTTTAATTTAGTAATTTAAGTAATTTTAAAAGTAATTTTGACCACAAACATTCTATTTATTTTTGACACAAAGTTTAAAGGAGCAGACCAATTAGAGCCCGGTAATGTGCACCATCTAGAGGCGACTCACATACCGTGTAATGGAGTTGTCATTAAAATGGGAACCTCGGGTCATTTTTATGGCCAATGTACGCGGGCGTGTTATTTCGGGGACATAAAACAACGAATGTCTGGGCCCAAAAAGGCGGTGTGGGGGAGAGGGAGAGGCAAAGACGTAGTCAATGCATAGATAAACACACGCTCAGAGAACTCAGTCGCAGAGGCAGACACAAACGGCGACGTTTTCCACAATCATTCGGGGCACGTACCACACTCAAAGAAAAGGCAAACCAAAGTTGAACGACATCAAATTTAAGTTCGTTTTTTTTTTCGGCTCCGTTCCACCCCGTTTTCTTTAGAGACAAAAAGAAAAAATTAAAATAAATATATCACACTCTAAGAGGAAAACTTTAAAGAGCATCCTCCATCTGGAGCTGGGGAAATGAAATGATTTGTGCTCGCGGGAAACTATTAACGTCTCCTCGAAGGCGCATCTCAGGCGCGACTCTGGAGTGGGGCTTGGGGCATAAGGCGTGTGGGAGGGTGGATAGACGAGAAGAAAGGAAAAAGTTATGACCGAGAATTATGGGACGACAGGCTAATGGGAAAATTGCCCACAAGAGAGTGGGAAATGAGTGGAAAATATTTGCAAAATTGTGCAAACCGTTGGGGGACTTTGACTGTTGTTTTTCTAATAAATGAAGTGAAATCTATTACAATTTCTGTGGCTAATATGTGAATAGCGTGGGCCGTGGGCCAACGGGTTTCCACCAACCAAGCAGCAATCCTTGCAACAATCGATTACAATCTGTTTGCTTGTTAAATTACAAGACAAAACCCAAGCAACTAACCCGTTTTCCCTCGCTCTCTCTCTCTCTCTGTAGAGTCTAGAAAGAGCAAAGCAACGGTGCGGGAAGCAGTGCGGAATTTGACCATTTTTGCCATTTTACTGCTCCGTTTGGCCGCCTTCGAATGGGGCACAAGCGGCGGCATGTGGCAGAGGCCTCCCAGCCATCTATGGGATCCCGCCAATAAGCCATACCATCCCAGAGAGCCATTCGACGTTTCGACTGAAATTTTCTTTGGCATCGTTTTCGAGGGGCTTTGTACTCCTCGTATCTTTGGCCATTTTCTTTCTTTTTTTTTGGGGGGGGATAATTACGTTCTACTCGTTTCCAGCTTCCCTGATTACGCTTTTCCGCAGCTAACGCCCGCTTTTGTGTGTTGGCCAAATGACTTTTGGGGCATCGAGGTACAAGTACTAGTAGGAGAAGGAGCAGCACTACGGATGGAGGAAAACACACTTTGGTTGCATCAGTGCAAAGCGATCTCTTAAAGGCCTTTATGATTGCCTCGCCTTCATCTCTGTCTCTCCCCTGGCATCTCTTTCTCACTATCTTTCTGCCTTTCTGTCTCTGCCTCTGTGGAAGAAGCGTCTCATTAAGCGTCTGTTTGGATCGTTTTGTTTTTGCTTTCGTTTTTTGTGTTGCTTTGTGGATAAAACCTACGTAAGTGGACAGACGCCCCTCTTTACCCAGCCCTCTCTGTCGTTCCGTTAATGAAGTGTTATTTCATTTCGTTTTTTTTTTTTGTGTAGCCTTCCCCTGACCCACCTCTTATAAATTGCTCAATTCAATGCAAACTCCGCACCTCTAAAGATGAAAATTGCAGCAGACGAAGCAGACATAGAGGAAGATGTGGCTGCCTCTCGATGTTGCAGCCAAAAATGTTGGGTGCAGCAGCAGCAGCGCACGCAAGCGCAAATGTTGATCCTCCTGCGACTCCGAAAGCAACTCCGAAGATTCGGAGACACCTACGCAAACTGAAAGTAAATTACAAATAGTCTCTCTCGCTCTCTCTCTGTCTGTACCACTCCGTATGGATGTTGCAATTAAAGCCAAACAAGCTGTGGCATGCCACAGCGAGGTGGGGGGAAACAAGCAATTTTCGCTCATCAGCGACAACGCCCACGCCCACGCCAGAGAGTGGTCTTTCATACAACACACTGCAGGGAAAGCGAGAGAGAAGCAGAGGGGCAAGGTGACGCAGACTGCAGAAAAAGTGGTCAACATGACAACGTTGACATGCGACATTAGCCAAGGAGGAGGCACACACAAACAACACACACACAGAGGGAGAGAGATTCCGCACACACAGGATTCCCTGCGCAACTTCACCACTGCCCCCTCTCCATTTCATCTCATCTGAGTCCACTGAGATCTTTGCGTGCCTCGCGGCATAGACTTCTGGCCTCTTGGGAATGGGAAATGCCCGCAGTACACGCAAAAAATCTCTCGCAGCGCATTCAAATCTCAGCCTGTGCGTGCGGACACGACGCGAAAGCAAAGGAAAGAGTGTGGCGGCAAGAAAGAGTGTGTTGTGTGTGTGGCAGGGGGCATGGCTACAACATGTTATCAAATGCTGCTGCAAAAGCCAACCACAAATTACCAAGAGCCAGCAAAGACCCCTTCGAATACAATTTAAATAAATAATTAATGTTCATCTTAATTGATGGTGGAAGGGGACGAGGAGGAGGAGGAGGAGGAGGACTCCTCACCCACCGGTTGGGGGCAGTGTGTCAAGTGCATATTTCTTCCACTTCCCCGCTTCTGGCCATAAAAATCGCATAGCATTAACAAATTATCACCGTGTCTTAAGCAACCTATCCAACAATCGATCCACTGCTCAAATCCAATCCATTGCCTCCTTTTTCCCATCCGACATGCAAGGCACATCATTTTTTAGCGCTGCTTGGATTTGAAACGCTTTCCACAGCCAGAGACTAGGCTGAGATTTCAGCTTCAGCGCAGCTAAAAAACCAAAGACAGTGGGAGCGATTGGGGGGTATAGCCTGAGACGTTGACTGCGGGTCTCCCATTCTGACTGCCTCCAGCCTGCCTGCTGCCTGCTGACTGTTGGCCTGCCTTCGTTCTTGGCTAATTTTAAATTCAATGCACGCAACAGTCGCCGAGTCGCCGCCGTTTAGTTTAGATCTTCGGCTGCCGCTGTTGGCTGTTCCTTACAGCCCAGTGCCTGTGCCTGCTGCTCCTCCTTGAGTTTCTACTTCTTTTTTTCCCCCCTTTTCCGTTGTCTTTTTGTGGGCCCCAAAATAACTATTCAACGACGTTCCAAAGGCTATAGTTTTTTTCCCTTTTCTCGCACTAATTATGCAGTCGTACTCTCCATAAAGAGAGAGGAGTAGGGATTCCCAATGCTGCATTCACTTCTGCTGTCCGTTGTCGCGTGGGTGTGGAGCATTTTGAGTGCCCCATAATTCATGCAGCTTGGCATTGTTTCTGCCGTCTCGTGCTTTGGAAATTGAAAGCAAAAATAATTACGAAGCAGAGCGGAAATTGAATTTCTTATTACTCCAAGGCTCTCGGCTCTCTGGCTCTCTGGCTCTGTTCCTCCTCAAAGGACATGGACAGCGTCTTTTTGCAAATTAATTAAAATCCATCCATGTCTCTCTCTGTCTCTTGCCATCTCTCCCTCTCTCTCTCTCTCTCTCCTGGTCATAGGTCAAGGCCTCGTTTCAATTCCCTCAGCCGGCGTCTAGCACTTAATATGCATTGTATTTTGATTTATCGAGTCTGAAGGGGGCGTGCCACTCTTGGGGGCATGCATATTTTATTAGGCACGGCAGCAAATGAACATTTGAATTTTCTTGCTGCTTTCCTGGGGTTATCGATTCGGTTCGTTACGGGCTGGTGTCCCCCGTACGTAGTCTAACCAAAGTCTGGGCACTGGCTAATGGTTTTTTAAGTAATTTAGTTTCATTCCAAAATGTCTGAAGCCGCTCTCCTCCCCTTCTACGGTGAGGGGTGGCAAATACTTCCTCAACCAATTTCCTGTTTTCCAGCTTCAACAACAATTCCCCAAAAACTGTCCACTCTTTCTCTGGAAACCGAAGGAGCTCTCAATATTTTAACGTCATGTTAGTGCCAGCGCCATCTAGCGGGCATGGCCCCTTGCCACATGACACCCCCCCTTGGTTGCCCATGCACTTAACGACACTAAAACTCATTACTATTTTCCATTTTTCAATTTTCCTCACCGAAAATGAAGCGCCCTTCACACCTTCATTCCCCCTGGCCGTCACTCCCCATCTTTCTGCATCTTCTTGCCACTGCCACAGAGCCGCCGCAGCCAGCCACAAATTACAAATTGAAAGTAGTTTGTATCTGCTGGATGCCTCTCCTGGCTGCCTCTCTCCGCAGGCAGTAAAAAATTTAAGTGCATAAGCAAAGTAGCTCCTCCAAGAGAGGGAGAGGAGTGCGGGGGTGGCCATGTTATGCACTTTTTTCCTGCGGCTACCGAAAAATGTATCCAAAGGCAGAGAGAAAGAGAGAGAATCATGTTCTAAGTGGCCGGTCCAGAGCCATAGCCAGAGCCCAAAAAAGAACCCGAAAGCCAAGCGGGCACTTGAAATGCGAATGAACCAAAAGGAGAGAAGACATAAGAGAGAAGCAGGAAAAATAAGTTAAGAGATGGCAAAGGAAGAGGGGAAAAGGTAGTGGAAGAAGGGGAGCAGAACTCTCCGAGGCATCTCAGTCTTTTAGCTATTGTTTCATTCATGAAGTTGTTTGGGTTGTTTTGTTGTGTATTTTGTATTGTTTCGGTTTGGGCTCGTTCGGTCTCTGCCTTCAAGATTTTGTCCGTGTCTCTGCCTGGATATGGCCTAGAGCGAGCAGCGGTACAGAGAGAGAGAGAGAGAGAGAGAGAGATACAGAGAAAGGGAGAGCTAGTGACTAACCCCATAATTTGTGTTGCTTTTGTGAAATGAGGAAGCAGCAGCCACCGCTCCCCCCTCACATATGCGATGGCCACTGATTATGCTTCACAAGCACAGACAGAGAGAGAAGAATGGATATACCACAGCTCTAAAGAGAATATTTAACACGCCGCTCCCTCTCTTACCACTGTGTGCATGTACAGTGCCAGTCACAATATTAATGCCACTACTTTTGCCTAGCTAATCGCCGATAGTTTATCTTCCGCCAGCGAGACTTCCGCTCTCGAACATTATTTCGGTGGCAATTTGTTTTGCCCTCAGATACATTTGTATCCTCCCTGTGTGGGTGTGTGTGTGTGTGTGTTAATCCTTTCGGTTTTGAAAATAGAGCTGCTTCCATCGGGGGCAGCGCAATCTCATTGGGGGATTAAGATATTTGTATTCCACGGAAATTCCTGGGTCCCTTACGACTGACAAGAGTGTCTTCCATACATCCCTCTGTCTGCATTTGTAAATGATTATTAATTGCAATACTTATCCCACTCCCTCCCTCTGCACACACCCCTCTCACTAACTCACTCACTACACATACAATATCTGTCTGTCTCTATCTTTTATTAATATTGAAGTGCAGCGACAGTCTGGGCAGGACCCCACACATGCCACACAGAGACAGTGTCATGGAGAATACGTGCTATAAATGTCTAATTCATGATTTCTATTGTGTGTCCCCTCTCCTTCTCCACCCTCTCCTCTGGTCATATCATCTTTTGTCTGTTTTTAGTGGCCGTCACTTTTGTCTGTCGTTTTGTCAATTCATTCTCTCTCTCACTCCTTTTCAACTATGAGGCGTCTGGCGTCACTGTGGATAGTTTTCTCTTCTCTCCGCATTTTTCATATCTGTTTCCGTAAATATTTTGACAATTTATTGGCATGTGGTTTGGTTATGGTTTAAATCTGATCTCCACTCACTAAAATATAGCCACAATCTGTCGGGGAATCTCTTAGGATTTTTGACATACCTGAAAGTGAAATAAAACAAAGATTTGTATTAGCATAAAGATTCAGTCAGATATAATACAGTACATATACAGAAACATAATTTATGCGAAAGATGAGAACCGAAACCCGCGCGCCATTAAAGCGAAAGACGCTTCGAAATTGCCTCAACAACTGTCATTTTGACAGCTCGCTCAGCTGTCAGCCGATTGCCAGGCGAGGGCTACGGCGAATGGCATGGAACGGGGGAATAACAGAAGAAGCTGCGCCATAAAGCCAATAACAAAATGCAACAATAACCCCCGGAAATAAAGGGAGGAGCAGGGGGTAACGACGTTTTTGTTAAATTAAAAGTTTATGAGGCATTAAATGGTCAGCAACAAAGCAAATGTTGCCAAAAAAAAAAAAAAAAAAAAGAATGAGAAGAAAAAGAAAGAAAATGTATAAAATAAAATGTGATACGCGGCAGAGCGGGGGTAACAACTTGTAAAGAAGTTGTAGGGAGGGGTATGGTACAAGGAAAAAGTCATTAAGCCAAACGATGACGACAACAATATTAAATTGTCATCCGAGAGACAGCGAGCTCCCGGATTCAGCTGCTGCTTTCTTGCTTGCCACAGGTCATTAGACCCACGGAGCCAGCGGACACATCTAAATTGCATTATCAACGCCAATAACGGGACATGAACTACTTGCAACATCCCCCACTCCGCAGTCCCTCTCTCTATCATAAAAACAACATTATTTGTCAACGGCAAAAGAGAGGAACGATGCCTGCCTTCTCTTCTAGGGTTGATGGCAGCAGCAACACATTCCACGTGCATCGGGGTGTGAACGTTGCAACCATATGGCAGGCACTGCTCCCTTTCCCCTCTCTCTGCCAAATCGCTCCTGTTCTTTTTTTGGTGCCAAAAAGTGCAATTAATTATTTTATATTGAGTGTTCGGAGCTTGATGAAGACTCTCAATCGCTGTGCCATTGCCAGGAAGGGTGGTGCATGGTAGCAGCAAATAATCACCGAAATTTGTTAGGTATTATCGTCCTTGGCAACTGCATTTGTGTTTAATTATGAAGACATGTGGCAGCATCGGCTGGCCCGCGTCGACAGTTGTGGCTAATGACATTAGATCCTGGCCAGAGATCAGACCAACAGCAGCCAGACGGAAGCAGAATATAATCCGCGGCATTTGCGGCCGAGGCATTACGAATGGCATTTCCCATTTTTCAACCCCTTTCTGCCACCACCCGGGGGGCTGCTTGCGGTTTTTCCCAACCAGTGGCCCAGAACCAGAACCAAAGGGAAAACTATTCCAAGCAGACAGGTTGTGTCCTCCTTTTGATTGTGAATAAATCCAAGACAATCCATAAATTAAAACAAGCCACGAATTGGGGCACTGTCGCGCACAGCCCCACACCACGACCCCCAGGAAAAGTGGAGGTCTGTTGCTGCCTTATCGTTCTCAATTTTATTATGAGGCTCTGAAGTGAAGACGAAATCAAATCGAAAGACAATCAGAAGCAGCCGCAAGAAATTCCAGGAATCCCCAATCCGTGGCCAATGGATTTGGAACCCTGCTCAGCCACAGATCTGCCGCGGAGCCAGAAACAGAGGAGAAACAAAATACAGAATTCCCGTATGAGTGCATGATGAATATGAGAGAGATTTGAATGATTAACCAATGCGAATCGATTGTCTGCACTCAATCTACGATTGCGACAAGGCCTCTGGATCTGTGCCCCTGTCCATGGATAATCCTTGTCCTCCACCCCTCCCACGCGTAGTGTACTCCCTCCCCAACCCCTGTGCAGATGCTCTTTTATAACGTAAATTCCTCAAAAATAATAAAGAATATTTTTCCTCCGAGCTGGGCTCTGTCTTTCTCTCGTCTCTTTTCGTGGCTGTCAGAACTGACAAACGCAAATGATTTATGTGTGTGCCGCATGCGTGTAAATGTCATTAAGAGGGCGAGGGAGTCTCTCAGTTCCACAAGTAGTATGTGTAGTTGGCCAAAAGCAGAAGAGGAGCGAGGCAAAGCTTTGGCAGCTTTGCCTTTGAATCGATTTGCTGTCTTTGACTTTCAAGCTGAAAAACTGTTGACATTTCCACAGAGTCCGTCTTCCTCTCCTCCTGCAAGCTGCATGCCACACCCCAATATGGTTTCCCCTAACTCCACTCTTGCTTCCGCTGCTACCGAGTATCGACCAGATTTGACATTAAATAATGAGTTATGCCACTGACGTTTGAGAATTTGCAACATGTTACGAATTGGCCACACCCCTCCTCTATCCCACTCTGCCTACCCCGTCGTATAGCATATCTCTTGCCCACATGGCATGGGTGGAGCTGCTGTTTTTCTTAGTTTTTCGGATGCGAATTAGTCATCGCAGTCGTGGCTCTTTCCTCCATTCCTTCTCATCCTCACTCTGTCGCCCTCGTACTCTATTAACATATCGTTAACGTACAGTAGAGACTCCAACAGAGGGAAGCACTTGCACAAGTAAGAAGGGAAGCAGTTCTGTAATTTATACAATGTCGTGGACAATCATTGTTTTCAAACAGATTTACGATTAAGACTAAACGATAAAACATTTTTATGCATTTAAATGCAGATTTTCAGTGCAGAACTGATAATACCCGCAGCGAAGCAAAAGCCAAATGTGCCTGGTCCGAGGTCATACAAAATTTGTAGCTAACCGCGAACCCATTTTCGTACACCGAGTTAGTTAAAAAGGTTTCAGAGTGGTTTTAGCAAAGTATCCCAAGACTCTCTTCAAATGTAGCTTAAATTTATGAATAACTGCCCATTGTCCTCTAGCCTTCATTTATATGTACATTTGTACATACATATTTACATATTTTTACTCTATTTTGTGTGCACACTGTACATGTACGCACTGCTTTCCCACTCCGTCACTACCCCTCCCCGCACTTTTAGGCGATTCATCATCTGCCTTGACTTTGCATGTTCGTTGGCTTCTTCTCTTTTCTGCTTCGCTGATTCCCAGTTCCCTTTTTCATCTCCCTCTCCCAGCCATCACAAGTGCACACAACAATCTTTCTGCTGTTATCCGAAAAGTGTTCCTTCGTTCGTTCTCCACGCAGATTGCTGATCTATCTTTTATGTACAGTGTTTTTTCTCCCGCTGCTGTTCCTAATTCCAGGCATGTGTTTTTTCCGCCACTCATCAGCAAACCGTCACTCACTTGTGACTATCCGCCTGTCGGTCTGTCCGGCTGTCTGTCCCGCCAGTCCGCTTGTCCGCCTGTCCATCAGTTGGATAAACATTTTGCACAATTCTTCAAATTAACATTTCCCCCTCTGCTCAACAGCGACGCAAGTGTGGCGCCTGCGCCCATGGCGGCGTGCCCCCAACTGAATGCCTAATTAAGTTGCCGCTTGTTGAGGTGTGTTTCCTCTGTGTAGCTGCTGCTGATGCTGCTGCTGCTGCTGTTGCGCCGTCGCATTAGTCCGCCTAGCAAAATATTTGCCTTTTACTATGCACCTTTTGCCTGCCACATCAGTCAGAGGGGTCTCTCTGCCGCACCTCCCCCACTTTGACTACTGTTTCTTGCATGGGAGAAGGAGGCGATGGCGGTGACTGCTGCCATATGTGTTTTCGCGTTGACAGTTTGGCATATTTTTACAGTAGTAGCAGCGGCTTTTGTTGTAGCTCGATAGTTTGCTTGATTTGGTAAAAGAAAAACCAAGACAAAAAACGACAACAAAAACATGTCAAAACCACTGCGTGCCACAGAGAAACACTGGATATGTTGTCTCTGTACATGGGATTGTGCAAAGCGATTGTGCAACGATCTGTTAAGCGGAGGAGACCGACTCCAACGATATCTGGACACACGTTGGGCAATTGGGGGAAAAGGGTTCGGTTCAGCGTTGCCGGCGTGCTCCTAATTGCTAATTGGCTCTGGTCTGTGGCTCTGCAGTGCCTCTCTTTGTGGACAACAGCTGTTCAATGGCCGAATTCATGAGACACATCATTTGCTCATTTGCATGGGGAATTAACACCCAATTCATAGCTTTCTACGCGAACTATTTACGAGTCCTTCCCCATGCCAGCGCCCATTATACGATAATTTACACACACATCCACAGATGGAGAGAGAGAGAGAGAGAGCAAAATGTATTTTATATTAGTACATCCTTATTGTTGTTGTTGTCAACTTAATGTCCCTTTCAGACTTTTGTACGCACGCCTTAATATCCTTTTACTTTTTGTGCTGTCCTCCGCTTCGGCCTTAACACATTTAATTAACAAAGCAATTAAGCATGACAAGACATAAGGCGAAAGCAATGAGAATGGAAATGAGAATGGAAGAATGGGGCATGGAGAAAGCAGGAAAACGCGGCAAAGAAAAGCATTTTAAATTTAATTTATATTTGTGTGTGTGTGAGGGTCCCTTACTGCCCCTCTCTCCAACCCATTCATTTTTCCATCCTTTGTGCGTGAGTCCTGTCTTGAATCGTTCCTCAGTTTCTGTTCTCTCATGTTCAGTTCCGTTTCGTTTCGTTTCACTCCGTTATTACTATTATTATAAGAGAAGATAAATCTCTATAAACGCGTGCTGATGCTCTACAAAATAAATACCCTGTATTTAGGCCTATTAATTTCTAAATTAATTTTATATTAAACTTTGATTTAAAGTGCGAACTGTACACTGCTTTATTTTGTACTTTGTTCTTTTGAGCCAAGAAAATTTCCTAGAAAAAGAATGACTGACAATTGGTAGTGTTGAGAGAGCGGCACTGTAGCTCGAAGGTCAGCGATGCGTTCTTTCCCAAGCAAATTGTTAACACAATGCAATTTTAAGGGCAGACATGTCCCTCTCACTCTCACTCAGCAATGGTAAGAGCGGTCGACGACAGCGCTAATCGCGTATTGCTTCTCGCATCTACATACATATGTTTGATACTCTCGAGTAGCTCTGAATACGCAGGTAAATGGAAGCAATAAACAAACAGAGAATAATTTTAAGTTTCCTTGCGTGTGTTTTGAGTAAAATAATATACCCATGCCGTCTCTGGGAATACCTCGCATAATAATACGTTCCAAATAGTGTGTGCTGCTGCTGCTGCTAGAAGGGCTAAGGACGAAGGACTCGGGACGCAGAACTCTTGCCATGATGACATTTTTATTGCTAGCCTCTCTCTGTTTGCCCCGTCTCCAGAACCATCCTTCATGGCATAAAACAAAAGGAAAATTTATGCATAGCAAAGAATTTTTTAATTAAATTTCACACTCAAACGCACTCATTCTCTCTGGCTCTCTCTCTCTCTCTCTGTCTGTCTCTCTACCAACTCAGTGAAACAGTGAGGGACAAGGGACGGGGACAGGGACACTGGTAACCCGAAAAACTTTTGCCGAAACCCCCAATCTTGAGGGAGCTGTCAGCGATTTCTGAACACTTCATCGGCTTACAGTCAGCCGCCACAAAAAAGAGTGCCGCAAAACGATCTGTCAAATTGTGACAGCTTACAATGTGTTCGACACACAGTCGGAATGAGGCATGCAACAGGGTCGCCTCGAATCGGGGATCGCCATGGATCGCATCGGTGTGACTGGGGTGTTAATTAACTCGCCCTTAAAGCATAAATCAAAAATTATGCGACGCTTCTTTCACAATTCCCACTCCTCCTCACTCACTGCTGGTTTTTGCGTTATATTTTTTTTGGCTGGTATTTGTCTGGAACCCTTTGGCTCAAGTCAAGCGCAAAAGTGCAGCTCATCCACAATGCGTACAAACAAAAAAAAGTGCAACCTCACTTTGGAGTCATAATCGATCATGGGAGAGCAGCAGCAGCAGCATCAGCAGCAGCAGCAGATTCCAGGGAGCGTAGCACATGTGCTGTTGGCTGGGCTGTCACATTTTTACAGCAATTATAATGCCATGTGAGGGATACCCTTACCCCACACACACTCACACACACACATGTGTTACAGTTTAACCCTCAGATGGGGCAACTCTTTAGGCAACGATCAATCATAAAAAAAGCATTCATTCCGCATACAATATTTCATTTTTTCTTTGTTTGTTTGTTGTTGGCTGGGGGGGTGTGTTAGTACGAGTTTATGCTGGATTCGGTTGTTCTTTTGACATTTTAAATGCTGATGGCGAATAATAAAGAGTGAATATTTCAAAAGTAATAATGAATTCTTGTGGGTTGTGCTAGGGGTCCCTCTGGGGCCAAATAAATCAGCAACGGAAATGTTGATACCATTTTTATAATACAAGTTTAACAATTAATTATAATCGAAAGAGTTCTATGCAGACATACAATATGGGGGTTCCGTATGATCTTCATTTATGTGGCTGCTTCCACTTTGTGGCTTGGAACTGTGTCAATTGTGCCACAAGCACAAACATGTTCTTGTGCATGCCCCTGTCTAGTGTGGTCACTCTCTCACTCTCTCACTCTCTCACTCATTCAGTCACTTTCTCCACTCTGTGTGGCATTCTCGTTGCACAAATTTTGTTCACACGCACAGAACGCAGAGAAATCATCAATGAAAATATTTCTTTTCCCACATCATAGACGCAAATCCTGTCCTGCAGCTGCTCCTCCTGTCCTCCTTCCGTGGCATATTCTGCAGCC